>NC_142175.1:18179072-18486850 GCF_029865625.1 Vigna umbellata | reverse complement strand
CAAATAGTCCATTCGTCTATTGGATACTTCATCTTCAGGTGTGGAGTTGATATGATGGCTCCAAAAGCGTTGAGGCACGGTCGATCGAGAAGCACATTGTACGAGGTGTTAGCCTCTCCCAAAAAATATTAAACTCTTCTTTCCTCGTTGTTTTGTCCGGTTCCGAGGCGAGTTCGCAGGTCCACCTAACCTTAGGTGTCCACCTGATAACAGTTGAAAAATTGTTATTTTTATACTTAAATTTGCCCTTAAAGACAACCTTTATGACTTAGAAACTAGCTTGGAATCATGTTTTTGTTGAAGTTTTTGAAATAAGAGAGTTGGACAGGTGTTATGCTTGATTTCTTTGTTTTTGCAGGTTTTCAGATGAATTGAGTGAAAGAAGTAAAGGAGCTAGGAGTTTGATTCAAAAAAAGAAGAAAAAGTGCATAAAAGGAAGAAGCCGCAAGTACCGCTCAGCGGTAAATGGCGCTGAGCGACACTTTGAATACCCGCAGTCACCTCTAAAGGGCAAAACTACAACTGAGGGACAGAATAGAGGTCACGTACTTACCGCTGAGCGGCATTCTTATGGGCTTGGGCTTATTTTTCTGTAATATTTAGAAGTCTATATAAGGCTTTAGTCTTCCTAGGGTTAGTATCTTTGGCTGGAACGAAGCAGAAACACACTCTTTCACCCATTGGAGGAGGACTTTGGATGCTAAAGCTCCTTTCTCAATTTTCTAGGGTTCTATCTTTCATTCCTTCATTGTATTTCATCTAGTTTCACCATGAATATGATGAACTAAACCTTTATTGTTGTTGGGGAATCAATGTAATCCTTTGAAACTCTCATGTATTGAATTTGTTCTTTAAGATCTTTAAGATATATGCTTTCTTTCATTAATTGTTAGGGTTTTTCCTCTTTGCTCTAAGCATGCATTGTTTACACTATTGCAAAAACAACATATTACGTCGTTTATTTTTTGCTTTTAACGACAAATTAGACACCAACGTCATAGCGCGTGACGTAACGTTTACGTCGAAGATTAAGAGGTGACGTTAATAGGACAATTTCACGTCGATTATATCGATATTTGACGTAAACGTAACGTCTAGTTTGTGCAACAAGGTCAAGTTATATCAGTTAGTGAAGAGATTGACGTTCAATATTTGAATAAATATTTATATTTATAGTAAGATTTGTCGTCTTATGTAGTAGGGAATGGACGTAAACTTAACGTCCATGCGGCTGATAAAGGACATAATGTTTACATCGAAGTTCAAAGAAGATGTCAATTTTTGAGTAATATTTGAATAAATATTCATATATAAAAGAATATTTGGCGTCGAGCATAAGGGGATGGACATAAGATTAACATCGAAGTTGTATTTATGGGACGTTATTGTCGATGTTTGAACGTCAAATGGTGTACACTTCGACGTTACATTCAGTGTTTTTTTTTTGGATTTGATTCGGTTTAGCTCATTCAACCAAACCTGAAATACAACAACCAGTTTTCCAATTCATATATATTCACAAAATTAATTAATTTAAACCATGCTATCATCAATTCATCAATTCCAATTAAATAGTAAAACTAAAAGACGTTGATGCTATCATCAAAACTTTAAAGAACCCAGTTTTCCATTCATCTATTCACAGTATTCATCTATTCACAATAATTTATTAACATTTTAAAAGTTGCACAAGTAAGCAAATGCTACTATCATGAAAGGAAAAACCTTAAGCTATATAGCTATTTAAAATGTTTATTCAAATATCGTGCCCAATCCTCTCTTATCGTCGTTATTATTGAAGTGGACAGTGGAGTGGTACTGTTGAACCACTGCATAATCAAGGAAACTTTACTATATTATATTCATTTTAATGTCAAAAGTTTATTGATATTTCTAAGATTTTCAAATGTAAATTTTTACCTCAGTCCATTCCCCTCTGATTTCTACTCGGATGATTGCCTTCATCCATGACATGATGTAGTAGCCACATGCCCACGAATCATTCTGCTTATTACACTAAACATGTGAAAGAACTTAGTCAAATGTAATGGTTTAAATTTGACTACGAAAATTAAAGGTTAAAGATAAACAAATTCCAACCTTAGGATATATAATTTCAAGTTGTTGTCCTCTGGTCCTAGTCACAACTCTAAACAAATTTGAAACATTAGAAACATAAGTTAATATATTAATATCATAATCAATTGATACGAATGAATGTAATACATACGTTTGTATCAAGGACTTCAACTCCGCTTTAATCTTCCTATGAAGAGAGAAAAACCATACAACTTGTGCTTTTTTTGGAATGATCACCATGAGTTGCCAATGGCCCCTGTCATGTACCAACAACTAATGAGTTAGTTTAATGATTAAAATTTGATAAAAGTTGACAATATTGGGAAACACGTACGCATCAATGTATGGCGCGATATATATCTCTATTAGACTTAGTCATCCATGTTTGAATATATGATTTTCTAGAATCTAATGTGTTTCCAGATGGTTGAATGGTCTGAGGTTCAAGAAAGCCATAAGTTGACGCCTGACCTGATTCAACTACGATGGTGTCCATGTACCTACAAGAATAAAGTTAAGTATATTTATTAAAAAGTAATAATACTAATATACAAATTGGAAAATAACAAATAAAAAACTTACATGCACCATAGTTGTATGCATGAAATGTTGAGCATTTTTTCTCCACCAATGATCTCATAAGCATCATCAAAATTAATATACAATGGAACATGGCACTCGAGGCCAAATGTTCTTAACTCCCACAACATCTCTACCAGTCCTTTTCTCAACTTATTTAATCTGGAGGTCAATATGGATATAGCATCATGGTCTTCTGCTTCCTCACGAGCCTCATTCACAGGTTGAGCAATTGGTTGTTTCTCAAGACGGTAGACCTGCAACTCACCTTTACAAAAGTTAGGAATCGTTTAATTATAACTTGAAGATTTAAGATAATAAAAAGAAGAATATAATACCGTTGGTGGGCCAAAATATGGCATGATCATAGCCTTAGGCCAAGCTATGAATGTGCCTAAGGCCTACCCCACGAATTGGATTTCAGATGTAGGCAATGGCACTCGAGCTTCGGGGTCTCTTGGATCATCAATCATTACCTGCGCGTGAGTGGGCAATAAAGGAGCAGCATGGATCGTCTGGCCTCCTGCAATCTGTCGTTCCACGACCACTATGCGCGAAGGATCTTCATCAACCAAAAACTCATACTGAATATTGTATTCAGTATGATCTGCAATAGAGCATGAGCCTTTGGTGCTCACACGAGGTGTAGTAGGATCATCTGTAGGGGTGTCCTCCTGCTGTGACTGTTGTTGTTGCTCTTGTTGTTGATCTTGTTGTTGTTGTTGCTATTGTTGTTGTTGTTATTATTGTTGTTGTTGGGTGATCATCGCAAGTTTTTCTTCGAGCATTCTGAAGCGTTCACCCATGCTTTACTCTAATTCGACTTGCACCTGTTGCCTGATGCTACTAACCATTTCCTGAGTCACGGCTTTTGTGCTTCTTGGTTTAAGGCCAAAGTAGTCCCTCAATCCAGCAACTCCTCCAACACCACGCACACGACCTGGACGGTCTAGTCGACCTGTGGCTGCTACTAGGAGGTCCTCCATACCTTGTGCCACAAATGTGCCTTGACTCTGTTTATCAACCAAGTCATCCTGCATATCATAATGAAGCTAGACACATTAAAAAGTTTGTTAGATAATTTTTTATGAACTATGATAATCAGTTAAAAGTTTCCACTTACAATTCTCTGGGATATCTCTTAAGCAGACTGGGATATAAAATGGCCATTGGACTTTGTCCGTGCAACCTTCCACAATTCATGTATGGCTGGTGGAGGTGCTAGATCAAGTGACTAAAGACCTAACTCCTCAGCGTGACGTTTTCTCATCTTTTTCTCTAATAACGCATAACAACCACGTGATAGTACGTGTGGTGTATCATTAAGCTTCTGCCTCTGTTGGGCGGCTATCCTTTTCACCTATGAAAAAATGAAAATCATTAAGCATAAATCACAAATTAACATCTTGTATGACTAGAGCAAAATATTAAAAAACATACCTGTCACTTAGGAGTAAGTCTAGATTCTTTAAACTACACCCACTCCTCCTTAGTTATTTTATATTTTGTACAAGGAGTGTCATTCTGTTTAGCGCCAAAGACATATTCACGTGTCATTCTCGTCTTGAAGTCCCTCCATCGGACTGCAATGTGGGATAAATTCTTCTTCCTTATCCTCTCATCATTAGGGATATTCCAATTTCCTGTTAAAAACAAAATTAATGTTAAAGCATGATCAACAAAAATAAGTCAATGATGGAAGTAAAACATCTTAAACATACCAAAATATCCTGTCATAGTAGATTTTTGTCAAGTTGTGGGACATCATCCCAATAGGTAGCGAGAATAGGGACATGTGCTTTCGCCATCACGCCCAAGTAACTTTGGAACGATGTTGCATGTGCCCCAATAGGCACAAATGTTTGGGGATCAAAGTCCACCGTCACTGGTTTCTTATTAACCCGACAGGATGTGGCATCAGGCATCCGAGTCACAGATCTACCCCCTCCTCCCGTCGGACCTGATCCAGAGCTCGTCATACCTATTTACAAAGTTTTAGTTCATTATATTTAGAACAGACAAAATAAATAAATTGTACAAGTAATTAAAACAATGCTAAGACACCTTTTTATCCCATATGCCTTCGTTGTGATCACATCGAGTTGCATGTATTCCATCGGGTACATCATCAACCTTATTTTCAATAGTTCTTGATGAGAAGGAGCTTGTCTCAAGTATATCTAGAGAGTCTTCATCATCAGTTGTGTGCATGGCTCTGTCTTCCAATACTACTGACTATTTCTGATTCATTAGGTCAATGACATAGAATATTTGTCTTGCTTGACTAGTCATAATAAATGGTTCATCCGTGTAACTCATTTTGTTAAGATCCACCAAAGTGTATCCGAAGTCTTCTGTCACCACACCACAATTACTATCAACCCATTTACACTTGAAAACTGGAACTCTAAAAGTGACAATCAATTTCCCAAATTTCTTGTATTATTCCAAAATAAATTATTGATGTTGTAATTGGATTCTTATCCTTGGAACTTGAAAAGTGTACAGCCTCAGCTTGTAGGGTAACTCCACTATTTTGAACTCTACTTTTATCGTCTTCCTCCTTTGAATAGAACAAGTAATTTTTTTATGTAATAGCCGCCGAAAATGATCACATCAGTGTTAGGTCCATGAGCTAGTCTCAATAGATTTTCAGAAACATTCGGAGTCGCATAAATATTTTTCTTAAACCAAGCTAAAAAGGATTTGTTATGTTCATTAAGTGTCCACTTTTCACTCATACGTGGATGTGCTGACTTAATTTCATCAATGTGTTGTGAAATGTAAGGAATAACATCCTTTGTGTTGTTTAAAATGTACAAATGTGCTTGATTAACATCTTTTCCACTAACACTTTCAATCCTTACACCTCGAACTCCTTTTCCTTCACGTCTGTTCTCATGTATTTTCTTTGGAAGTCCTATTGGGTCACAACTTGGCATATAACTTGAGCAGAATTCAATGGCTTCCTCTGCAATGTAGCGCTCTATAATCAAAGCTTCTGGTCTCAATTGATTCTTAACATATCCCTTTAAGATCTTCATGTATCTTTCAACCGGGTACATCCACCTCAAGAAAACCGGCCCGCATATTCTAATCTCTCTCACTAGATGGACAATCAAATGAACCATGATATCAAAAAATAAGGGTGGGAAATACATTTCCAATTGGCACAATAGTCTGATGGCCTCATTTTGCAAATCATCTAACTATCAAGGATCAATAACTTTCTTGCAAATGACATTGAAAAACAAACTCAAACGTGTGAGAATACCTCTACCAGAGGCAGGTAATATGGCTCGAATAGCTACTGGTAAAATTTGTTGCATTAAGACATGAAAATCGTGAGACTTTAAACCAACCAACTTCAAATCTTTCATAGAAACAACGCTACTAATATTCAACGAATAACCTTGTGGAATCTTCACACTATGTAAACATTGACAAAAAGTTTGTTTTTCTTTTTTTGAAAGAGTGTGACAAGCTGGAAGAAGATAGGTGCGTCTTCCTATGGATTGCAGATGTAACTCAAAACGAATTCCCGTGTCAACCAAGTCTTGTCATGCTTTCACTCCATCTTTTATCTTCCCTTTAACGTTTAGTAAACTCCCAACAACACTATCACATACATTTTTTTCAACATGCATCACGTCATACACTGTCGCACATCAAGTTTACATCAATATGGAAGATTAAAGAATATTGATCGCTTTTTCCAAATGTTTTTCTCAATGGTCTTCTTTTTATGTTTTCCGAAGACAACATCAATGTTCCTCACCTGGTCGTATACTTCTTCCCCGTTACATGGTCTACACACTACATCATCCTCAGGACTTGATGACCAATTTATGATCACCAAAAAACAGCGTCACAAACTTGTTTAACCCTCCGCAAGTGTGACCGAATCGTATCAAGTAATAAAACTCGGTAAGACCAATTATCGTTCTCCCAAAGGACTCACGGCCTAGTTAGCTATATGATTTGTTGATTATTTAAGACTTTTGAACAATTGATTTTAGGTTTTAAATGCAAAAGACAATAATTAAACATGTATGCATGAATTTGATCAATGGAAAAGAGGAATACAAACACTTTAATGAATAGATGGATGAGTATGTTGTTGGGGTTATCAATTTCATCTTATCCACTCTCATATACTTTTAGGAATTCATCATTCTTTTCATCAATGCTAATGCCACTCTCTAAATCACCTTGCAAGAAGGCCTATCCTTAATTACGAGTTCATACAATTCCTAGCATCCCTAATAATTAATTTGAAGCACAAAAGCTTAAAGGCAACCAATATGCTATTGGGAGGTTTTCCCCGGATCTAGATTTCCCCGTACATTCCCATATCGACAAAATCAATAATCATAGCATCGAATGAGTTAAACAATGCATGCTTTGAGCAAAGAGGAAAAACCGTAGCTAATAATGAAAGAAAGCATGTATCTTAAAATAAGATGTTTAAAGACAAATTCCATATATGAGAGTTTCACAAGATTACATTGATTCCCCAATGCTAACGGTTGAAAAACCGTTATTTTTATGCTTAAAATTGATACCAAAAGCAACCTTTAAGACTTAGAAACTAGCTTGAACTCATATTTCTGCTTTAGTTTTGTCAATAAGAAAGTTAAAAGTGAATTTAATGGCTTTGTGCAAGATTCCCTTGATTTGTAGGCTAATTGAATAATTTGAAAGAATAATTGAAATACCGAATCATTGGAATGCTGAAAAGTCAACCAGAAACCAGAAAAGTCAACCAGTCAACCAGAAAAGTCAACCAGTCAACCAGAAAAGTCAACTAGTTAACCAGAATGCTGAAAAGACAACAAGAATACAGAAAAAGTTCCGCTGAGAGGTAAAATACCGATGAGCGGCACTTTTCAGGTGCCAAAATCATCGCTGAGGGGCAAAAACAACAGTTGGGGGCAAAATGGATCATGCGCTATTACCGCTCAGCGGTAAAATACCGCTGAGCGCCATTCTAAGTGGGCTTGGACCGGTTTTCTTTTGTTTTTATGGGCTTGGGCGTAATTTTCTATATTGTTAGAATATTATATAAGCTTTAGGACGTCCTAGGGTTTGTATCTTTGGCTGGGAGGAAGCATAAACACACTTTTCACCCCTTGGGGGTTGATCTGGAGATGGTGACAGCTCTCCTCGTCTCTTTCTAGGGTTTTTCTATCTCTTTCATTCTTTCATTATTGTTCATCTAGTTTCATCATGAATATGGTGAACTAAACCTTGTATTGTTGTTGGGGAATCAATGTAGACTTCTGAAACTCTCATATATGGAATTTGTGTTTTAACATCTTATTTTAAGATACATGCTTTCTTTCATCATTAGTTAGGGTTTTTCCTCTTTGCTTAAAGCTTGCATTGTTTAACTCATTCAATGCCATGATTATTGATTTTCTTAATATGGGAACGTACGAGGAAATCTAGATTTGAGGAATCTCTCCCAATAGCATATTGCCTAGACATAGGAATATGAGGGTTGGTTGCCGTTAAGCTTCTGCACTTCAGAATTAATTATTAGGGATGCTAGGAATTGTATGAACTCGTAATTAAGGATAGGCCTTCTTCCAAGGTGATTTAGAGAGTGGCTTTAGCAATTGATGAAAAGAATGATGAATTCCTAAAAGTATATGAGAGTTGATAAGATGAAATTGATAACCCCAACAACATACTCATCCATCTAATTCATTAAAGTGTTTGTATTCCTCTTTTCCATTGATCAAATTCATGCATACATGTTTAATTATTGTCTTTTGCATTTCAAACTTAAAATCAATTGTTAACAAGTCTTAAATAATCAACAAATCATATAACTAACTAGGCCGTGAGTCCTTTCGGAGAAAGATACTTGGTCTTACCGAGTTTATTACTTGATACGATTCGGTCATACTTGTCGAGGGTTAAACAAGTTTGTTGCGCCATTTTTCGGTGTTCATAAATTTTTCATCAAGTTTTTGGCACCGTTGCCGTGGACTCGTGGTTTAACTAGTTCATTTATGTGATTATTGATTATCTTTGACTTGAATTTTGAATTTTGAAATTTGAATTTCTGTTTTTATTTTCTGTTTTGATTTTTCGGTTTTTATTTTATTTTATTTTATTTTTTTTATTTTATGTTATTTTATTTTATGTTATTTTATTTTATTTTATTTTATTTTATTTTATTTTCTGTTTTTTTTTCAGTTATTATTTTATTTTATTTTCTGTTTTTATTTTATTGTTTTTATTTTTTTATTTTTTTATTTTTTTATTTTTTTATTTTTTTATTTTTTTATTTTTTTATTTTTTTATTTTTTTATTTTTTTTATTTTTTTTGTTTTTGTTTGTTTTTATTTCCTATCTTCCTATCTTTTCAATTATATCTTTTGATTCTTTATCTATCTTCACCATCTTTTTGTGCTAACAAATATTTTCTAGAGTTTTGTACCTAATGCTTACAGATGCAATTCGGACAAGAATTTAACTATATGGCACTCAATTCTACCAAAGTAATCTCAACCACTGGTGGGAACCTCACTCAAGCATGGATCAAAGTCAATTTTGGTAAGCTATCGGACAATTTGAGAATCAACCATGACAACAATGGCAACAATAACCCTCTCTATCGGCAAGAAGGCCAACATTGGAGGACACACTTCAACAGTTTTTGCAGGTGTCCAGCTCCACTCAGAAAAACATTGAAGCATCATGTAAAAGGATGGAGATGAACCTTCGTTACATTATTCAGAGATTGAACGATTTTAAGGTTAATACTGAAGTTAACCCTAACGAGGAAGGTGAAGCCATTGTCACTGAAAGTGACAAAATTTTTGATGAGAAAAAAATAGGGAGAGATGAGGAAAAGATAGAGAGAAAAGAAAAAGAAGAGTTGAGTGAGAAAGATAAAAATGAAGAAAAAGAAAAAGAAGTGGTTGAAAGAGAAGAGAGAAAGAAAATTTGTGTGAAAATAAAGAAGTTGAGAAGAAAAAGAGAAGGGAAGAAAAAAATAAGAGAAAAGAAAAAGAGAAAATTTAGGGAGAAGAAAAGTAAGAAAAAGAAGATGAGAGGAAAGAAGAAGGAATCATATGAAAAACCCCATCCTCATCTAAAGAAGTATCATAGAAAGGAAAAGAAATTTAAGTGATTTATGGAAATTTTCAAGAAATTGGAGATTAAAGTTCCTATGATCGAGACATTGCAACAGGTTCCTAGTTTGATCAAATTTCTGAAGAAGTTCAGTAGAAAGAAGAAGAAAAAGAAGATGGAACATGAGCTTTATTGGGTCAAGCTAGTGACGTTAAAAGAGCGCTTGCTAGGAGGCAACCCATTGATTTAAGAACTTTTAATTTTTGGTTTGGTGATGTAATATTGAACTTTTGGGTATTTTTGTTTTCGTTATAAGTCTGTTACAGGGTTTACATCTACTGATGGATGTTAGGCGGAAGAGTATCTACTGAAGGATACTATGTTTGTATACACCTATTAATGGGTGTTGGTAAGAAAAATTTGCATCTACTAAAGGGTGTTGGAGGATTTTGGGTCAGGCTCGTGATGTTAAACAAGTGCTACCTGGGAGGCAACCCAGTTGATTGATTTTATCTGTATTATTTGTTTTGATTCTGCTTTAGTTGCATGATAGGAATTGAATGTTTGAGTGTTCTGAGAACTTAATTGCAGGGAGCAAGTGAGGGGCATGAGTAGAAGGCACCTAGGGTAAGCTAGAAAGAAGAAAAGCATAACACGAAAGTGCCGCTGAGCGGTGGTATCGTAAAATGGGCTTAGGTTGCCCCTTAGCGGAACCCGAGCCCATTAGGGTATTTTTATACCCTAAGTCACGCTTTGACCTCTATTTTCAGATTCTTCACACACACTCCTAAACACTTTTCCAAAGGTTCTATACATTTTTCCCTTCATTCCTCTTTAGAAAATCTCCCTTCCACTCACTTTCTCATTAGTTTTCCATCTAAGTTTGGGGTTGGGAGAGAGCATCATTGTTGGGGTTGAGTTTTTCAAAGCGCTAAAGCAGGATTTGTTTTATCATTCACTTTTGTTTTTAGAATAGGGTTTGATGCACTCAATTGGAAACTTTGTCTGTTATGATGGTTTGCTTATGATTGTTGTTTGATAAGTAATGCTTGATGATGCTTTGATATTGATTGATGTTGAAATGTGCACATTATATGCTTATACAGGTGATTCACAACCTTCGTGAACAAATGCATGATGTTGTGATTGTGATTATGATACTAAGCATAATGTGTATATGTGGAATGTGAATGAGCCTATATGTGAGGTTTTTGAGCTCCAAAGTTTTTGTGATTTAATGCTATGACTTTGAAAGCATGAATGATTTTGCCCAAGTTTTCTATAATTGAATCAATTGCTTGTTTGCATCATGTGATCAAGGCCATTTGTTGGTAATGCTTTCATTAGCCAAATTCATGATTTTAGCCCCACAAAAGAGAGCACTATGTCTTCTATCCTTTGAACCCTTATCCTTGAACATGATTTGAAAACCCTTTTTGAAAAGCTTTACCTTGAGTTAAGATGAGAATATTATGTGGTATTGATAAATGTTCAAGTTTGGGGTAGTTGGAAAATAGAAAGGGAAAATTGAAAGCATTGAGCTAAGAGCTAAGAATTAAGTATGTGAAAAGAAAAAGAAAAAGAGAAAGAAAAGAGAAGAAAAAGCAAAGCTCAATGCAAAAGAAAGTTGGGAATAAGTAAGAATGGTTGTGTTTATTTGATTCTCTTAACTCAAGGGTTTTGTGATCTAGAAAAACCAATTTTCTTGTTATCCCAGCCACATTATAAGCCATAGAAAAGTCCTTGTGATGATGCTTGCTTGTAAGTGTTTTTATTATGGTTAAATGAAAGGCAAAGTTGATTCATGTGACATTGTGATAATAGAGTGAATGAGTGAATACTTCTTATACACTTGTGTGTTTGAGTGAAACACTTTATCTAGTGAGGAAAGATTCCATGAACATATAAGAACATCTTTGCTTAGTTGATTGATCATTCATGAAAAGTAGCATTTGTTGGATAGTATGTGATTGTGTGAACACTAAAGCATGTGCATGTCTTGATTGAAATCTTTGCAATGAGCTTAATTGAGTACTTACTTATCTTGAAAAGGGAGTTTTGAATGTGGTGAACCATTATATGCATACATGTTTAATTATTGTCTTTTGCATTTAAAACTTAAAATCAATTGTTAACAAGTCTTAAATAATCAACAAATCATATAACTAACTAGGCCGTGAGTCCTTTCGGAGAACGATAATTGGTCTTACCGAGTTTATTACTTGATATGATTTGGTCATACTTGCCGAGGGTTAAACAAGTTTGTGGCACCGTTTTTCGGTGTTCATAAATTTGTCATCACCTAACAACAATACAAGGTTTAGTTCACCATATTCATGGTGAAACTAGATGAACAATAATGAAAGAATGAAAGATAGAACCCTAGAAAGAGGAGTAGGTAGCCTGAGCATCCAAGATCTTCCTCAAAGGGGTGGAAGAGAGAGTGTTTGCTTTGTCTCCAGCCAAGGATACAAACCCTAGGACGTCCTAATGCTTATATACTATTCTAAATATACAGAAAATTAGGCCCAAGCCCAACGTGATTCTTCCCCTCAGCGACATTTTCACCCCTCAGCGGAGCCAACATGATTTCCTGAGTGCCGCTCAGTGGTAAACTGGTGCTCAGCGGTACTTGCGACTTCTCCTTTTGCACTTTTTTAGTTCTTTTCTGATTTCATCTCTATCCTTCTTCACTTCTTTCACCAAATTCACCTTAAAACCTGCATAAAACACTGAAATCAAGCATAAACCTGTCCAGCTCTCTTATTTCCAAAAATATAAACAAAAACATGATTCCAAGCTAGTTTCTAAGTGTTAAAGGTTGCTTTTAGTATCAATTTTACGCATGAAAATAACAGTTTTTCAACTGTTATCACAACCCCAAACTTAGAACTTTGCTTGTCCTCAAGCAAACAAGATGTAACTCAATCTTCTACCAATCAATACAATGGTTTACTCATTCAAAAAAAAATCCTCTTTTCAAGATAAGTAAAAACTTAATTTAAGCTCATGACAAAGACTTCAATCAAGACATACACATGCTTTAGTGTTCACAAAGTCACTTAATATCCAACAAATGCTATTTTTCATGAATGATCAATCAACTAAGCATGGATGTTCATGTGCTCATGGAATATTTCCTCACTAGGTAAAGTGTTTCACTCAAACACAAGTGTATAAGAGGTAATCACTCATTCACTCTTCTATCACAATGTCACATGAATTTGACTTTACCTTTCATTTAACCACAATCAAATAAATTCACAAGCATGCATCGTCACAAGGACTTTACAATGGCTTATAATGTGGCTGGGTGTTGAGAGGGTCGCACCTCCCACAAAAGTTGTGCATAAAAGAATGCAGTATAAACTAGGAAGTGACTCCTAGGTCGTCTCTCAAGGACCAAATGTGGTTCGAGTCTTAGGTCAAACACGTAGTGGGGGGATTTTTAAATGTTTTGTGAATGCAATTGAAATAAATTAAAACTAGAAATTAAATAAAGATGTAACCAGAATTAAAAGCGTTGAAATAAATTTCAAAACAGTAAAAACCGAACGGTAAAAGACACCAAAATAAAAGAATGCAGAATTCATTAGGATTTGAAAATAAAACTCTGGAAAAGTAAACGCGCAGAAAACGTAACAGCAACCTAATTGAAATGCACTAAATGAACTTAAAGTCTAAACGCAACAATAGAAGCATCAGTAAAAGCAAACCGAGATTGAACAGTAAAATGCAATAGAAAATAAAGAAACACTTCTAATGCTATTCAAATGTATCATTAAGCTAAAACATTAAATGCGCAATGTAGCTTGGAAGTAAAATTAAATGCTCAAGTTGCATGATAAATTAAAATACAAGAAGTAAGCGTGTGTAGCTCCAAAGTGAATAATTCCAAAGTGAATAAAAGGTACTGTGTTCTCCTATCAATCAACCTAATGTGTCCCCTATCCCAAGATGTAATAAAATGAAATGTGTTCTTCATTACAAATTGTGATGTGACTACTCCCTGTCACCGTAATACTATTCTTTCTAGTAAAACTAATGAGCTATTCCTACCTAAAAACAATTTAAAAATCAGCGTGTTACTCTCCCAAAATCAAGCACCGCATGTGCTCTTCTCCCAATGAATCAACATTTCACTCTCATCCCTGGTGGCAGCTCTCCAATAATGAAGCACTTCTTCCAGCAAAATAAAGAAAAGAAATTAAACCATTCCAGCATTACATTACCATGCACGTATACCTACATATTCCACTTCTTTTTATTCCATTCTAATCTACCGCGGCACCACTTCTACTCATGCTTTCTCCTCCAAAGTCAATCACGCTTTCTTCCTCAACCTTAACCCTCCATATGTGTTTTTCTTTCTCCAGCTCTTCCTTCGTGGCGGTTGGACGTGTGTCCCTATTTCCTCCAAGGGTTTGTTTTTAAACCCCATGTGCCAAATAAAAATAAGATGGGCCCTCTTCTTTCCAGCTCACGTGAATATCCTTCGAGTGGGTTCCCTTCACCATTCCATTCTCCACCTTGTTTTGTGCACATGCTTCTAGCCACACACATTTCTCTGCTGGACCGTGGACTTGGGCGTGTGCTGGAATGCTGGAATTGAAGGCTTGCTGGACGCTATTGGATACACCGCTACTGTGGAGTTTGCTTTTATTGGGCTGTGGCTGCTGCCTCTGCTGGGATCCTGTGTGCACCCCTCTTCAAAAATGAAAGCTTCCTTCCACCCGTCCAGCCCACTCCGTGACACCACCTTCTTCTTAACGTGCAGCCCCCTTTTTTTTTCTTTGGGCCGTGGCAACTTCCCATTTGCTGGACCGGTGAGTGAACTTATAAAAATTGAAGAAGTCTTCTCGGTGGCAGCTGGAACGTGATGCTCTTCATATGAAAGCAAGCTGGGCTGAGGTTTGCTCTGTGCACCACGTCTTCATCCCAACGTTCCATCTCATCCGTTTGCACCCCCTAATTGAAATCCACACCTCCTCAATCATTTTAGTTTAAACTATAATTCATGTGGCATTTCTCTTTAAGTCCCAAAATACTATCCAAAAATTTCCCTACAATTAACAATGCAAATAATTAGCTCAAATAATTCAAATTAATTAAAATAAGAATTTTTGGTCAAATTAAGCACAATTAGCAAAAACGGAAAAATACCGGACTTTTAAGCATAATTCCCTGATTAAATCTAGCACAATAGGCTAAGTGAAATTGAGAAAATATTGACTCATCAAAATAGACCACACTTAGTCTTTTGCACTCCTGGGCAAAATCAAGACGAAAACCAGGGAACTACTCAAACATCAGGGAGGTGACACAGACTCGACAGACAGACAACAAGACTCCAAAACAGGAACACAGTTGCACAATTCTCACAAAATCTGGACAGTAAAAGGTATAGGCAGAATCCCACACAGAGTCAATGAAAGCAGATACTCAAAGAATCATCCAAAAAGTTCAGTACAAGGAAAACAATCAATCAGTTCAAGAGATGAATCAAAAGCAACAGAGCCTCACAGATGCACACAATCAGTGTCTCTCTCAAGTGTTTAAGGTAAATCAATGTCACTCAATGCACTCAAGAAAGCAAACACAAATAGACTTGGCAAGCCTCTAATATCAACACTCAAAACATATGCATGTTCAAATCAAAAGGTCTTTAATGGATGTAATGGGGCCAAGGACAAGGGAGGATATATCTGGATAAGAAGCTACAAACCATAAGGAACAGAGGAGCAATGGGGAACAAGTGTAAACACATTCAAACACACCCACAACCTCTAATTCCATCCTCTTCTTGACTCCATTATTCAAAAATTTTTTATTTTTCTCATTTTTCTCACTTTTTTTTTTCATTTTTTTTTTTCATCCTGTCTCCTTTCTTTTCTCTTTTTAGCACACAACTGTCAGAGATAAAATATAAATCATATTTCCGAAAACAAAACAAGAAGAGGAACCAACCAGCCAATTCATCAGAAACCCCCAAAAGACCACACTTATTCCCAAAACACTTCCAAAGCTCCAAAATTCCCTAAGGTTAAGGTAATCATGGTTTTTCACTTAGGGCTAGTGTATGAACTTCAAAACAAAGAAATGAGGAAAGTATAGGCTCAAAAGGGGTTTTCAAAGGATCAGAACAAGGTAAGCTTATTTGGCTACAGAAGCTCAAGAACAAAACTGCCTTTATCACTTCCAAACATGCATATCAATCAAGAATTATCAACAAGAGTCAAACCAAGGCATATGCGCAAGCAATCAAGAGACATATCACACACAAGAAAGAACATAAAGTGGCTCAAATCTCACACAAGGTAATTGTCACAATCAATTCAACCTCTCAAACATCATAATCATCTTCCCAAGCAAAGAAAAGCAAGGGATTTCAAACCAATAAGTATCAATCAAGTGAAGTGAAAGACGAGTCTACAATTTTAACACAGTCCAGAAATGAAGAGAATCATGCAAAATTGTATACAAGATAAAACAAAACTACCTAGAAAAGAAAAAATTTAACACGAAAAACAAAAACTAACAAAGAAAAATAAAAATCTCCCCTAATAGACCACACTTAAACTACACAGTGTCCTCAATGTGTCACAAACAATAAGATCAGAAATCAGAACAGTGAACAAATCATGGACAAGTGCAATAAAAGTACGGAAAGGGGGAGAAGAGAGAAAGAAAACTCCCCTGGTCATGGTGGCAGTTGCCAATTTTGGACTATCAGGGAGATGTCTTCCACCACAGGATCCAGCCAGGAAGTTTTGAGGAAAAACTGCTTCATCCTCCATATTTGATCAAGCAGGGAAATGTCTTCCACAGCTGGATCTAAGAAGAAGTGATTGTTGATGAGCGGGTTCAGCTGGTGCCTATTGATGTTGAAACTGTTGTGTATGTAAGCACCTTTTTCTTCCACTGTGGGTGTTTGTCTATCAAATTCATGTGTACCTCCTGCAACATGGTTAGTGCGATGTGTCTCCAAAGAAATGATATGCAGGGGTATAACACCCAATCCTAGTGTAACAGGCTGAACCTCAAATATACTCTCAGAACATGAATCACTTTCAAATTTAGAAACAATATCAACCACAAACTCAGATTCAAGTTCAGTGCATGGAGAATAAACATTCGGATGTGATAGCAAAAATTGGTTCTCATCATGCAGAGAGGGAGAATTAAAAACATGCTCATCAACAATATAATCATCAACATACCTATCAACAACATAATCATGAATAGCACATTCATCAAAGAAATAATCAATTTTAGGTATTGATAACAGTTGAAAAACTGTTATTTTCATGCTTAAATTGATACTAAAAGCAACCTTTAACACTTAGAAACTAGCTTGAAATCATGCTTTTATTCATATTTTCAGAAATAAGAGAGCTGGACAGGTTTATGCTTGATTTCAGTGTTTTTGTGCAGGTTTTAAGGTGAATTTAGTGAAAGAAGTGAAGAAGGAGAGAGATGGAATCGGAAAAGACATCAAAAAGTGCAAAAGGAGAAGCCGCAAGTACCGCTCAGCGGTAGTTTACCGCTGAGCGGCACTCAGGAGCTCACGGGAGGACCGCTGAGGGGCAAAATGGCCGCTGAGGGGAAGAAACGACTCACGCACTTACCGCTGAGCGGTACTTTACCGCTGAGCGGTACTTTACCGCTGAGCGGTACTTTACCGCTGAGCGGCACACTTATGGGCTTGGACCTAGATTTTTTGTAATTTTAGAATAGTATATAAGCTTTAGGACGTCCTATGGTTTGTATCTTTGGCAGAAACGAAGCAAACACTCTCTCTTCCACCCCTTTGAAGGAGGATCTTGGATGCTCAAGCTACCTCTTCACCTTTCTAGGGTTTTATCTTTCATTCTTTCATTATTGTTCATCTAGGTTCACCATGAATATGGTGAACTAAACCTTGTATGTTTGTTGGGGAATCAATGTAATCTTTTGAAGCTCTCATATATGGAATTTGTGCTTGCATCTTAATCTAAGATTTATGCTTTCCTTCATCATTAGTTAGGGTTTTTCCTCTTTGCCTAATGCTTGCTTTGTTTAACTCATTCAATGCATGATTATTGATTTTGTCGATACGGGAACGTACGGGGAAGTCTAGATCCGGGGAATTTCTCCCAATATTATATTGGTTGTCGTTAAGCTCCTGCACTTGATGAACTAATTATTAGGAATGCTAGGAATTGTATGAACTCATAATTAGGGAGAAGCCTTCTTGAAAGGTACTTTAGAGAGTGGCATTAACAATGATGATTTGAATGTTGAATTCCTAAAATATATGAGAGTGGATAAGATGAAATTGAACCCCAACAACATATTCATCCATATATTTCATTGAAAGTGCTGGTCTTTTGTTTTAGCCATTGATCAACCTCATGCATACATGTTTATTTTCGTCTTTTGTATAGTAAAATCCAATTATTTTGTTCTTAAGTCTTAGCTAATCAACAAATCACATAACTAAACTAGGCCGTGAGTCCTTTGGGAGAACGATACTTGGTCTTACCGAGTTTATTACTTGAAACGATTCGGTCATACTTGCCGATTGTTCAACAAGTTTATGACATCATATTTTGGTGATCATAAATTTGTCCATCAAGTTTTTGGCGCCGTTGCCGGGGACTCTGGTTTAACTGGTTAATTTGTGTGATTATTGATTATCTTTGACTTTAATTTTGAATTTCTGTTTTTATTTTCTATTTTTATTTTTTCGGTTTTTATTTGATTTGGTTATATTTTATTTGATTTTATTTGATTTTATTTTATTTGATTTTATTTTATTTTATTTTATCTTATTTGATTTGATTTGATTTAATTTTATTTTATTTTATTAGATTAGATTTTATTTGATTTGATTAGATTAGATTTTATTTTATTTTATTTTATTTGATTAGATTAGATTTTATTTTATTTTATCTTATTTGATTTTATTTTATTTTATTTTCTGTTTTTATTTTTTGGTTATTATTTTATTTTGTTTTATTTTTTGTTTTGATTTTATTTGATTTTGATTTTATTTGATTTGATTTTATTTGATTTTATTTGATTTGATTTTATTTTATTTTATTTTATTTTCTGTTATTATTTTATTTTGTTTTATTTTTCTGTTTTTCTTTATTTTATTTTTTGTTTTCTATTTTTATTTTTTATTTTTTATTTTTTTTTTCTTTTCTGTTTTTATTTTTTATTTTTTTCTGTTTTTATTTTTATTTATTTTTTTTCGTTTTTTGTTTATATTTTTTATCTTTTTATGTTTTTCTGTTTTCTATTTTTATTTTTCTATTTTCTGTTTTTATTTGTATCTTCTATCTTGCTATCATTTATCTTATTATCTTTTATTCTTTGTATCTTCTCTATCTTTTTGTGCTAATAAATATTTTCTAGAGTTTTGTGCCTAATGCATGTAGGATGCAATTCGGTCAAGAATTTAACTATATGGGCACTCAATTCTTCCAAGGTCAACAAAGGCAAGCAAGAGATTTCTTCATTCAGGCAGGGCATGGAAGAATCACTCGGGCATGCATGGGAAAGATATAAAAGCTTATTAAGAAAGACACCCACGCATGGATTTGACGAAGTGGAAGTAGTCCTAATCTTCCTTGGAGGTCTTGGTTCACAAACCAAGATGATGCTTGACGCCTCAGCAGGAGGAAATATCAAATGGAAAACTCCAGAGGAAGCTACAGAAATCATTGACAATATGGCTACTAGTGATAATGAGCTGAACAGAGAAAGAGGAGCTCCTATTCAACAAAAAGGAGTTCTACAATTGCAATCCAATGATGCCTTGCTAGCTCAGAACAAGATACTAACTCAACAATTGGAGAATCTCACAAAGATACTTGCACAACTACCAAAAGAGTTAAGGACTGTTGCACAGGTTCAACCACAGATGTGTGAATTGTGTGGAGGCGACCATATTAATAGTCAATGTGCCTTTCCAGTAGAAGCCGTAGAGGATGTAAACTACATGACCAATCAATACCGTCAAGGGAACTATAATCAAGGGTGGAAACCACACTCAAGTATTGGTCAAGGACAAAGTAGGCAAGCTGGACAATCAGGGCCATTTCACAAGCAACAACAGCAACAACCAACCTTATGGCAACAAATGTCTACACTTAATGAAAGATCAACAAGGTTGGAAGAAACTCTTCAGCAATTCATACAGAAAACTGAATCTTCTCAAAAGAGCACTGAAGCCACTATTAAGAACTTGGAGATTCAAATGGGTCAGATTACCAAGCAATTGGAAGAAAGGTCTGACAAAAATTTTGGGGCTAATACTGAGGTTAACCCCAGGGAAGAGTGTGAAGTGCTAGTGAGTGTAAATGTTGAAAAGGTTGAGTTGGAAAAAGAAGAGAGAGAAGAGAGAAAAGAGAGAGAAGAGAAAGAAGAAGAGAAAATTTGTCTGAAGATTGAGAAAGTGAGTAGAAAAAGAAAAGAAAAAAAGAAAGTGAGAGAAAAGAAAAAGAGGACGAGAGAAAAAAAGAAAGAATCATATGAAAAATCTCTTCCTCATCCAAAGAAGTATCATAGGACGGAAAAGAAATTTAAGTGCCTCATGGAAATCTTCAAGAAATTGGAGATTAAAGTTCCTATGATTAAGACATTGCAACAGGTTCCTGGTTTGATCAAATTTCTGAAGAAGTTCAGTAGAAAGAAGAAAAAGAAGGTGGAACATGAGCTTTATTGGGTCAAGCTAATGACGTTAAAAGAGCGCTTGCTGGGAGGCAACCCAGTGGATTTAAGAACTTTTTAATTTTTCTTTGGTTTGTAAATTTTTAATCTGTTGAACATTACTTTGTCATTATTTTTGGAGATAGCATCTACTGAAGGATGCTAGTTTGACATAGCATCTACTGAAGGATGCTAAGTTGTAACACCTACTGATGGGTGTTGGTGAGAAAATTTAGCACCTACTGATGGGTGTTGGTAAGTTGTAACACCTACTGATGGGTGTTGGTGGATTTTGGGTCAGGCTCGTGACGTTAAACAAGCGCTATCTGGGTGGCAACCCAGTTGATTGATTGTTTTTGTTTGTTTTATTTTTGTTAGGGTTTGCATAAGTATTTTAAACATTGAATTGCAGGGAACCAGTGAGGGGCATGTCTAGGAGGCACGTAGGTTAAGAAAAGAAGGAGAAGAGCACTTCACGAAAGTGCCGCTGAGCGGTACTATCGCAGAGTGGGATTTGGTTACCCTTTAGCGAAACCCGAGCCCATTAGGGTATTTTTATACCCTAAGCTGCGCAAATGCTTTTATTTTCAGGCTCTTCTCTGCACACACACTCCTACATACCTTTTCAAAGGTTCTCTACAACTTTTCCCTCATCCCTCTTTAGAAAATCTCCCTTCCACTCACTTGCTCACTAGTTTTCCATCTAAGTTTGGGGTTGGGAGAGAGCATCATTGAAGGGGCTAATTTCTTCATTGTGGTTTACTAATGCTTAACAATGTATCTTTTGGTTTTGTGAATTATGTTTGATGCAGGGATGGCCTCCTCGTCGGGCAAAAAGAATCAAGACTATAAGATCCAAGAAGAGGAAGATACAGAGGACAGCTCAGATTAATGAGGAGCTGAGATAACATTTACTGATGAATGTTATCATATGCTTATGCGTTTGTTGGTTTAAGTTTTCTGAACTTATTGGTTTTTGTTTTTAGATTAGGGTTTGATTTACTCTATTGGAAACCTGGTTTGTGTGATGGTTTGCTATTAACTGTGGTTGTTTGATAAGTAATGCTTGATGATGATTAGTGATTGATTGATGTTGAGATGATGTGCACATTAAAATGCTTATACAGGTGATTCGCAAGCTTTGTGAACAAATGCATGATATTATGATTGTGATTGTGAGATTAAGCAGGATGTGTATGTCAAATGTGAATGAGCTTATATGTGAGGTTTTGAGCTCCAGAGTTGTTATTGTTAAATGCTATTACTTTGAAAGCATGAATGACTTTGCCCAGGTTTTCTATGATTGAATCAATTGCTTGTTTTGCATCATATGATCAAGGCCGTTTGTTGGAACCCTTTTTATTGGCCAAATTCATAAAGTTAGCCCACTAAAAGAGAACACTTTGTGTTCTATCCTTTGAACCCTTAGCCTTGAACATAAATTGAAAACCCTTGATTGAAAATCTTTACCTTGAGTTAAGTAGAAGATATTGTGTGGTATTGTTAAGTGTTCAAGTTTGGGGTTATTGGGAAAAACATGAAAAAGGAAAAGCATTGAGCTAAGAGCTAAAAAGTAAGAATATGCAAAGAAAAAGAAAAGAAAAGAAAAAGAAGCAAAGCTCAATGCAAATGCAAAGGCAAGTTGGGAAGAATAAGAAAAATTGTGTTGTTATGATTCTCTTAACTCAAGGATTTTGTGATCCAGAAAAACCAATTTTCTTGTTAACCCAGCCACATTATAAGCCATTGAAAAGTCCTTGTGATGATGCATGCTTGTGAATGTTTTTGATTGTGGTAAAATGAAAGGCAAAGTTGATTCATGTAACATTGTGATAGTGGAGTGAATGAGCGAAACACTTTACCTCTTATACACTTGAGTGTGAGTGAAACACTTTACCTGGTGAGGAAGTATTCCATGAGCACATGAACATCCATGCTTAATTGATTAATCATTCATGAAAAATAGCCTTTGTTGGATATTAAATAACTTTGTGAACACTAAAGCATGTGCACATCTTGATTGAAATCTTGGTCATAAGTTTCATTGAAGTCTTTACTTATCTTGAAAAGAAGATTTTTGAATGAGTGAACCATCATATGAATTGGTAGAAGATTGAGTTACATCTTGTTTGCTTGAGGACAAGCCAAGTTCTAAGTTTGGGGTTGTGATAACAGTTGAAAAACTGTTATTTTTATGCTTAAATTGATACTAAAAGCAACCTTTAACACTTAGAAACTAGCTTGAAATCATGCTTTTATTCATATTTTCATAAATAAGAGAGCTGGACAGGCTTATGCTTGATTTCAGTGTTTTTGTGCAGGTTTTAAGGTGAATTTAGTGAAAGAAGTGAAGAAGGAGAGAGATGGAACCAGAAAAAACATCAAAAAGTGCAAAAGGAGAAGCCGCAAGTACCGCTCAGCGGCAGTTTACCGCTGAGCGGCACTCAGGAGCTCACGGGAGGACCCTTGAGGGGCAAAATGGCCGCTGAGGGGAAGAAACGACTCACGCACTTACCGCTGAGCGGCACACTTATGGGCTTGGACCTAGATTTTTTGTAATTTTAGAATAGTATATAAGCTTTAGGACGTCCTAGGGTTTGTATCTTTGGCAGAAACGAAGCAAACACTCTCTCTTCCACCCCTTTGAAGGAGGATCTTGGATGCTCAGGCTACCTCTTCACCTTTCTAGGGTTTTATCTTTCATTCCTTCATTATTGTTCATCTAGGTTTACCATGCATATGGTGAACTAAACCTTGTATGTTTGTTGCGGAATCAATGTAATCTTTTGAAGCTCTCATATATGGAATTTGTGCTTGCATCTTAATCTAAGATTTATGCTTTCCTTCATCATTAGTTAGGGTTTTTCCTCTTTGCCTAATGCTTGCTTTGTTTAACTCATTCAATGCATGATTATTGATTTTGTCGATACGGGAACGTACGGGGAAGTCTAGATCCGGGGAATTTCTCCCAATATTATATTGGTTGTCGTTAAGCTCCTGCACTTGATGAACTAATTATTAGGAATGCTAGGAATTGTATGAACTCGTAATTAGGGAGAAGCCTTCTTGAAAGGTACTTTAGAGAATGGCATTAACAATGATGATTTGAATGTTGAATTCCTAAAATATATGAGAGTGGATAAGATGAAATTGAACCCCAACAACATATTCATCCATATATTTCTTTGAAAGTGCTTGTCTTTTGTTTTAGCCATTGATCAACCTCATGCATACATGTTTATTTTCGTCTTTTGCATAGTAAAATCCAATTATTTTGTTCTTAAGTCTTAGCTAATCAACAAATCACATAACTAAACTAGGCCGTGCGTCCTTTGGGAGAACGATACTTGGTCTTACCGAGTTTATTACTTGAAACGATTCGGTCATACTTGCCGATTGTTCAACAAGTTTGTGACATCATATTTTGGTGATCATAAATTTGTCCATCAAGTATGTTTTCCTCCACTTCCCTAAAGATTGGAAAAGTGGTGGAAGATGAAAATTGTCTACCTGATTCAAAATTACTGCTTATACCTGCCTGGTCCTCAAGATCTTCAACAGTCTCCTCAGGTGCAAGAGTGGGGACATAGGGCGATGGGAAAGTAGGTGGCGCAATACTAAGCTCATGACTCTGCTCCCCATCTCCTATGCTGATGACACTAACATCATCATCTGGAATCTGAACAGTCTGAAATGGTAACTCTGAATCTTGAGACTGTTCCTGATTTAATTGAGTAGCCATCTGCCCTATCTGGTCATTCAAGCTCTGAATGGACACTCTGGTCTCTTGCTGAAACTGCAGGTTCTGCATGGTCAACTGCTCCAACAACTCCTGCAATGTAGGCTCAGAAGTAGAAGGCTGAGGAGCTATTTCGGCAGAAGCATCATATTGCTGACTCTGATATTGCTAGACTGGTGGAGGCATGAAAGTACTCTGGAATGGTGGTTCTTGATATTGATGTTGTGGAGCATTGTACCATCCCAAGGTAGGGTCATTCCATCCAGGACCGTTGTTGTATCCATCTTGCACATGGGAGAATTTGCTCAGAAATTTATGCTCAAGATCTTCCCATCTGGTAATGGATCCTGGAGGAAGAGAGTCTTTCCAATCTTTTGCTTCTCTTTCTAATGAGTGCAGGAATGCCCTTAAGAAAACTAGATCATCCGGGACATTTGGAAGTTTCATTAAAGAGCAAATTCGATAAAACCTATCCAAATGTTCATGTGGGCATTCATCTGCAAGACCATAAAACTTGGGCAACAAATTCATCAGTCCAGTGGTGAGAACTAAATGATCACCATCCTCATTAGGTGGAACCGGCTCCCAAAGAGAGCTCTCAGAAGTTGGAGGATGAGCCATATTGTTCTCAGCATAAAAGTCAGATAAATTACAATCAGAGTAATATGCAGAATAAGAGTCATAGCTAGAGGCATCGACAGAATAAGCAGTATTCACATAATCAAAATTGGTAGACATGGAAAAATAAAAATACTAAAAAATTACGAAACAAATAAAACACAAGACAATTTTTTTTTAAATGACAGACAAAACACATACAACACGCATACAGAAAACAGAACATCACATCACAACACGAGACAAAACACACACAACAAAAGACCTAAGACCGAACCATTGGTCCCCGGCAGCGGCGCCATTTTGTTGAGAGGGTCGCACCTCCCACAAAAGTTGTGCATAAAAGAATGCAGTATAAACTAGGAAGTGACTCCTAGGTCGTCTCTCAAGGACCAAATGTGGTTCGAGTCTTAGGTCAAACACGTAGTGGGGGGATTTTTAAATGTTTTGTGAATGCAATTGAAATAAATTAAAACTAGAAATTAAATAAAGATGTAACCAAAATTAAAAGCGTTGAAATAAATTTCAAAACAGTAAAAACCGAACGGTAAAAGACACCAAAATAAAAGAATGCAGAATTCATTAGGATTTGAAAATAAAACTCTGGAAAAGTAAACGCGCAGAAAACATAACAGCAACCTAATTGAAATGCACCAAATGAACTTAAAGTCTAAACGCAACAATAGAAGCATCAGTAAAAGCAAACCGAGATTGAAGAGTAAAATGCAACAGAAAATAAAGAAACACTTCTAATGCTATTCAAATGTATCATTAAGCTAAAACATTAAATGCGCAATGTAGCTTGGAAGTAAAATTAAATGCTCAAGTTGCATGATAAATTAAAATACAAGAAGTAAGCGTGTGTAGCTCCAAAGTGAATAATTCCAAAGTGAATAAAAGGTACTGTGTTCTCCTATCAATCAACCTAATGTGTCCCCTATCCCAAGATGTAATAAAATGAAATGTGTTCTTCATTGCAAATTGTGATGTGACTACTCCCTGTCACCGTAATACTATTCTTTCTAGTAAAACTAATGAGCTATTCCTACCTAAAAACAATTTAAAAATCAGCGTGCTACTCTCCCAAAATCAAGCACCGCATGTGCTCTTCTCCCAATGAATCAACATTTCACTCTCATCCCTGGTGGCAGCTCTCCAATAATGAAGCACTTCTTCCAGCAAAATAAAGAAAAGAAATTAAACCATTCCAGCATTACATTACCGTGCACGGATACCTACATATTCCACTTCTTTTTATTCCATTCTAATCTACTGTGGCACCACTTCTACTCATGCTTTCTCCTCCAAAGTCAATCACGCTCTCTTCCTCAACCTTAACCCTCCATATGTGTTTTTCTTTCTCCAGCTCTTCCTCCGTGGCGGCTGGACGTGTGTCCCTATTTCCTCCAAGGGTTTGTTTTTAAACCCCATGTGCCAAATAAAAATAAGATGGGCCCTCTTCTTTCCAACTCACGTGAATATCCTTCGAGTGGGTTCCCTTCACCATTCCATTCTCCACCTTGTTTTGTTCACATGCTTCTAGCCACACACATTTCTCTGCTGGACCGTGGACTTGGGCGTGTGCTGGAATGCTGGAATTGAAGGCTTGCTGGACGCTATTGGATGCACCGCTACTGTGGAGCTTGCTTTTATTGGGCTGTGGCTGCTGCCTCTGCTGGGATCCCGTGTGCACCCCTCTTCAAAAATGAAAGCTTCCTTCCACCCGTCCAGCCCACTCCGTGACACCACCTTCTTCTTAACGTGCAGCCCCCTTTTTTTTTCTTTGGGCCGTGGCAACTTCCCATTTGCTGGACCGGTGAGTGAACTTATAAAAATTGAAGAAGTCTTCTCGGTGGCAGCTGGAACGTGATGTTCTTCACATGAAAGCAAGCTAGGCCGAGGTTTGCTCTGTGCACCACGTCTTCATCCCAACGTTCCATCTCATCCGTTTGCACCCCCTAATTGAAATCCACACCTCCTCAATCATTTTAGGTTAAACTATAATTCATGTGGCATTTCTCTTTAAGTCCCAAAATATTATCCAACAATTTCCCTACAATTAACAATGCAAATAATTAGCTCAAATAATTCAAATTAATTAAAATAAGAATTTTTGGTCAAATTAAGCACAATTAGCAAAAACGAAAAAATACCGGACTTTTAAGCACAATTCCCTGATTAAATCTAGCACAATAAGCTAAGTGAAATTGAGAAAATATTGACTCATCACTGGGCTAACAAGAAAATTGGTTTTTCTAGATCACAAAACCCTTGAGTTAAGAGAATCATATAAACACAATCATTCTTACTTTTTCCCAACTTTCCTTTGCATTGAGCTTTGCTTTTTCTTCTCTTTTCTTTTTCTTTTTCTTTTCACATACTTAATTCTTAGCTCTTAGCTCAATGCTTTCAATTTCCCTTTCTATTTTCCAACAACCCCAAACTTGAACATTTATCAATACCACAGAATGTTCTCATCTTAACTCAAGGTAAAACTTTTCAACGAGGGTTTTCAAATCATGTTCAAGGCTAAGGGTTCAAAGGATAGAACACATAGTGTTCTCTTTTAGTGGCTAATTTCATGAAGTTGGCTAATACAAGGATTACCAAAAAATGGCCTTGATCATATGATGCAAACAAGCAAGTAATTCAATCATAGAAAACCTGCGCAAAGTCATTCATGATTTCACAGTAATAGCATTTAATCACACGAACTCTGAAGCTCAAAACCTCACATATAAGCTCATTCACATTTGACATACACATCCTGCTTAGTATCATAATCACAATCACAACATCATGCATTTGTTCATAAAGCTTGTGAACCACCTGTATACGTATGTAATGTGCACATCTCAACATCAATCAATATCAAAGCATCATCAAGCATTACTTATCAAACAATCACAATCATAAGCAAACCATCATAACAGACAAAATTTCCAATTGAGTACATCAAACCCTATTCTAAAAACAAAAGTGAATGATAAAACAAATCCTGCTCTAGTGCTTTGAAAAACTCAGCCCCAACAATGATGCTCTCTCCCAACCCCAAACTTAGATGGAAAACTAGTGAGAAAGTGAGTGGAAGGGAGATTTTCTAAAGAGGAATGAAAGGAAAAATGTAGAGAACCTTTGGAAAAGTGTTTAGGAGTGTGTGTGCAGAGAAGAATATGAAAATAGAGGCCAAAGCGTGACTTGGGGTATAAAACTACCCTAATGGGCTCGGGTTCCGTTAAGGGGCAACTTAACCCATTTTACGACACCACCGCTCAGCGGTAGTTTGCCGCTCTGTGACACTTTCGTGAAGTGCTCTTCTTCTTCCTAGCTTACCCTAGGTGCCTTCTACTCATGCCCCTCACTTGCTCCCTGCAATTAAGTTCTCAGATCACTCATGCAAATCCCTATCATGCAACTAAAGTATAACAAACAAAAATATAATCAATCAACTTGGTTGCCTCCCAGGTAGCGCTTGTTTAACGTCACGAGCCTGACCCAAAATCCACCAACACCCATCAATAGGTGTAACAAACCTAGTATCTTTCAGTAGATACTTAACCACCTAGCATCCTTCAGTAGATGCTATACCCAAAAATTTACAGAAGTAATGTCCAACTGATAAAAATTTATAAAACCAAAATAAAATCAAAAGAAAAATTGTCCTCAAATCACTGGAATGCCTTCCAGCAAGCGCTCTTTTAACGTCATTAGCTTGACCCAATAAAGCTCAAGTTCCTTCTTCATGGTTGATGTTCATATCACACCAACTCATCAACTACTTCCTGTCCACTTTTTTGACTCTTCTGGAATGTGGAGACTCTGTCTCTATCATCTCATTTTCTTTGTAGCCTTTCACAACCCACAACTTGTTTTTGAATCTCACAGGTGTACCAAGTTGGAGTCATTTTTTCATCCAGTCATCATGGACTTTTCTTCCTCTTCCAATATTTTCTTCTTCCTGTACCTGAAACAACAAATAATGTTTACCTTTAACCTTGGGCTTTTCATCTTCAGGGCTAGTCATGAGTACATCTTGAAATGAAGCTTTATGACTAGCTTCTTCCTCCTGCATCTGCCTCTTTTCTTTGAGCACATCTACAACAACTCTTTCTTCTCGGTCTTGGAGCACCACTATACCTTCATCCACATCAATGATGACTTTGGCCGTTTTCATAAACGGTCTTCCGAGAATAATGGGTATCTTTTCAGTCTCCATCTCCATCACCACAAAGTCTACCAAGAACTGTAGTTTGCCTACACAAACTATAATATCCTCTGCTATTCCATAGGGTTTCTTTGAAGATCCATCTGCCATTACTAAATTAACCTTTATAGGCTTCACATCAACATCACCAATCTGCTCAAGTAAAGAATAAGGTATCAAGTTAACACTTGATCCTAAATCAAGTAAAGCCTTCTTAATCCTTTTCTTCCCTATTGTGCATGGAATGGAGAAACCTCCTGGATCTTTTGCTTTTGGAGGAAATGGCTCCTTTTTAACAACTTTATACTTCTTTGTATCATCATTTCTACGTCTTTTCTTTGTAGAGACTTCTTCTTCAGGTTTTGTATAAACTGTAATATGCTGTAATATCTCCTTCCAAGGTACATCATTGTCCACCATATTGAATAATTCTGTAAAATCAAATTGTTTCTCATGATTTAATGGAAAAGGAAAAATATCTTCACTCTTTATCTCTCTTCTCTCTCCTTTCTCTTTTCTCTCTTCTTTTTCTCTCTCTTCTTTTTCTTTCTCTCTGTCTAACTCAACTGTTTCATCATTTGTACTCTCCAACACTTTACATTCTTCCCTGGGGTTAACCTCAGTATTAGCCCCAAAATTTTTGTCAGGCCTTTCTTCCAACTGCTTAGTAATCTGACCCATTTGAATCTCCAAGTTTTTAATAGCAGCTTCAGTGCTCTTTTGCGAAGATTCAATTTTCTGTATGAATTGCTGAAGAGTTTCTTCCATCCTTATTGATCTTTCATTAAGTATAGAAATCTGTTGCCATAAGGTTAGTTGTTGTTGTTGCTTGTTAAATTGCCCACTTTGTCCAGCTTGCGCACTTTGTCCTTGACCAATGCTTGGGAGTGGTTTCCACCCTTGATTGAAATTCCCCTGTGTTGAAAGGGTCGCACCTCACACAAAAATTGATTGCAAAATTAATGCAGTATAAACTAGGAAGTGACTCCTAGGTCGTCTCTCAAGGACCAAATGTGGTTCGAGTCTTAGGTCAAACACATAGTGGGGGGGTTTTTGAAGATTTTGGGAATGCGAGTGAACTAAATTAAAACACGAACAATCCTAAACTGAACAGTGCACATCAGCCAGCTAATTAAATTGGGCTTGAAAAATGAGTGAGCTAATAAAATAAAATAAACCGAACAACTAGTAACTAAAAACACCTTCCGACTGTGATAAAAGAACTAGCCATGAGACCGAACGGTGTACGTCAGCCTTGGAAGCAATAAAAGCATAAACCAATTAAATGGATAAACAACAAGCAACGAAAACGAGACTTCAATTCTAATCAAACGCTAATTGAAAAGACAAATCTGCAACTGCGTAAGTTGGAATTGAAATTTCTCAATTAGGAAACGCATAAGCCGTGAATGTAAGTATTGAAATACGCCAAATGAAAAACCATTGAAATTAATTTAAAACGTTGCAGGCATTAGTAAAACGAAGACCCGTGTTGCACTTCTCCAGCTCCAATAAAAGAATTGAATCTCTGCGCTTTCTCAGTATCACCATGTGCACACCTCTTCCAGAACGCAACTCAAACAGCCCCTTGCTCCACCTTTTCTCCATCAATGAAACATCGTCCTATTCTCTAGAAATAATCCCATGTGCTACTACCCTACTCTCTCAATGCCTCTCTTTCTTTCAAACACTATCCCTATTCTAAGAAAGAAAAATGAAAGCTTCCATGCTGCTGGAAATAAACTTAAGGAAACGCATATATGCGTCAGCTAGTAAACGAACGCATAAATCAGCAATGTAGAAGTTAGAACCGAAATTGTAAAATCATAAAATCCATCTTCTGTGATGAATAGTAATGAAGATAATATATGAAATCAACGTGTTGCCTTTTTTTTAAAAGCAAAGCAAAGCAAAGAAGATATGAGTGCACCGCTCTAGAAAAGTGCGTCGCCGTTTTCCAATTGAAATCAGCGCATGCTCCAAAAGTAAATAGCCTTCATCTTTTCTAAGAAATTAATAAAAATTCCAAGATGTAGCCTTGCTAAAGTAAGCTATGTGCATCACCCAAATTCCATCACCGTGTGAGTCTTTTTTTCTATCTTCTAAAAAAATGTTCCAGTAAAAGCCAAAAAATGAAGGTGGCCTGAAATGTTGATTTTTCTTTTGGAGCAATCCGTGTGCTTCCTTCCAGGTGGCGGCTGGACCACGCTAGCCGAGACACCACATGCTACTGCATTTCAATTTAAAATTCACCCATAACCCTCCATAGCTAAAAATGTCCGTTCTTCCTCCAATGTGCGTAGCCTTCCATGCGTGGTATCTGTGTGCTTCCCATCTCGGTGTCGGCTACTGCAGCAAGAAAAGATGATATATATGCCACCCGTAATGTGCTTCCTAAAAGCCAACAAAACCTGCCCTTGCTGGATGCTCCGTAAAACTTGTCATGGGCCGTCCGTGTGTTTCTTTCTTTTCAAGCCAAACTGCTGACCGTCACCCGATGCTCTTCATTGTTCGCGTGTTTTATTTAAGTGAAAGATGATGCCCCTTTTTCGGCTGAACACCTCCAAATATCAGGGTCATTGATGCTGCTGGACGCTGGACAGTGATGCTTCTTCATGCACCTCCAAACTGTTGGGCCTGTTGTGTGTTGGACGTAGCAAATCCCCTTCGAAACTTGCTTGCACGGGCCATGATAAAATGAAGAACGGAAGCTGCTTTGTTGTAGGACTTTACGTGCTGACGCGTGGTGGACTTCCTCAAAAGCTTTGGACCACGGAATGTGTACTGGACGTGTGTGCTTGCTAGAAAAATGAAGATGTAGGTAGCGTGTGCTGCTGGAAAATGCTGGACCTAATGAACCTGCCCCCTACTTTTGCCTCGCTTCCAGAATCAGGCCGTGACACTCCTAATCTCCGTGTGCACCTCCCTCCAAAGCCAAGCTGCTGGACGTTGCTGGATGTGTGCTACTCTTGAAGGCTGCTGGATGCTCTTTACTCCAAGAGCTCCTGCACATGGACCAGGCTGTGGAATGTTAATGCATGTGCTTCCAAAAAGGCCGCTGCTGTGTGCACCCCCCAAGCTTGTTCACTAGTGGAAAAATACCTTTCTATAACGAAGCTATTATAACGTATAAAAATTATCCGTCATACTAGGTTGACCGGTGGCAAGATGGTAATAAAAATAGGACATATTATAACGTAGTTTTGTAAATCAGTTATAATATGAAACGCGGTGGCAAACTTGTAAATAAGTGTAAGACATATTATAACGTAGTTTTAAAAATCAGTTATAATATAAAATGCGGTGGTAAACTTGTAAATAAGTTCAAAACCTATTATTGATGTATTATAACGGAGTTTTAGAAATCAGTTATAATATCTCTTCCTCTTTAATTTTTCACATTTCCCTCTCGCTAGATTTCATTTCAAGTTCACTCTCACTCTCGTTCTTTTCTTCCCCTCTTCGTCTCATCCCTCTCACTTGCATTTCCCGGCATCTCCGTCATCAGCCACATCATTTTCAGAACTTCAGCCACGTTGTGGAGCGTATTCCTTCGCTCGCTGTCACTCTTGGAGGTCTCATTTCATTTCCTCTCGCACATTCGAGAGAGCACTTTCATTTCTCACATCAGAGAGCCTCACTCTCATTTCTCTCCATTTCGGTTTCCTGGCGTCTTCCTTCTCGAGAGACATCTCCTCGTCGCAAGTCGTTCATCATCACGGAAAGGCTTCTTCACTCAGAATCATCTCTATTTCCTCTATCCTTCATTTTTCACCGAATCATTCATAGAGCTAAACCCTCTGTTGGGGTTTCTTCTCCTTTTCACCATTTCCCTTCGATTCCACCGATTAAAACCTTGTTTTCACCATCAGAAACATTTTCCACCGATTCAACTTTGATTTACACCGATCAATCGGTCCAGAATAGGTTTCCTTCTTCTTCTAGGGTTTCTATCAAGTTTAATCCTTTGTTTCTTGTTCTTCTTCGAGTTTTTGTCATATTTTCGCTACGTCTTCTCTCTGGAAGAAGCTTCGATGATTTGCATCGCGCCTACAGTCATCTTCTCAGAGCTGCTCTTCCAACCGTAGTTATAGTTCACATTCTTCTCTATAACACTTTTCCCCTCTTTATCCTGTTAATTTAGTTTTCATATTTATAGAAATTTTAATAAAACATGTTTGCTTTTATTATCATATTATGTAAAGTAATGAATGCTATTTTCATTGTTTTTATCTTTGTTTTAATTTTTCCATCATTTGTAGACCCCTACTTGAACACTGATGCGGGGACAATGTCTCCTTTCGAGCATGCGGAGTGATGAGTCAATATTTTCTTCACTTCACTTAATCTATTGTGCTAGAATTAATCAGGGAATTGTGCTTGAATGTCCAGTATTTTCCTATTTTTGCTAATTGTGCTTAAATTGACCAGAAATTGTTATTTTAATTAATTTGGATTATTTGAGCTTATTATTTTCATTTTGGATTGTAGGAAAATTTTGGAAATATAATTTAGGACATTTGGAAGGCTGTCACATAATTAAGACTCTCCATTAAAGAAGTGTCTACAATAAGGAGGACATTATGGTCATTTTAATCTTTGAAAGGGGTGCTTTATTATTGGAAAAAGGGTGACATCCAGCAAAGTGAAAACTATTGAGAAAAGTGGTGCTGTTAAACGCATACAGTAGCACGCACGTTAAGTGATGTTACGGCTGGAATGGAGACAAAGCGTGGGTGTGCACATGGAAATGAGATTCTCGATTTATATTCCAGCAGAGGGAGAGCTCCAAGAGGTGCTGCAGTTTTCTTTATTCACACTTGCACCGAAAAAGCAGTCCAGCATCTTCAGCACGGCCCAACATGTATCTTCATTTTCCAGCAACAAGCCCAGCAGGGATGAGGCCTTCATGAGAAGCTTTCCAACAACTTGAAGAATAAGGCACGGTCCAATAGCAACTTGGAGAGCTTCACACGTCCAGGAGGGAAGCGGTCCAGCAGAGGGGTGCGTCCAAAAAAGAGGGGTGCACGTGAAGAGGATTCGCTCTTCAATGGACAACAGCAGCAACATGCGTCCTAGGAGAGTCCAGCAGCGTCTAGCGTGGAGGTGGGCCAATTAATATGAAGTAGGGCAGCCGCCACCTGGGAAAAAAGGGAGAGAGGATTCATTCACTTTTTGGGAGAAGAAGAAACTTGGAGAAAGAAAACACAGACATCAATTCATGGAGGGCTACGGCTAGCTCAAAAACACACATAGGCTGAATTGAAAGCACACTGAGGGAGCATGCATTGAGGGTTACGGTCCAGACAGCTAAGGCAGAGAACTGTGATTGAGTTTGGAAGGAGGAAGCACACTCTGCCCTTTTCATTTTGTTTATTTTCTATGCACTTTGATCGAAGCGCGTCATTACTTCATGGCTGGAACGAAAAAAAAGGGTGCTCATTTCAATTGGAAGTAACGTTTTCTCTCTTTTCATTATGGTCACGTCAAAACCTTGCATTGTTTTATTTTATTTTATTTAGTATTAAATGTTTTTTTTCTTTGCAACGCTGAACCAATTTGCTTGAGAATGAATTTGATATTAATTTCCAATTGTTGAACTACTAAAAGCAATGGGCCACCGGTTTTGAAGTTATTTGTTATGAATCACCGTTCACGTTTTTCAATGTTCATCATTAACTTTCCATGATTCTATTCCATTTCTATGTCCTTTTCTTTATATTTTTCAGGTGATAACTTAGCGTTTCATTTATTAGCTTTAGGATGCATTGCCTTTATTACATGCATTTAATTTATTAGCTTTAGGATGCATTTTATTTATTAGCTTTAGGATGCATTTTATTTTGTTTCCTTAAGAAATGCACACACGGTTATGGAAGCCTTAAAAAGAGGTGTTAGTTCACTTTTGCTTTTAGTAAAAAAAAATGCTTATTCATTACTTTGGAGGTGTTGTTACGTATTGGGGGAGGAAAAGCACACTGATATATTCAATTTGAGTGATTTATCTTTGAAAAAGAGCATGGCTACCACGTTCAGCCTTTTTATGAGAGTTCCACAAGCTTACTTCTTGCATTTTAATTTGTCATGTTGAGTATTTAATTTGCATTTAACGTTTTAATTTACTTCAATGCTTTCAATTATTTTTGGTTGTCTTTAATTTCCAGTTTTTAATTTAGTTCATTTCGAATCACAAAAACACTTTCAAAACCCCCCACTACGTGTTTGTCCTAAGACCCGAACCACATTTGGTCCTGGAGAGACGACCTAGGAGTCACTTCCTAGTTTATACTGCATTAATTTTGCAATCAACTTTTGTATGAGGTGCGACCCTCTCATCACGGAGGTTTTCGTCTTAGATGATAGCGGAGAGGTAAGCAAATGAAAATTTTCTACAACAAGATGACAGTCATTAGATTTTTTATTTCCTTCTAAATTCAATGGAAGGTTGAGGTTGTATGTTATGTTATACTTTCCCCTGCTCTTTTCATTTTCTCATTTTACTTCATAAGTGCAAGCTAAAACTTTCTGAGTCGTAGTAAAAGAGGATATCTGTAGTTTGTTTTCCTCTGAAGTTTTAGATTGCCATTTTCATTATTTTTTTTGTTTGTGGAAGCTTGAACTTGATCTTGGGAACTACGAATGATTTTTGGACATTAAATTAACTGGCGACAATAACATCACTACTAGAAAAATGTATCAGGTGAGCCAGATGTTTCTAATTGTTTTGTTTTGGATGTTTATAGTTTGTTATTGAGAAGGAGAGAAGAGGAGATTATGGAAGAGGAGAGGTCAAGCTCGGGCAGCCTTGGGGGAGTTTGTTGAGGTGGGGTGGCTTACTCGATCTTAGTATTTGTAAATTTTTTTGAAGTTTTACCCAATTTGCATTGCTGATTGGAATTTATTTATTTATTTTTTAACCTGGGTATTTTAGTTAATCAATGCTTCATGTTAGGTATGTCCCATTGACACCCACCCTTAATGAAATGGATCTCTTCTGGTACAGAAAATGAAATGATCTTGAAATCTGGTTTTTACTTATGTTTGATTTGACTTATGAGGAGTAGAAACTTATTTGGTTTAGGCATTAACACTTGGGTCAAATATGTATTGTTTAAGCAAAACTAGTGCAGTTGTCAAGACTTATGTAGAGCCATGTTAAGGAACTGTTTGACTAGTGATCTTATTATATATATAGTTGAAAAGAAGGTGATTGAAATTTTTAGTTACTTAAGTAAGATCTCACTTGAATAACTTTTTATTATAAATGATTTTCTTGCACACATAACAATTCATAATGTGACATTGACTACTGCTTCTGGACATCTCAGGCTATTGAAGATTTGACTAAGGCTTTAGAGTTTGAAACCAACTCAGCAGATATTTTACATGAGAGAGGTATCTTTTTCTTTGACAGTCTTCTCTCTGGTCTCTAATAGTATCTTTCCTCACTTCTTTCATTCATAAAATTTCTTTCCCGTATACTACTAACTCATTCTACTTGAATTAAAGTTTTCATTTAATGTCAGCCAAGTAACTTAGTTTACATTTGCATTTTTCCTTTAGTAACTTGTAGGTTTAACTCTACAAAACAGGTTTCATCTTTCATGCCTTTTAATGGTGGCTTTTTTGTTTGATGACTTTGTTACTAACCCTGTTCTGAATGTGTGATGGTAGTTGATCAGGATCTATCAGTGTGTGATTTATAAAATTATCTATTAACTATGGGATAGAGTTTTTGGCCTTTCATTTTATGTTATAGGAAAAGCTTTTAATTTAAATTATTTTGGCTGCTAGATTTAATCTGAACATGAGGTTTTTGGCAGTTCTATCAAGATATATCGAAGCCAACAAAAGCTCAAGAATGTCTAAGTCAGATGTTGCAAATTGATGGAAGGTAATTGTTGTTAATGAAAAGGTATGCTTAGTCTTTGATTCTTCTTTCCCTTTGAAGCTATTTGTAATTGTTGTTGGTGCCTTGGTTTTCATTTTTGTTTTTTGCTTTATTTTTAGGTAGTTGCACGCATAACAGATGCTATCCAAGAATGGATAGAACGAGTGGCAAAGATACCAGTTGACGGGAAAGAAGGACCAGCTGATGTTTGTGTCATTGAATTGGGTGGAACTATAGGTAAATAATACTCAAAGAAAACTTTCAATCAATATTAAGATAAAACTTTTTCAATATTATATTTCTATATCCATTCAATTTTTTCCCATATTTAATTCTAAAGATTATGGGTTAGTTGGAAGTTGAAAACTAAAAATTGAAAATGAATTATACTTAGCAAACAGTGGGAGAAAATAATATTCATATCCATATTTTTAGTACTATATTCTAAGGCAACCACCAAGTTTCTTCTCACTTGGTGGTGGGATCGGCTATATTTTAAAGCAAATAATTTACAATGACTTTTCTTTCATGCAGGGGATATTGAGTCCATGCCTTTTATTGAAGCACTACTCGAACCGTATTTATGCAGTTTAATTTGTTAATTTCTTGATGGTTTTCTTTTTTTCTTTTTTCTTTTAAAATTGAATTTCATACTTTTGCATTTTAAGTGGTTTAAGTTCATGCAATATCCTAAACCTTTTCCTTTGAATTTATCCTAAAGTGTTTGGGTCTTCAAACTAATTCCTTTATCATTTACAGTGTTGCAGCAGAGCCTAATTTGAAGGAGTCGACTGCAAGGAAAAAAATTTATGACAGATGTGATGAAACTGTGAGTGGCAGACATCTCAAATATGCATCATCTAAAGAAAAAGAAAAAACATGTGTATAGATATTTATTTATCTTATTTTGGTTTTGGTTTTGCTTTTATGCAACCCTCTGACGATTGATTAAAATATATTGTTGCAGGATCCTAAGGCATATAAAGTTGCATGGAATCTTTTAAAGGTATTCCTACTATTTAGACTAAACATATTTATTCCATTTTCAGATCTTTAATATTGATATATATGTTAAAATCTCATATAGTGATATATTATTTATTGGTTTTCTGTAATTGGACTTATTCTGCAGGGCGTTGATGGTGTTCTAGTTCCAAGAGGTTTTGGTGATGGAGGAGTGCAAGGGAAAATTCTTGCGACTAAGTATGCCCGAGAACATAGTGTTCCATTTCTGGGCATTTGCTTGGGGATGCAAATTGTTGTCAATGAGTAGAGATTTGTTCATGGGTAGACGATGTGAATCAACTACTACTGAATCATTTAACACAAGTGTATATGAATCATTTAAATATGCATAATATAAATGATGTATTAAATATTACATTATTTAATATTTGAAATGAATTTTATTTTGTTAGTTTCATTAAATATTTTTATTTGAAGCTATATTGATTATAAATTGATGGAATAAGATGATAATACAAGTATATTATTATAATTTTCAAATGTAATAATTATTTTTTTTAAAAAAAAAAACATATATTATAACGTACTAAACCATGTACGTCATGATACGTTGATCACATATTATAACGTACAAAAATATATGGTAATAATAAATCACATATTATAACGTACAAAAATTTCTACGTCATGTTACCTTCCACCTATTATAACGGACAAACGAAAATTTGTCATAATAAACTACGCATATTATGACGGATTTTAGAAACTACGTTATAAAAGATTATTTTTGTACGTTATAAAATGTCATTTTTCCACTAGTGGTTGGACCAGCTCTTCTATTTTTTCAAGCACATAAATTACCGCATGCACCTCCAAAATGTAAATCCACACCTCTCTCTCTTTTTAGTTTAAACAATTGATGTCACATTTTCTTTTGATCTCCAAAATGTCCCAAATATTATCCAACAATTTTCCTACAAGTAATAATGAAAATAATTAGCTCAAATAATTCAAATTAATTGAAATAAGAATTTTTGGTCAAATTAAGCACAATTAGCAAAAACGGAAAAATACCGCACATTTAAGCAAAATTCCCTGATTAATTCTAGCACACTAAACTAAGTGAAGTCAAGAAAATATTGACTCATCACCCTGACGGTATGGAAATTGATTGGCCATGAAGTTAACATCCTCTAAAGCTTCTGTTGGAAAGGCGCATTGACCATTGATATGGTCAACCCCACATAATTCACACAACTGTGGTTGAACCTGTGCAACAGTCTTTAACTCTTTTGGCAGTTGTGCAAGTGTTTTTGTGAGAGTCTCCAACTGTTGAGTTAGTATCTTGTTCTGTGCTAGCAAGGCATCATTGGTTTGTAACTGTAGAACTCCTTTTTGTTGAATAGGAGCCCCTCTTTCACTGTTCAGTTCATTATCACTAGTAGCCATATTTTCAATTATTTTTGTAGCTTCCTCTAGAGTTTTCCATTTGATATTTCCTCCTGCTGAGGCGTCAAGCATCATCTCGGTTTGTGAACCAAGACCTCCAAGGAAGATCAGGACTACTTCCACTTCGTCAAATCCATGTGTGGGAGTCTTTCTTAATAAGCTTCTATATTTGTCCCATGCCTTGCCTGAATGATGAAATCTCTTGCTTTCCTTTATTTACTTTTGATTATGGGAAATATTTGTTCAAGAACTTTGTCACCACAGCTTCCCACTCTATAAAGCTTCCTTCTGGAAAAGAGTTCAACCAAAGCTTAGCGTTGCCTCCTAATGAGAATGGAAACAGGCTAAGTTTGATTGCTTCGTCAGGCACCCCATTTATCTTCACTGTATTGCAAATCTCATTAAAAGTTGTGAGATGCTCACATGGGCTTTCGTGAGACAACCCATTAAATTGGTTACTCTTCACTAGTTGGATTAATGTTGGTTTCACCTCCATATTAGCTGCATTGACCCTTGGTCTTGTTATGTTATTGAAATGCTGAGGTCCAACTACATTAGAGTAATCTGCAAGAGTCCGTCTGACATTATTATTCTCCATCTCCTCAATGCTATGGTAAGAACCTTGTGGTGATGGTTGTAAGAGATCTTCCGGAGGAGGGAAAAGTTCTCTAGATGTACGAATTCTTCTCCTCCGTCTACTCTAGTCTAAGCCTTCAAGAAGAGGTTCCGAGGTTTTCTTCCTTGTAGTTCGAATTGCTTCCTGCATACACAAGAAAACAAGTCCCTAGAAAAAATTTTTAGCACAAAAAGATAGAGAAGAAGATATAAAATCAGAGATATAAAGATAAAATTAAAACAATAAAAATAAAAATAGAAAGTAAAAACAGAAAATAGAAATAAATAAAAACAAAAAAAATAAAAACAAATAAAATAATAACCGAAAAAAATAAAAACAGAAAATAAAATAAAATAAAATAAAATAAAATAAAAACCGAAAAATAAAAACAGAAAATAAAAATAGAAATTCAAATTTCAAAATTCAAAATTCAAGTCAAAGATAATCAATAACCACACAAATAAACTAGTTAAACCACGAGTCCCCGGCAACGGCGCCAAAAACTTATGACAAATTTATGAACACCGAAAAACGGCGCCACAAACTTGTTTAACCCTCTGCAAGTGTGACCGAATCGTAACAAGTAATAAAACTCGGTAAGACCAAGTATCGTTCTCCCAAGGGACTCACGACCTAGTTAGCTATATGATTCGTTGATTATTTAAGACTTGTGAACAATTGATTTTAGGTTTTAAATGCAAAAGACAATAATTAAACATGTATGCATGAATTTGATCAATGGAAAAGAGGAATATAAACACTTTAATGAATTAGATGGATGAGTATGTTGTTGGGGTTATCAATTTCATCTTAGCCACTCTCATATACTTTTAGGAATTCATCATTCTTTTCATCAATGCTAATCTCATTCTCTAAATCACCTTGCAAGAAGGCCTATCCTTAATTACGAGTTCATACAATTCCTAGCATCCCTAAAAATTAATTCTGAAGCATAGAAGCTTAAAGGCAACCAATATGCTATTGGGAGGTTTTCCCCGGATCTAGATTTCCCCGTATGTTCCCATATCGACAAAATCAATAATCAAGGCATCGAATGAGTTAAACAATGCATGCTTTGAGCAAAGAGGAAAAACCCTAACTAATGATGAAAGAAAGCATGTATCTTAAAATAAGATGTTTAAACACAAATTCCATATATGAGAGTTTCACAAGATTACATTGATTCCCCAACAACAATACAAGGTTTAGTTCACCATATTCATGGTGAAACTAGATGAACAATAATGAAAGAATGAAAGATAGAACCCTAGAAAGAGGACTAGGTAGCCTGAGCATCCAAGATCTTCCTCCAAGGGATGGAAAAGAGAGTGTTTGCTTCGTCTCCAGCCAAAGATACAAACCCTAGGACGTCCTAAAGCTTATATACTATTCTAAAATATACAGAAAATTAGGCCCAAGCCCAAAATAGTGCCGCTCAGCGGTAAACTACCGCTCAGCGGTAAGTGCGTGAGTTGATTCTTCCCCTCAGCGGCATTTTCACCCCTCAGCGGAGCCAACTTGATTTCCTGAGTGCCGCTCAGCGGTAAACTGTCGCTAAGCGGTACTTGCGACTTCTCCTTTTGCACTTTTTGAGTTCTTTTCTTATTCCATCTCTATCCTTCTTCACTTCTTTCACCAAATTCACCTTAAAACCTGCATAAAACACTAAAATCAAGCATAAACCTGTCCAGCTCTCTTATTTCTAAAAATATAAACAAAAACATGATTCCAAGCTAGTTTCTAAGTGTTAAAGGTTGCTTTTAGTATCAATTTTAAGCATGAAAATAACAGTTTTTCAACTGTTATCAGGACTTCCATTAAACGCTCTTTTCAATCTACGGTAAGGGTGATTTTGAGGAAGGAATCTTCGGTGTCTTGTGTACACAGTTTTCTGCCCATGCTTCAGTTGAAGATAGCTGGTATTTTCTTCACAAATCGGACATGCAAAATGACCTTTAACACGGTAACCACTCAAGTTCCCATATGCTGGGAAATCATTTATGGTGCAAAACAACATTGCACGCAAACAAAAGTTTTCTTCTGAATATGAATCGAAGACCTCAACGCCCTCTTCCCACAACATTTTTAAATCGTCAATTAACGGTTTTAGATAAACATCAATGTCATTTCCTGGTTGTCTAGGACCCGATATCATCATAGACAACATCATGTATTTTCTCTTCATGCACAACATAGGAAATAGATTGTAAATCATCAAAAGAACTGGCCATGAACTATGTTTAATACTTAAGTTGCCATAAGGATTCATACCATCGGTAGCAACTACAAGTCTTAAGTTTCTCGGCTCTGCACTAAATTCGGGAAATGTGCCGTCAATGTTCTTCCATTGTGGGGAATCAGCTGGGTGTGGAAGAAGATTATCACATTTTCTTCCATTAACGTGCCACATAAGATTCTTCGCATCTTCTTTAACAGAAAACAATTGTTTCAACCTAGGTACTATAGGTAAATACCACATGACCTTAGCTGGTGGACCTTCATTGTGTTCATCGTTATTTCCATCAAGTTTCTTCTTAAATTGTGACGAACCACACGTCGGACACACCTTCATTGAAGCATACTGATCTCTATACAATACACATTCATTGGGACATGCATGTATCTTTTGCTATTCCAAACCCATTGGACATAGAATTTTCTTCGCGTCGTAATTATGCATAGGTAACGTGTTATTTTCTGGTAGCATCTCCTTCAGCAACTCCAACAATTCCGTGAAACTTTTATCAGTCCATTCGTTTCTTTCTTTCAAACAAAACAATTTCAAAGTAGCCGATAACCTTGTAAAATTAATACATCCTGGATACAACTCTTGCTCCAAATTGTTCTTAAGAATATCGTATAAATGAGCTCTTCCAAAATTTTCTTCGTCAACGTCACGTTCCATTTCGTCTAAATGATCACTCATCCATTTATCAACGTAATATGAACCTCTTAAAGTTGTTGGCTTATATAATACTTCCCCATGCCAAGTCCAAACTGTATAACTTCTCATTATTCCATAGATGAACAGATGGTCACGGATGTTGTCCAAGTCTTCGTATACTTGATTGAGACAACGAACACAAGGGCAAAAATATGCCCCGTTCACTGGTTTTGCGTGTTCTTTAACATATTGTATGAAATCAGAAACCCCTCGCTCATACTCTTCACTAATACGACACTGATGAATCTAGCTTCAATGCATACTACTACACTGAACGAAAAGAATCAACGGAAAAAAAAAACTAACTTACGTAGAGAAACAAAAATAAATACTTATCATACGTTGAAGGAAAAAAATAAAGTATCATAGTATATGTACACGAACAGAAATATCTATCGTTATACATATATCATACGTCCATAATCGACAAACACGAACACATATATCATACGTAAGAGATGTTGAAGGAAAGAAAAAACAAACTTGAAATGGTGTCACTGGAGAAGATGAACGAAGTTCGCTGACAACGAACGAACACAAATATCATACGTTGACGGAAAAAAAAAAACTATCATAGTATCATTATACATATAGATATCATACGTCCAGAATCGACAAACACAACTCAAACACGAGCACATACATCATACGTAAGAGTATTTTAAGAAAAAAAAACATACTTCAAATGGTGTCACTAGAGAAGATGACGAAGTTCGCTAACCCCGTTTGAAAAACAGCCTAAAGATAAACGAAAAATAATCGGTCAACCTTAGAAATGAGAACCAAATGACATTATAAAGACAGAAACGACATAAAAATAACCTTCTTTCTTTATTGCAGTCGTCCACCAAGAAGAAAGTTCAAGCAGAAATGGAACCGCGAAAAATAGTGAGACTGTGTTATGTTTTTACACTCAATAAATAAATTTCACATCGAATACAATAAAAATTTGACGTTATGTTTGCAAACAACGTCGAAGTCCCAAATCATTCGATGTTTTCTTTTAAAGCAGCACGCCTTTTTTTATTAATTTTTTCTTATAAATTGCAAAGGTTACGTCGAATTTGAAGGGGCTTAGACGTAGTATTGGAAGCCAAAAGTTTTTACCTTTTTAATTATTTTTAGTTTTTTCTTTTAAACACGAGAGCATTAATAGAACGTTGAAGGCTGCCGGCTGGGACATGAAGGGAATTGATGTACTTGGGAGCATTCACATACAATGCAATCTTCATTCACAATTCACATATTGTTTACTAAAATAAATCTTCATTTCATTTTAAAATAAAACCGAAGCAGTACTTAAAGCCAGAGGTCACTTAATGGCACGATTACAAAATATAAAAAATAAAATGCACATAGAAAAGTAGTCCCTATTCTTACCAAGAATATTACATTCAATCTTCATCAGTTGACTCATCATCAAAATCTTCAGTTTCAAAGCCAATGCAATTCTTGTTTCCCTTCTTCTCCCATCTCAAAAGAGTATCTTCAACTCTCTCATCCCTTTCAAACTTCTTCCTAAATTGATCAACAACATATTTCTCAAAATCAATTTGTGGAATGAAGGCAGTATGATCTGCAGCAGGAGTAGGTGTAGTTCCAACAATTAGCTCATCTCTAAACAACCATTCATTCACATTCCTTTCCAGCCCAATAGAACACAGACTTAGTATACCAATTTTTTGTGACTTGTTCCACACAAGTCTGACTTCTTGAGATACATCTACTCCTAGGAGTATCAGCACCTAGCTGATAAATACTCCATATGGCAATTTGTGCGCATAATTATGACCTGCAACGATCATACGATCTTTTAATACCGCAACCCAATTGGTTGGAATTCTAGTCTTGATAGCATTCAACAGAAATACATCTTTTGTTGACAGTCTATCCTCGACAAGTCTTCCAGGCAGCAGTAGCCAAGTCAGGACATAAGCAATCAATTTCTCCTCCTTGTTTAAGCCATCATGTAAGTACTGCTTATCAACCATGTACCTTCCTGGATATCTTAAGCAGTTTACATATATAGCTCTCTTTGTAAAAAATTTGTTTGACTCAGAATCACGGATATGAGAATCCAAACCTTCAGCTTTTAGTCCAGCAATATGTGACCAAACATTATCGTCAATAGTAATGTTAACACCTTTGACCCTTGAGTGAATGACCCCATTTACAACCCTCAGGTTTGTGTAGAAAACCTCTACCAAATCTGCATAGCAATCTCCTTTCATCTGGACAAAATCAATAAGCCCTTGATATGCAATCCATTCTTGAAAAAGGAACCCTTCTTTCTTGAATAATTGCAAGTCCAGATACTTGTGAGGAACTACATATTTTATAACTCTCCAGAATAAAAACTTTCCTCGGATCTCGTCATCACTTATCCATCCAAATGGGTTTGCGTTTCTTGTAACCCAGGCAACCTTCTATTTTCTTCTACATGATGTGAACAAGCCATGTCTGGATAGAATTCTTGGAACGTCTTTCACAATCTAGTAGTTTTTAACTTCTAAACTTCGAAGCTTAAAATATACAATAGTTACGGCGAATTTTACTAGGCTTAGTTTTACTAATTGTCAGCCAGAAGACAAAGAGTTTGACAAAAGACAAAGGATACGTCCTATTCTGTGGATATACGACGTTTTCCTCTTCATTCCTCGCGCCTCTTTTTTCCTTTTTAAAACCTCTCATAACCTCTCATTACCATTATATTTTAATATAAGATTTACATTTTGAGATAACCTCCCATTAGAAATGCAACGTTACAGATATTCGAGGTTTTCTTCTTCAGCCTCCCGCCCCTGTCTATGCTTTTTTCATTTATAAACCTCCTGTAACCCATTATTACCTTTATATGTTAAGATAAGATATAAAATTATTTTTATTTTTATATTATATAAACTTTTTTAAATTTATCTTATATAAGAACGATTTGTCGGTTAAATTTAAAGAGCATAAAATTTTGATTCTTTAAAATATTAATTTTATTTCATATGGAAAATAATAATAATAATATTTTATGAGAATTGTGTTTTAGTTATAGATCACAATAATTAAAATCATAATAAATACTTTTATATTATTAAAAGTAATTTGAAATGAATGTTTTCTGCTATAAAGAAAGGTATGATTATACTAAAAGACTTTGATTGATTTTTAAATTATAATACTTTAAGTTTGAGAAAAAATTAAGTTGACAGTCAAACTAAAGGTTAAGATAGAATATCGTGGACAAAAATTGAGACAGCTCAGTTAGAAAAAATATATTTAGACATGTTAACAATAGAGATGCATCACACTAAGTCAAAGATCGAGAAGATAAAGCGTGTATGGAGAATAGTGAGACACATCTAGACCAAAAATTAAGACAGAATGGGTTTGGTCGAAGATTAAGACAGGTTAAGTTTGACGGCGGAGACTTTAACCCAAAATGAATGTTTGGAGATTAAGACTTAAGGTCCAAACAAACTAACATAAGTTGAAGGTCGAAACGGGTCGGCCAGAGCCAAAGGTAGGGATGGGCTGACCCGAGCCAAAGGTAGGATATAGGACTATCTCCTGAATAATAATTATTATAGGAAATAAAATAAATTGTATTTTTCTTATTAAAGATTAACATCTTTGTGGCGAATCTTTCTTTTAGTGTTTTTTAGGTGCCTTAAACATTTATACCTATACTTATACATAGGGACACCAAATACATATGTAGACATTTTGGAAGTCATAAATATGCATTTGCAACATTGAGGGAGCACTCTTTTGGTTCTTGGTCTACAACTCTAATTCTTATCAAAGTTTAACATATTTGTGGCAAATATTTCTTTTATGGTTTCTTAGGTTGCCTTAAACATCTATACCTACATATATTGTGGTGTTTCCATCTTGGTCTTACGAACCTCGAGAAAAAATTTTAAAAAGTCGAGACGGACGGGTCAGGAAATAAAAGAGATGAATTTGTATATTTGAAATGGACCGATCACGACTACCACATGACGTTTATAAAAAACTCGAATTTAAAAAGTCGACGACGATCAAAGATCAAACGAAATTAGAAGAACTTTTATTGCCCACGTTGAAATAAATTATTTTGAATAATTTAATAATTATAATTAGTTATTAATATAAATGATTATGATATCAAAAAATACTATGATTAACATTATTAGATAAACAAATTTGACCCCTCTCATATATTATTTATTCGCTTTTTAGTATTTACACAAACATGTGATCAATATCAAGCCATGTTGTCATTAATATGACGTAAATAATCATTAAAAACTCATTTGCATTTCTTAATTTATAACGCTTTGAATCGATTATTTGTTACGTAGAATCAATTATATTAACTTAGCAAAATTGATAGTGGAATTATATGAATATAGAGGGGCACATCAAACTTCTTAACTTCGAGCCCTCCAAATATCCCCTTCTTCGCGGGTGATTCAAAAGTAGACAATTTATGGGGAGCGTGATGTCAATTTGTTTTTAAATGAATCCAACGAAATTTATTGTTTTTTTCTGAATGATGTTTGCACGTCGAATTCGGCAGGGCTTTGACGTTTATACAAGAAAGTGGAGTGTGGCAGTAACTAAGCATAATTACCTGATGTAAAGACCTGGAGTTTATTCATTGTTCACATCCATTTTATGTGATAATGACGTCCTATACCCCTTAAAACACAACATCTAAAATGAATCTAAAGATATTTATTACTTTTTCTCCGAATGATTTTTTAGCGTTCATTTTGCTGGATCAAAGAGTACATTTCGATGAAGTATATTTGTATATATTTTGTTTTTTCCCTCTCATAGCACGTCGAAGGCAGCGGGGCAGTGGCGTGAAGGTAGTTGCAGTATAATGGGAGAATTAATGGTGGCCTCTTAACTTCACATTAATAGAACGTCTTATTAGATAGGCTTCGACGTTTTCTTCTTCCGCAATAGCAAAATGTGGCGTCTAATGATTCTTTTTTCTTTATAATCAGACATGAATTTTTTTCTTTTTACTTCTTCTTAATTTATTCAAGTTAGTAGTGTACTGAAATTTGCACTTTTAACCAGTGATCAGTTTTTGACCAATATCAGAACAGCATAATCTTCTATTCTCAACTAGATTCAGGGTTAGTCCACATAAAATGCAATCAACATTCACAAGTCATAGATTGTTTACTAAAATAAATATTTATTTCATTTCATTCTCAAACCAAAAGAAATACAGAAACCATAGGTGGCTTGTTAGCCATGATTAAAAAATAAAAAACAAAAAACATAGAAAAGTAGGGTCTAAAAGGGTTAAATATGTTTTTAGTCCCTTAAGTATCAGACGATTTTGTTTTAAGTCCCTACTCAGAACTTTGATGGTTTTTAGTCCTTATTGTTTTGAAACTCTGACTATTAGTCCTTAAAATTGGACGGTGTTAAGTTTTGGTAGAGGTGGCAAACGGCGTTGCCACGTGAAATACCAGCTGCCCTCTTCTCTTTCTGCCACGTTCTTGATTGAAACCAAATTAACAAATAGGGTTCTTAATTGGGCAATTAGGGTTCTTAATTGGGGCAAAGTAAATTTTTTCAATTGGAGAAAATTTCACGAGCACTGGAACGAAAGGGAACAAAATATGAATGAGAAAGTCTTCAACCTGCCACCCAGGAAGAGTCTCTATCAAATACTCTGATATGCTGCTAGCGTCGGTGGAAGCCGCCGCTTCAACACCAACCTTACTGACGGTGGAAGATAAAGGTAATGTTTTTTTTATGAGAAACGTCGAAAAGAGAATCAGGGGCGGAGTTTGAAGGAGAAGGGGTTTCTTGCGATGAAGAAGAAGCAGAAAGTTTAACACCAGCGATAAGGAACCTATCATTCGCAGATTGAATCGACATGTTGCACTCTCTGCACAAAACTTGAAGGCTCTTCTCTCCTATGACAACGCAGAAAAGAATCAATCTTCAACAATTTCAAACATCTGAAAAAACAGTTTCCTTTTTCATTTCTGTTTTGTTCGTTTAATCAGTTACTAACCTGACAAACATTGCAGATAGGGTGTTGTCTGGGTCGAAGAAGAGAGAAACGCTTGTGTTTGGAGGCTAGTTTGTTTGCGTGGTGGATGCACCGTTTCATCACACCCACTGTTTCTTAAGAACCCTAATTAACTTTGCCCCAATTAAGAACCCTAATTGCCCAATTAAGAATCCTAATTGTTAATTTGATTTCAATCAAGAACGTGGCAGAAAGAGAAGAGGGCAGCTGGTATTTTATGTGGCAACGCCGTTTGCCACCTCTACGAAAACTTAACACCGTCCAATTTTAAGGACTAATAGTCAGAGTTTCAAAACAATAAGGACTAAAAACCATCAAAGTTCTGAGTAAGGACTAAAAACAAAATCGTTTGATACTTAAGGGACTAAAAACATATTTAACCCGGTCTAAAATAATTATCAAGAAGATTCAATTGAATCTTCAACATCAGAATCTTTAGTATGATCTTGATCAAGAGTAGGTGGACTTCCAACAATTTCCTCATCATTGAAGAACCATCCATTCACAGTCTTTTTCAGCCCAATAGAAGACAGAATTGGTATACCAATTTCTTCTGATCTTTTGCACACAATTCTTCTTTCTTCTTCAGATGCATCCACTCCTTGGAGTTCCAGCACCTTGTTGATAAATACTCCATATGGTAATTTGTGTTCATAATCATCTCCTACAACGATCATGTGGTGTTTTAGTACCGCAACCCAGTTGGTTGGGATTCTAGTCTTGATAGCATTCAACAGAAATACATCTTTTGTTGACATTTTGTCCTCTTTCAATCTTCGAGGCAGCAATAGCCAAGTCAAGACATAAGCAATCATTTTCTCCTCCTTGTTTAAGCCATCATGAAGGTACTACTTATCCACCCTGTACATTCCTAGATATCTTAAGCAGTTTATATATATATAGCTCTCTTTGTTAATCATCTGTTTGACTAAGAATCATGGATATGAGAATCGAAACCTTCAACTTTTAGTCCAACAATATCTAACCAAACATTATCGTCAATAGTAATGTTAACCCTTTGACCCTTGAGTGAATGACTCCATTTACAACCCTCAGGTTTGTGTAGAAAACCTCTACCAAATATGGATATCAATCCCCTTTCATCTGCACAAAATCAGTAAGCCCTTGATATGCAATCCATTCTTGAAAAAGGAACCCTTCGTCCTTGAACAATTGCAGGTCCAGATACTTGTGAGGAACTACTTTTTTTATATCTGTCAAGTATAAAAACTTTGCTCGCATGTCTCGATCACTTATCCATCCAGATGGGCTTGAATTTCTTGTAACCCTGGCAACCTTCTCTTTTCCTGTTGATGATGACGATGGAGAAGCCATTTCTGAATAGAATTCTAGGAACGTCTTTCACAATATCGACTTCTTAACTTCATAACTTCTCTGCTTAAAAAATACAAAGGAGACGTCACATTTTAGGGAGATTCGAATTATAGAGGGTGATGAGTCGTTATTTCTTGAATTATATTTAGTTTATTGCACTTAAATAAACCAGGGAATTGTGTTTAATTGTTTGTTATTTCCCCGTTTTCCGAATTCTGCTTAATTTGGTCGGAAAATTGTAATTGTGCTAATTTGGGTTTTCTGAGCTGATTAAGTGCATTTTTGAAGTGCAGGAAAATTTCGGAAATACATTTTGGGACATCAGGAAGAATGCCAAATAAATTAAAGACTCTCCAGACAGACATTGTTGAATTAATTAAAATGTAATTCAGTAGTTTAGAATTTTTTTGTATCAACTTTTATATTTTAGGTCAATTTTTGGTAAATTAGATTAGACCCAAAAATTAGAAATTAATGACTTGGACCTAGGGTTTTTGTATGTGTGGACCCTACCCTAAAAAGGGACACACGGCCCTTAGAAGAGTGCAGCCGCCACCCTTACGGAATGGGCTCTCTCTTGGAACGTTTTATTTTTTTGAGTTTGGAATGAATGAAGGGAGAGACGTCCAGCCGCCACACATTAAGAGCCCCACACACTCTCGGTCTTGGTTCTCTTTGGGGGGTCTCTCTCGGGTTTTGGTTTTGGGGTGAATTTTTCTTTGGCTGAAAACACTGTTGCAAAGGAAGCTTTTATGAAATTAAATTTTCTTGCTTTGACTTGAGCACACGTTACGTTTTCAGTTTGCCATTTAATTTCAATTTGGTTCATGAAATTATTGAAATGAAGTAGATTAGGTGGGAGAGGTGCGTTGGTGTGCACACGGAGAGGAAGTGTTGATTGGAAGAAGGGGAATGGTGTCCGCATGTTGTGCTGGAACGTGTTGAAGTTTGATGCATTTAATTTGGTTGTGGGAAGCGAGTCCAGCTGCCACCTGGGAAAGAAGAAAGAATTCATTTTACAAGAAAGGAGCACGTGGAGTTGGAGATGATTCACGGTTGGAAGAAAAGAGAATTGGCACATGAAAGTGGTGCCACGGAGATTAGGTGAAGGAAAAGTGAAGTTTCGGTCCAGCAAAGTAGTGCACACGGTCACATCATGTTCCCCTTGTCACGGCTGGAAGCATTAAAGAATGAAATGTTGATTGAGTAGGAGAGAATGAACGTACGGGATTGGTGACTCATTTGGAGCATGCGCCTGGATGTCCTGGAAGAAGTGATGCACGCGGACGGCTGGAATGGTACGCTCGTTCCGTGAACGAGCGTCCTTTCTATTCATTTTGAGATGAGGTGATTCTCGGTTGGGAGAAAAGCACACGCTGATCACTTAGTCTTGAAGAAGGACGCGCATATGTGCATACGGAAGCAGCTCACTCATGGATTCAACATTCACGGTTTTCATTTAGCATTTTACTTCTTAGTTCAACATTGAATTTTAAGAGTATTGAACGTATTTCTTTAGCGCCGTGCATTTTAATTGGTTCAAGCACTTTATGAATTTACCTTGAAATTTTATTCGAAATTGCAATGTGCATTTCATTATTAGGCAAACGTACTTTTTATTATTATTACTGCATTTTAATTAGTTCACACATCTCGTTTTAGAATTGTTCATCACTTTATTGATTTCTTTCACTGCCTATTATGTTTGGTTTATTGTTTCCGTTCACTTTAATGTTGTCTATTATGTTCGGCTTCTTTATCTTCTTGTATTTCCAATTTCCTCACTTGCTTTAGAGACCGTTTGGTCGCAATGTAGAACAGTTCGATTTTCATGCTTTGTCAATTTATTTCAATGTTTTCAATTATGTTTGGTTGTATTTAATTTCCCGTTTTAATTTAGTTAATTTCCAAAGCACAAAAACACTTTCAACCCCCCCACTACGTGTTTGATCTGAGACTGAACCACAATTTGGTCCTTGAGAGACGACCTAGGAGTCACTTCCTAGTACTATACTGCATTCTTTTATGCAATCAACTTTTGTGGGAGGTGCGACCCTCTCATCAAAATGGCGCCGTTGCCGGGGATCAACGGTTCAGTCTTAGGTCTTTTTGTTGTGTTTGTGTGTGTTGTGTTTTGTCTTGTGTTGTGTTGTGATGTGATGTGATGTCCTGTTTTGAGTGTGCGTGTTGCATGTATAAATGTGTTGTGTTTTATTTGTTTCGTGATTTTTAGTATTCTTCTTTTTCCATGTCTACCTATTTTGATTTCGTGAACACTGCTTCTTTTGCTTGTGCCTCTAATTACGATTCTCCTTCTGCATGTTACTCTGATTGTAATTCATATTCTGCTGATTTCTATGTTGAGAACAATACGACTCATCCTCTAATTTCTGAGAGTGCTCTTTGTGAGCCGGTTTCACTTAAGGAGGATGATCTTCATTGCGATCTCACCCCTGGACTGATACATTTGCTGCCTAAGTTTCATGGTTTTGCAGGAGAATGCCCACACAGACATTTGGAGGAGCTCCACATCATGTGCTCTTCAATGAAGCCTCCAGATGTCCCTCTTGATTACATTTTCTTGAGCGCATTTCCGCATTCATTACAAGGAGCAGCTAAGGATTGGAAAGACTCTCTTCCTCTGAGATCCGTTACCGATTGGGGATATCTTGAGCACCAGTTTCTGAGCAAATTTTCCCCTGTGCAATATGCTTACAGCAACGGTCTCGGATGGAATGACCCTACCTTGGAATGGTATAATGCTCCACAGCATGATTATCAAGAACCACCATTCCAGAGTACTTGTATGCCTCCACCAGTCCAGCAATACCAAAGTCAGCAATATGATGCTCCTGCCCAAATAGCTCCTCAGCCTTCTACTTCTGAGCCTACATTGCAGGAGTTGTTGGAGCAGATGACCATGCAGAACCTTCAGTTTCGGCAAGAGAACATGCAGTTCCAGCAAGAAATAGGAGCTGTCATTCAGAGTATGACTGATCAGATAGGGCAGATGGCCACTCAACTCACTGAGGAACAGTCTCAAGATTCAGAGTTACCATTTCAGACTGTTCAGATTCCAGATGATGATGATAGTGGCATCAACATAGAAGATGGGGAGAAGAGTCATGAGCTTACTATTGTGCCATCTACTTTCCCATCATACTATGTCCCTACTCTTGCACCTGAGGAGAGTGATGAGTATTTTGAGGAGCAGGCAGAAATAAGCAGTAACCCTGAACCAGGTAGACCACCTTCATCTTCCCACACTTTAGCAATCTTCAAGGAAGAGGAGGTAAGCATACCTCAATTTGATTATGTTGATGATTATGTGGTTGAGAGGTATGTTGATGATTATATTGTTGTTGAGTCTGATTTTAATTTTCCCTCTATGCATGATGAAAACCAATTTTTGATGTCGCATCCGAATGTTTATTCTCCATGCATTGAACATGAATCTGAGTCTGTCGTTGATATTGCTTGTGATTTTGAAATTGATTCATGTTCTGAGGATGTATCTGAGGTTCAGTCTGATAAATTGGGATTGGGTGTTGTACCTCTACATGTCATTTCTTTGGAGCCACATTGCACTAACCATGTTGCAGGAGGTACACATGAATTTGACCAACATGCACCCACAGTGGAAGGAAAAGGTGCTTACATACACACTAGTTTCAACATCAATAGGCACCAGCTGAACCCGCTCATCAACAATCACTTCTTCTTAGATCCAGCTGTGGATGATATTTCCCTGCTTGATCAAATCTGGAGGATGAAGCAATTCTTCCTCAAAACCTCCTTGCTAGATACTATGGTGGAAGACATCTCCCTGAAAGTCCAAAATTGGCAACTGCCACCATGATCAGGGGAGTTTTCCTTTTCTCTTCTCCCCCTTTCCCTACTTTTATTGCATTTGTCCATGATCTGTTCACTGTTTTGATTTTCGATCTTATGCTTATGACACATTGAGGACACTGTGTAGTTTAAGTGTGGTCTATTGGGGGAGATTCTGATTTTTCTGTTAGTTTTTGTTTTCTTGGTTAAATTTTTTCTTTTCTAGGTTATTTTTGTCGTGTCTTGTGTACAGTTTTGCATTTTTCTCTTCAATTCTGGACTGTGTTTAAGTTGTAGACTAGTCTTTCACTTCACTTCATTGATACTCTGAGATGTTGGATTCCTTGCTTCTCTTTGCTTGGAAGATGATCATGATGTTTGAGAGGTTGAATTGATTGTGACAGAATTACCCTGTGTGAGATTTGAGCCACTTTATGTTTTTTTCTTGTGTATGATATGTCTCTTGATTGCTTGCACATATGCCTTGGCTTGACTCTTGTTGATAGTTCTTGATTGTTATGCATGTTTGGAAGTGATAAAGGCAATTTTGTTCTTGAGCCTCTCTAGCCAAATAAGCTTACCTTGTTTTAATTCTTTGATAACCCATTTTGAGCCTATACTTTCCACCATTTCCTTGTTTTGAAGCTCATACACTAGCCCTCAGTGAAAAACAATGATTACCTTAACCTTAGGGAATTTTGGAGCTTTGGAAGTGTTTTGGGAACAAGTGTGGTCTCTTGGGGGTTTCTGATGAGTTGGCTAGTTGGTTCCTCTTCTTGTTTTGCTTTGGTAAATATATGTGTATCTTGTCTTTTACGGTTTTGTTTTGAAAAGAGAGAAAAGAAAAGAGACAGGATGAAAAAAAAAAAAAAAAAAAAAAGAGCAGAAAAATAGTGAAAAAAAAAATGTGTGAATAATTGTGAATAATGGAGTCAAGAAGAGGATGAAATTAGAGATTGTGGGTGTGTTTGAATGTGTTTACACTTGTTCCCCATTGCTCCTCTGTTCCTTATGGTTTGTAGCTTCTTATCCAGATATATCCTCCCTTGTCCTTGGCCCCATTACAACCATGAAAAGACCTTTTGATTTGAACATGCGTATATGCTTGAGTGTTGATATTAGAGGCTTGCCAAGTCTATTTGTGATTGTTTTCTTGAGTGCATTGAGTGACATTGATTTACCTTAAACACTTGAGAGAAACACTGATTGTGTGCATCTGTGAGGCTCTGTTGCTTTTGATTCATCTCTTGAACTGATTGATTGCTTTCCTTGTACTGAATTGTTTGGATGATTCTTTGAGTATCTGCTTTCGTTGACTCTGTGTTGGATTCTGCCTATACCTTTTACTGTCAAGATTTCATGAGAATTGTGCAACTGTGTTCCGTTTTGGAGTCTTTGTTGTCTGTCTGTCGAGTCTGTGTCAGCTCCCTGATGTTTCAGTAGTTCCCTGGTTTTCGTCTTGGTTTTGCCCAGGAGTGCAAAAGACTAAGTGTGGTCTATTTTGATGAGTCGTTATTTCTTGAATTATATTTAGTTTATTGCACTTAAATAAACCAGGGAATTGTGTTTAATTGTTTGTTATTTCCCCGTTTTCCGAATTCTGCTTAATTTGGTCGGAAAATTGTAATTGTGCTAATTTGGGTTTTCTGAGCTGATTAAGTGCATTTTTGAAGTGCAGGAAAATTTCGGAAATACATTTTGGGACATCAGGAAGAATGCCAAATAAATTGAAGACTCTCCAGACAGACATTGTTGAATTAATTAAAATGTAATTCAGTAGTTTAGAATTTTTTTGTATCAACTTTTATATTTTAGGTCAATTTTTGGTAAATTAGATTAGACCCAAAAATTAGAAATTAATGACTTGGACCTAGGGTTTTTGTATGTGTGGACCCTACCCTAAAAAGGGACACACGGCCCTTAGAAGAGTGCAGCCGCCACCCTTACGGAATGGGCTCTCTCTTGGAACGTTTTATTTTTTTGAGTTTGGAATGAATGAAGGGAGAGACGTCCAGCCGCCACACATTAAGAGCCCCACACACTCTCGGTCTTGGTTCTCTTTGGGGGGTCTCTCTCGGGTTTTGGTTTTGGGGTGAATTTTTCTTTGGCTGAAAACACTGTTGCAAAGGAAGCTTTTATGAAATTAAATTTTCTTGCTTTGACTTGAGCACACGTTACGTTTTCAGTTTGCCATTTAATTTCAATTTGGTTCATGAAATTATTGAAATGAAGTAGATTAGGTGGGAGAGGTGCGTTGGTGTGCACACGGAGAGGAAGTGTTGATTGGAAGAAGGGGAATGGTGTCCGCATGTTGTGCTGGAACGTGTTGAAGTTTGATGCATTTAATTTGGTTGTGGGAAGCGAGTCCAGCTGCCACCTGGGAAAGAAGAAAGAATTCATTTTACAAGAAAGGAGCACGTGGAGTTGGAGATGATTCACGGTTGGAAGAAAAGAGAATTGGCACATGAAAGTGGTGCCACGGAGATTAGGTGAAGGAAAAGTGAAGTTTCGGTCCAGCAAAGTAGTGCACACGGTCACATCATGTTCCCCTTGTCACGGCTGGAAGCATTAAAGAATGAAATGTTGATTGAGTAGGAGAGAATGAACGTACGGGATTGGTGACTCATTTGGAGCATGCGCCTGGATGTCCTGGAAGAAGTGATGCACGCGGACGGCTGGAATGGTACGCTCGTTCCGTGAACGAGCGTCCTTTCTATTCATTTTGAGATGAGGTGATTCTCGGTTGGGAGAAAAGCACACGCTGATCACTTAGTCTTGAAGAAGGACGCGCATATGTGCATACGAAAGCAGCTCACTCATGGATTCAACATTCACGGTTTTCATTTAGCATTTTACTTCTTAGTTCAACATTGAATTTTAAGAGTATTGAACGTATTTCTTTAGCGCCGTGCATTTTAATTGGTTCAAGCACTTTATGAATTTACCTTGAAATTTTATTCGAAATTGCAATGTGCATTTCATTATTAGGCAAACGTACTTTTTATTATTATTACTGCATTTTAATTAGTTCACACATCTCGTTTTAGAATTGTTCATCACTTTATTGATTTCTTTCACTGCCTATTATGTTTGGTTTATTGTTTCCGTTCACTTTAATGTTGTCTATTATGTTCGGCTTCTTTATCTTCTTGTATTTCCAATTTCCTCACTTGCTTTAGAGACCGTTTGGTCGCAATGTAGAACAGTTCGATTTTCATGCTTTGTCAATTTATTTCAATGTTTTCAATTATGTTTGGTTGTATTTAATTTCCCGTTTTAATTTAGTTAATTTCCAAAGCACAAAAACACTTTCAACCCCCCCACTACGTGTTTGATCTGAGACTGAACCACAATTTGGTCCTTGAGAGACGACCTAGGAGTCACTTCCTAGTACTATACTGCATTCTTTTATGCAATCAACTTTTGTGGGAGGTGCGACCCTCTCATCAGAGGGCATCGACATATTAATTGTCAGCCAGAAGACAAAGAGTTAGGAAAAGACGTCACATTTTAGGGAGATTCGACGTTTTCTTTTTCATCCTCCCGCCATCCTATTTTTCATTTTCCTTTATAAAGTCGATCATAATCTCCAATTACCATTTTATTTCAATATAGTATTTACATTTTAAGATAACCTCCCCCATTAGAAATTCAACGTTATCGATATTCGAGGTTTTCTTCTTCAGCCTCCCGCCCTTTTTCTGTCCTTTTTTTGGTGAAATTTAAAGAGAATAAAATTGTATTTGTTTTAAATATTAAATTAATTTCATACAATAAATAATAATAATAATATTTTATGAGAATTCAATTTAGTTATAGATCACAATAATTAAAATCGTAATAAATATTATTATATTATTTAAAGTAATTTGAAATGAATGTTTTAGGCTAAAGATAAGTATTATTATACTAAAAGACTTTGATTGATTTTTAAATTATAATACCTTAAGTTTGAGAAAAAATTAAGTTGACTGATAAACTAAAGGTGTTAAGATAGAATATTGTGTACAAAAATGAAGATAGGTCAATTAGAAAAAAAAATTGTCAAAAAGTTGTCAAAGTATAATTATCGAAAAATATTTAGACAAGTTAACAACAGAGATTTATCATTCCAGATCAAATATCGAGAAGAGACAGTGTGTATGTGGAATAGTTAGACAGGTGTAGAACAAAAATTAAGCAGAATGGGTTGGGTCGAAGATTAAGGAAGATTCGGTTTGATGATGGAGACTGGTTGACCCAAAATGAATGTTCGGAGATTAAGACCAAAGGTCCAGAAAAACTAACATAAGTTGAAGGTCGGGATGGGTTGACCCGAGCAAAAGGTAGGATAGAGGACTATCTCCTGATTATTAATTAATATAGGAAATAAAATAAATTTTATTTTTCTTATCAAAGATTAACATCTTTGTGGCAATCTTTCCTTTAGGGTTTCTTAGGTGCCTTAAACATTTATGCCTATACTTATATATAGGGACACCAAATACATATGTAGACATTTTGGAAGTCATAATTATGCATTTGCAACTTTGAGAGAGGAGGATTCTTTTGGTTCCTTGTTTACAACTCTAATTCTTATCAAAGATTAACATCTTTATGGCAAATGTTTCTTTTAGGGTTTCTTAAGTTGCCTTAAACATTTATACCTATATTGTAGTGTTTCCATCTTTGTCTAAAGAACCTCCAGAACACATTTAAAAAACTCGAGATGGACGAGCCATGACATGAAAGAGATGGATCTGTATATTTCAAATGGACCGATCACGACTACCACATAAGCGTTTATAAAAAAACTCGAATTTAGAAAGTTGACGACGATCAAACGAACTCTATGAAAAGCTTCTATTGGCCACATTGAAATAATTTATTTTGAATAATTTAACGATTATAATTAGTTATATTTGTATAAATGATTATGATATCAAAAAATACTATGATTAACATTATTAGGAAAAAACATTTGACCTCTCTCATGCATTATTTCTTCGCTTTTTAGTATTTTAACAAATGTATGATCAATATCCAGCCACGTTGTCATTAATATGACCATAAATAATCATTAAAAACTCATTTGCATTTCTTAATCTATAACGCTTTGAATCGATTCTTTATTACTTAGAATCGATTATATTAACTTAGCAAACTTGAGAGTGGAATTATATGAATACAAAGTGGCACATCAAACTTTTTAACTACAAGCCCTCCAAATCTCCCAATCTTCGCGGGTGATTGAAAAGTGAACAATTTTTTGGGATCGGGACGTCATTTTGTTTTTAAATGAATCAAACGAAATTTTTTTTCTAAATGATGTTCGAACGTCGAATTCGGCGGGGCCTCAATGTTCACACTAAAAGGTGGAGTATGGCAGTTACGAAGCATAATTACACGATGTACGTCATCAGTTCATCTATAAATATAGCTTGCATTTCACATTATCCCTGCCTCCGGTTTCCGTATTGAACATAATAGGATTCATGTATTTTATCTCCTTTGCATTTTCTTTTCCTAAGATATCTAAGCATTTTTGTTCTTCATATTGCAATTTGATAACTTGAACTTGAAAGTGGTTCATTCATCGTCATTTCATATGAAGGAGCCCTTTCAAGTTCAAGTTAACAAAATGTTTTTGTAGTACAGAAATGGTTAACATATCTTACTGAAAGGGAAGTGCTTAGGAAAAAGAAATATGGCTCACAATATGTTTTATGCTGAAACAATTTTGAGATCTAAAATAATTATATAAAAATATTGTTCAACGTCATCATTTAAAATTGTATGATTCTTTTTTAAATTGTGCATAAGTTGGACTCCTTTATTATATTTCAGAGCTATCTTTTTTCTAAGAGAGGGTCCAACTTATGGACAATTTAAATTTGGAATCTATTTACATAGTTGACGTCGAATGTCGAGTACCCTCGATGCAAAGACCTGGAGTTTTTCACATCCATTTTATGTGATAATTGACGTCCTACACCCCCTTAAAACACAACATCTAAACTGAATCTAAAGATATTTATTACTTTTTCACTGAATGATGTTTTAACGTCAAATGCGACTTGGAATTGACGTACATTTGGATCAAAATGTACATTTCGAAGAAGTATATTTCGAAGAACTACATTTCAAAATGTACCGTGCATTTGGATATATTTTGTTTTTCCCCTCTCATAGAACGTCGGAGGCGGCGGGGCAACGACGTGAAGGGAATTAAAGTATGCTAGGAGAATTAATGGGGAGCTCTGAACTTCAAATTATTGACGTGAAGGGTTAGTCCACATACATCACAACCAACATTCACAATTCACAGATCGTTTACTAAATTCAAATATTCATTTAATTTCAATCTAAAACCCAAAGAAATACAGAAACCATAGGTGGCTTACTAGCATGATTAAAAAATAAAAAACAAAAAACATAGAAAAGTAGGGTCTAAAATAATTATCAAGAAGATTCAATTGAATCTTCATCATCAGAATCTTCAGTATTATCTTGACCAAGAGTAGGTGGACTTCCAACAATTTGCTCATCAATGAGGAACCATCCATTCACAGTCTTTTTCAGCCCAATAGATGACAAACTTGGTATACCAATTTCTTCTGACCTTTTGCACACAATTCTTTCTTCTTCAGATACATATACTCCTTGTAGTTCCAGCACCTTGCTCATAAATACTCCATATGGAAATTTACGTGCATAATCATCTCCTGCAGCGATCATGTGGTGTTTTAGTACCACAACCTAGTTGGTTGGGATTCTAGTCTTGATAGCATTCAACAGAAATACATCTTTTGTTGACATTTTGTCCTCGTTCAATCTTTCAGGCAGTTGTAGCTAAGTCAAGACATAAGCAATCATTTTCTCCTCCTTGTTTAAGCCATCATGTAGGTACTGTTTATCAACCTTGTACCTTCCTGGATATCTTAAGCAGTTTATATATATAGCTCTCTTTGTTAAAAATCTGTTTGACTCAGAATCACGGATATGAGAATCCAAACCTTTAGCTTTCAGTCAAGCAATATCTGACCAAACATTATCGTTAATAGTAATGTTAACACCTTTGATCGTTGAGTGAATAACCCCATTTACAACCCTCAGGTTTGTGTAGAAAACCTTTACCAAATCTAAATAGCAATATCCTTTCATCTGCACAAAATCAGTAAGCCCTTGATATGCAATCCATTATTGAAAACGGAACTCGTTCTTGAATAATTTCAAGTCCACATACTTGTGAGGAACTACCTTTTTTATATGTGACGAGTATAAAAACTTTGCTCTCGTGTCTCGATCAGTTATCCATCCAGATGGGCTTGCGTTTCTTGTAATCTGGGCAACCTTCTCTTTTCTTGTTGATGATGACGATGGAGAAGCCATTTTTTATTAGAATTCTAGGAACGTCTTTCACAATATTGACTTCTTAACTTCATAACCTCTCTACTTAAAAAAATACACAGGAGACGTCGAATTATAGAGGGCATCGACGTATTAATTGTCAGCCAGAAGACAAAGAGTTAGAAAAAGACGTCACATTTTAGGGATATTCGACGTTTTCTTTTTCATCCTCCCGCCATCCTATTTTTATTTTTCCCTTTATAAAACCGCTCACAAGCTCCCATTACCATTATATTTCAGTATAATATTTACATTTTCAGATAACCTCCCACTGGATATGCAACGTTACCGATATTTGAGGTTTTCTTCTTTTTTTGGTGCTTTCGTCATTGAAATTTAAAGAGAATAAAATTTTATTTGTTTAAAATATTAATTTAATTTCATATCGAAAATAATAATAATAATAATAATAATAATATTTTATGAGATTTGAATTTAGTTATAAATCACAATAATTAAAATCGTAATAAATATTGTTATATTATTTAAAGTAATTTGAAATTAATGTTTTAGGTTAAATATAAGTATGATTATACTAAAAGAATAAGTTAACTGATAAACTAAAGGTGTTAAGATAGAATATTTTGGAAAAAAATGAAGATAGGTCAGTTAGAAAAAAATGTTGTTAAAAGAATGTTTTCAAAGTATAATTATCCAAAAATATTTAGACAAGTTAACAACATAGATGCATCATACCAGGTTAAATATTGAGAAGAGACCGCGTGTATGGGGAATAGTCAGACAGATCTAGACCAAATATTAAGCAGAATGGGTTGGGTCGAAAATTAAGACAGATTAAGTTTGACGGTGGAGACTGGTTAACCCAAAATAAATATTCGGAGAATAAGACCAAAGGTGCCTTAAACATTTAGGGTTTCTTAGGGACTTGGCAATGTTGAGAGAGGATTCTTTTGGTTCTTGGTTCTCTGATTCTTATCAAAGATTAACATCTTTGTGGCAAATATTTAATTTAGGGTTTCTTAGGTGCCTTAAACATTTATACCTATATTGTGGCGTTCTTTGTCTTATGAACCATAAGTAAAATTTAAAAAAGTTGAGACAGACGGGATAGGTCATCAAAGAGATTTGTCAGAATTCTAGGAACAACAAAAATTTTCTTAGGGACCAACGATATGTTAACAAAAATAAATTGTATTTTTCTTATCAAAGATTAACATCTTTGTGGCGAATCTTTCTTTTAGGGTTTCTTAGGGCCCTTAAAAATTTATACCTATACATAGGGACACCAAATACATATGTACACATTTTGGAAGTCATAAATTTGCATTTGCAATGTTGATAGAGGATTCTTTTGGTTCTTGGTTCTCTGATTCTTATCAAAGATTAACATCTTTTAGCAAACATTTCTTTTAGTGTTGCTTAATTAGATGCCCTAAACATTTATACCTATACTGTGGCGTTTCCATCTTTGTCTTATGAACCATAAGTAAAATTTAAAAAAGTCGAGACGGACGAGCAAGGTCATGAAAGAGATTTGTCAGAATTCTAAGAAAAACAAAAAAATTTTTAGGAACCAACTATATGTTAACAACTTTTTTGACAATATATTGTCACTATTTTATTGGTCTATACATTTGAAACGGAGCGATCATGACTACCACAAAAGCATTTATAAAAAACTCAAATTTAAAAAGTGAATGACGATGAAAAATCAAACGAACTCTTAGAACAACTTTTATTTGCCACATTGACATAAATTATTTTGAATAATTTAATAATTATAATTAGTTTTTAGTACAAATGGTTATGATATAGAAAAATAGTATGAATAACATTATTAGGAAAATACTATGAATAACATTATTTGCATTTCTTAATTTATAACGCTTTGAATCGATTGTTTATTACTTAGAATCAATTATATTAACGTAGCAAAATTAAGAGTGGAATTATATGAATATAGAGGGGCACATCAAACTTTTAACTTCAAGCCCTCCAAATCTCATCTTCTTCGCAGGTGATTCAAAAGTAGACAATTTCTGGGGAGCGGGACGTCATTTTGTTTTTAAATGAATCAAACGAAATTTTTTTTGAATGATGTTTGAACGTCGAATTCGGCGGGGCTTCGACGTTCATACAAGAAGGTGGAGTGTTTCAGTTACTAAGCATAATTACAAGATGTACGTCATCGGTTGATCTATAAATATTGCATCCATCACGTAATCCCTTGCTTCCTGTTTCCGTATTAAACATATTAGGATTCATGTTTTTTATCTTCTTGGCATTTTCCTTTCCATAGATATCTAAACATGTTTGTTCTTTAAATTGCAATTTGCTCGCTTGAATGTCAAAGTGCCTCATTCATGTCTCAGTTCATATGAAGGTGGCCTTTGATATTCAAGTGAACAAAATGCTTTTTACAGTAAAGAAATGATTAAGTTATCTTACTGAAAGGAAAGTGCTTGGGAAAGAGAAATATGGTTCACAATTTGTTTAATGCTGAAACAATTTTATGATCCAAAATAATTATATAAAGAAGTTCAACTTCAACATTGAACTATGTATGAATCGTTTTTTAAATTATCTTGGAGTTGTCTTCTACCATTAGATTTTAGAGCTATTTGATTTCTTATGGTGGAAACAACTCCAAGACAAATTAAATTTATAAATTTGAGGTAGAATGCTGAGTGCATTGGATGCGAAAGACTGCTCAATGACATGTCTACATTTAGTCAGCAAGGAGTTCAGAAGAATCCAAAGAGATTTTTTACTTATTCAGTGAATGATGATTGAACGTTGTATTCGGAGGGCATCGACGTTCAGAAAGTTAATGTAAAATATTTGTGATCAAGGACATCCTATATCATATTCATCATAGAAATATCTACGTTTAGTCAGCAAGAAGTTCTTAAGAATCCAAAGAGATGTTTTACTTTTTCAGTGAATGATGTTTTAACGTCGAATCGTGAGGGTCTTCGATGTTTAGGATATTGATGCCAATTATTTGTGCTGATGGACGTCCTACATCATTATTCATTATAGTAATGTCTATGTTTAGTCACCAAGGAGTCTTAAGAATCCAAAGAGATTTTTTATCATTATTTATCATAGAATGTCTTCGAATCCAAAGAGATTTTTTACTTTTCCCTGAGTGATGTTTGAACGTCATTTTATGCGGGGCTTCGACGTTCAAAAACTTAATGTCAATTATTTGTGCCTAAGGACATCCTATATCATTATTCATCATAGAATGTCTTCGAATCCAAAGAGATTTTTTACTTTTCCCTGAGTGATGTTTGAACGTCATTTTATGCGGGGCTTCGACATTCAAAAACTTAATGTCAATTATTTGTGCCTAAGGACATCCTATATCATTATTCTTCATAGTAATGTCTACGTTTAGTCATCAAGGAGTTTTAAGAATCCAAAGAGATCTTTTACTTTTTTAGTGATGTTTGAATGTCGAATTGTGCGGGGCTTGGATGCGTAGGGTATTACTCATGTGTAATGCTTTTAAAATGATTTAATTTTGCCACGCGGGTCATCTAATTTTTAGTATTTTTTTGTTTTTAATTTTTAATCATTCAATGGCACGTCCTATATTATTATTTATCTTAGAATGTGTTCGATTAGTCAGTAAGGAGATAATATTGAATCCAAATAGATTTTTTACTTTTTTATTGAATGGTGTTTGAAAGTCCAGTAATGCGGGGCTTCGACGTGCAATCGATGTGGCAGTTTCTAGTCATAATTACACGATGTACTATTTTTATAATGATTTAAATTTCGTCAGCGGATCACCTAATTTTTAATATTTTTTACTTTTTAATTTTTAATCATTCAATAGCACGTCCGACTCTATGGAGTAGTGGGATCATGTTTCCAACGATGTTTTTCACGTCTTTGGTTGGGGGCTTGATGTCAATTAGTTCTTAGTTGAATCAAAAGAGATGTATTACTTTCCACTGAACGATGTTTGACCGTCATCATTTCATCTATAAATATAGCTTACATTTCGTGTAATCCCTGCCATCCTGTTTCTCTGTTGAACATATTAGGATTCATGGTTTTTATATCCTTTGTGTTTTCTTTTCCTTAGATTTCGAAGCATTTTTGTTCCTCAAATTGTAATATGCTCACTTGAATTTCAAAGTGTCGCATTCAGGTCTCAGTTCATATGAAGGTGGCCTTTGATATTCAAGTCAACAAAATGCTTTTTAGAGTACAGAAATGATTAAGTTATCTTACTGAAAGGGAAACGCTTAGGAAAAAGAATAATGGTTCACAATATGTTTAATGCTGAAACAATTTTATGATCTAAAATAATTATATAAAGAAGATGTTCAACTTCATCATTCAACAATGTATGAATCGTTTTTTAAATTGTCTTGGAGTTGTCTTCTACCATTAGATTTCAGAGCTATTTGAGTTCCTATGGTGGAAACAACTCTGAGGAAATTTAAATTTATGAAGTTGACGTCGAATATTGGGTGCTAGGACGCAAAGGCCTCGTATTGACGTCAACTATTTGGGATCACCGACGTCCTATAACTTAGAGGATTTCAAAAGGAAATCTCCTCTTACAAAATACTTAATCTAAAATGAAGACCAAAGATGATGGAAGAAGACATTACAACCAAAACCAGGAATAAAAAAAAAAACCAAAGGAAAAAGATAACTTGAATTTCGTTGCAGAAGTAATGTAGGATATTTTGAAAGGGACTACTTGAAATTCATAAGTGTTAACTTTTTCTGTGTTTTCCCCCATGCTTTCATGGTTAACAAAGAAATGTCTTCTTTTAGTAAAGGAAAAGAAGGAAAACACAAGAAAAAAGTTCACATGAATTTGATTAACGAAGTTATGTAGGATAGGTTTTCAAAGGGTCTACTTGAAATTCATAAGTGTTAACATTTTCCACTGTTTTAGCCCTTTGCCTTCATGGTTAACAAAGAAATGTCTTCGTTTAGTGAAGGAAAAGAACTAAAGCAATTGAAAAAAGTTAACATGAATTTGATTAACGAAGTTATGTACGATAGGTTTTCAAATGGTCTACTTATTAATTGTGTGAACAGAATGTTACGTCAAATTCAGCTGGTATATATGACGTTTTAATCTTCATTCAAAAGCCAAAATTCGCTCCATTTTTTATTACTTTTCTTTTTCCTTTTAAACTCTCACTTTAACGTCCAAGCTTTGTAGATCTTCGACGTTTTTTTCGTTAGAAGCAGCAGAGTTTTTTTACTTTTTCACTAAATTTAGTTACGACAATGTCACCGGTTATTGTTTACGTTGCCTGTTATTTTATTGGCGTTGAACGCGTGATGTATTGCATCCTTATATACACTGAATTTGAAAATCTTATGTTCACTTTGTTGTTTCTATATTGGTAAACCCTAATACTGAGGAAAATTATCTGGTATCCAAATTCAAATGGCTTCTTCATCACATCCCTCAACAGACAGAGGAAAGGCTATTGTGGCTGCAAGAAATGTTGATCTCTCCAGGTCGATTAGTGATGAGGAGACTCGTCTAGAGTTTTTGAGGTGGACGAAGTTTAAACATATCGTTCCTCACAAATATCTGAACCTCGACTTATTTGAAAAGGAGGGATTTCACTTCCAGGAATGGATTGAAACTCAAGGTCTCTCTACACTTGTCCAAATGAAGGGTGATTAGTACCCTGACTTAGTAAGGGTCTTCTACAACAATATGAGAAACATAGATGGTGTCCTTCATTCTCGAGTAAAAGGAGTAAATGTTCACATTGACAATGATGTTTGGTTTGAACTTGCTAGAATAAAAGCCCAAGGCTTATTCTCTCACTTATGGTACTTAGAAACAAACAGATGGCTGAAGAAAAAGGACGTGTACAGTAACTGGTTAAGGTTTCCTGGGAGATACACAATTGAAAGATTATATGTGCATGATGGACTGAATAAAGAAGAAAAGATAACAACACACATTCTTGCCTGGGTGATTTTACCTGCTAGACCTGTACAAGACAGAATGACAACTAAAGATGTTTTTCTACTGTATGCCATCAAGAATGATGTTCCTACCAATTGGGTGGAAGTAATAAAAGATCATATGATTGATGCTGGAACCAAACATGCATGACATCCACCATATGTTGTGTTTATCAGCAAAATCCTGACCCTTCAAGGTGTGGATGTTAGTGGTGAAAAGAAATGCTCTTGTAACTGCTCAAATGTGATAAATCGAAACACCTTGAATTCCATTGGCCTTGTGAAGACCACAAAGGGATGGTGCTTCAAGGATGAAGAGAATATGGTTCAAAGTTCTGGAAGCACGCCTGCACTAAATGAAGACCGCACCAACTTCGTCCCTTAAACCAATTTTGAAAGATTTGTTGTTGAAAAACTCAAGAGACTCAAACAGAAGATAAACTCTCTGCATGAGAAAAAGAATAAAAATGATTCTCCAACTGAAGATTCAAGTGAAGAGTCTAGTGATGAGGATTCAATGCAAATATTCTGAATAAGAACTGAGGCTTAGAATTTTAGTATGGAGTCAATTTTGTGTTTCTGTTTTGTGTTTGTTTTGCTTCTAATCTGATTATAATCACTATGAATATGAATGAAATTGTACTACTTGAAATGAAATTCAAATCTGTTAACTTATTTCTTATGTTTTCTATAGCTCTTTCATGTGTCACCCTAACTTTTGTGACCTTGAAAGAGCTATGAGGAAACATAAAAATATGATATCAGAGTGACACATTATGACTAAATTTTATAAGTGCAGGACTAGATCAAGGATCCACCAGTATATTTATAGAAATGGACTTGATCTTTGACATCATCGTTTAAATATGTGACGTAACATTAACATTTTTCCTATTTTTATCTTTTAAAACGTCGACGGTCTTAAGAATCGACGTAAAAAAACTTCAAGGATTTAATAAAGAATCATAATAACATTAAACAAAGAAAAATATGAAAATATAACCACGAAAAGTATATATTAAAATTTCAAACAGAGTTCAAACATACAAAAATATACTAAAATATATTAAAATATTACATTAATTTCAAAAAAATAAACTAAAATGGACTCTTCTTCCTAATCTGAGTCAGATGTTTCCATAGACTCATCTTCTGTTGTGTCATCTTCATCATCAGATTCACTTGCTGAGGGAGTTATGACAGCATTGTCTTCATCTGATTTCTTGTGAATCATGATCAGAGATTTTTCAACTTTTGAAATTCTTGTTGAAAGCCTTCGAAATTGATCCACAACAAATCTTTCAAACTCAGTCTGTAGAGTGAAGGTAGAAGGAGTTTCGTAAACATCCTTGAACACCCAGCCATCTTTTGTTTTCTTTAGACCATTATGTATCAATGCCGCTTTTCCTATTTCATTTGATTCGGTGCACCGAAGTTTTTTTCACCAGTAAGATCAACTTGATGATCCTTCAATACACAGCTGATAAAAACACCATATGGCAGAATATGTCCATGACTACTTGCAATTTCAATCATGTGCTCACTCATAACAACAACCCAGTTGGTTGGTATCCGAGTTTTTATGGCATGAACCAAAAATAAATCTACAGTAGTTAGACGATCACGTAAACATCTTCCAGGTAGTATTACCCAAGTAAGTACAAAAGCACACATTTTTTCTTCCATTTTCAAACCATCAAGTAGATACGGCTTGTATACCTTTAGCCTTGTTGGACTTCTCGGATATTCCTTGTAAATTTTCTTCTTGTTGGTCCATTGGTTGAGTTCAGAATTTCTTTCATGAGACATGAAGCCTTCTGCTTTGAGACCAGTAAAAGATAGCAATATCTCGTCATCAATTTTAATATCGACACCTTTCACCCGAGAGCATATAACACCATCGACAACCTTCAGATTGTGGTAGAAGACCTGTACCAGGTCAGGATAGCAATCACCGGTCATTTCTACAAATTTTAGAAGACCAACATCTACAAGCCATTATTGAAAGATAAAGCCCTCCCTTATGAATAATTCCACATCCAAGAACTTGTGAGGGGCCACCTTGAAGAGTTTTCTATAACATCCAAATTTGTATTGTTCTTCGTCATCACTGATCCACCCATTTGGACTAGCATTTCTTAGAAGGTGTGCAGCCTTCTTTCCACGCTGTGAAGATGAAGAAGCCATCTGAGAACAGGAATTAGACATTTAAAGGAAGGGTTTAAGAATTTTGTTTTTGACAATGATACATGATAGATTTAATCAAACTATATGACGATTTATTTGCCTACAGAAGTATTCATTTTTCAACCTTGAAGTTTATTAACTTTTAATTTCCCTGTTAAAGTATGTCGTCCAATTCGATTTCTCTTCGACGTCCTATATCTTTTACTTGAACAAGAAACTACATTAAAAAATTGTCAACCGCATAATAAAATGTCGTACCCTTTAGAAATTCGTCGCCCATCAAGACAATCCTTATATTGTCAGAGTTCAACTTTAACCGCAAAATAAAACGTCGAACCCTTTTGACATTCGTCGTTGATGAAATTATTTTAGTGGGATATATAAAATTGGTAATTTTAGTTGGGCCTGAATCTGATAAGAAGTGATGCACAACTTTATAAATACTAGATTTCAAAACGCACACAGTGTTTTCTAAACTGAACAATTATAAACCCTAGAAATGTGAAAGACGTTCCAGAATCTGATCAGAAATGGCTTCTTCATAATCATCAAGAAGAAAATGGAAGGTTTCCCGGATTGTAAGGAATGCTAATCCTACATGTTGGATTATTTATGACGACATTCGACGGAAGCTTTTTAGTCTAAGGAAGATTAAAACTTTGGTTTCTCACAGATATCTGAAACTGGTGACCGTGTTCTACTCCAACTTAAAGATGAGTGATGAAACATTTTGTAACAAAGTCAAGGGGGTTGATATGAAGCTGATCAAAGAGGTTTGGATTGGGATTATCGTTTATCAACCGATCAGCAAAGAAGGCTTTCTCTTTCAAATTTGGATTGGTCATCATGGACTTATTGGATTCATAAGAGAAAAAATGATGATCATCAGCAAGTCTATCCCATATCTGATTCTTGGAGTGCAAACAAAACAGATTCAACAAAAATTGAAGAAGATGAGTGGGGTAGATGGTTGATGAACAAATTTATGAACACCAAATTATGATGTCACAAACTTGTTTTCAATCGGCAAGTATGACCGAATCGTTCAAGTAATAAAACTTGGTAAGACCAAGTATCGTTCTTCCCAAAGGACTCACGGCCTAGTTTAGTTATGTGATTTCTTAATTAACTAAGACTTACAAACGAATTAATTGGGGTTTAAAATGCAAGACAGAAAATAAACATGTATGCATGAATTGTGATCAATGGCAAAAACAAAAGATAAACACTTTCAATGAAATTTATGTATGGATATGTTGTTGGGGTTCAATTTCATCTTATCCACTCTCATATATTTTAGGAATTCAACGATCAAATCACCATTGTTAATGCCACTCTCTAATGTACCTTTCCAGAAGGCTTCTCCCTAATCACGAGTTCATACAATTCCTAGCATTCCTAATGATTAGTTCATAAGTACAGGAGCTTAACGACAACCAATATAAAATTGGGAGAAATTCCCCGGATCTAGACTTCCCCGTACGTTCCCGTATCGACAAAACCAATAATCATGCATCGAATGAGTTAAACCATGCAAGCATTAAACAAAGAGGAAAAACCCTAACTAATGATGAAAGAAAGCATAAGTCTTAATTAAAAGATGTAAAAACAGATTCCATATATGAGAGTTTCACAAGACTACATTGATTCCCCAACAAACATAAAGAGGTTAGTTCACCATATTCATGGTGAACCTAGATGAATTACAATGAAAGAATGAAAGAATAAACCCTAAAAAGGTGAAGCGAAAGCCTCAGCATCCAAGATCCTCCTTCAAAGGGGTGGTAGAGAGAGTGTTTGCCTCGTTCCAGCCAGAGATACCTAACCCTAGGAAACCCTAAAGCTTATGTATCATTCGTAAATTACAAAAAGTCAAGTCCAAGCCCATTAAAGTGCCGCTCAGCGGTAAACTACCGCTCAGCGGTGATTGCGTGACTTGTTTTCTCCCCTCAGCGGCCATTTTGCCCCTCAGCGGACCTCCCGCAAACTCCTGAGTGCCGCTCAGCGGTAAACTGCCGCTCAGCGGTGACTTCGGCTTCTCCTTTTGCACTTTTTATTGTCTTTTCTGATTTCATCTCTCTCCTTCTTCACTTCTTTTACCAAATTCACCTTAAAACCTGCACAAAAACACTGAAATCAAGCATAAACCTGTCCAGCTCTCTTATTTCCAAAAATATATAGAAAAGCATGATTTCAAGCTAGTTTCTAAGTGTAAAGGTTGCTTTTAGTGTCAATTTTAATCATGAAAATAACAGTTTTTCAACTGTTATCACAACCCCAAACTTAAAACTTTGCTTGTCCTCAAGCAAATAAGATGTAACTCTATCTTTAAACCAATTCATATGATGATTCACTTCATTCAAAAATCTTCTTTTCAAGATAAGCAAAAACTTCACTCAAACTTATGACCAAGAGTTCGATCAAGATGTGCACATGCTTTAGTGTTCACAAAGTCATTTAAATTCCAACAAATGCTATTTTCATGAATGATCAATCAATTAAGCATGGATGTTCATGTGTTCATGTAATATTACCTCACTAAGTCAAGTGTTTCACTCACACTCAAGTGTATAAGAGATGATCACTCATTCACTCTACTATCACAATGTCACATGAATCAACTTTGCCTTTCATTTTACCACAATCAAAAACATTCACAAGTATGCATCATCACAAGGACTTTTCTATGGCTTATAATGTGGCTGGGCTAACAAAAAATTGGTTTTTCTGGATCACAAAATCCTTGAGTTAAGAGAATTATACAACACAATCATCTTATTCTTTCCCAACTTTCTTTTGCCTTTGCATTGAGCTTTACTTCTTTTTCTTTTCTTTTCTTTTTCTTTGCATATTCTTACTTTTTAACTCTTAGCTCAATGCTTTTCAAGTTTTCCCAACAACCCCAAACTTGAACATTTAATAATACCACACAAGATCTTCTACTTAACTCAAGGTAAAGATTTTCAACTAAGGGTTTTCAGTGTATATTCAAGGCTAAGGGTTCAAAGGATAGAACACAAAGTGTTCTTTTTTTAGTGGGCTAATTTTATGAGTTTGGCCAATAAAAAGGTTTTTAACAAATGGCCTTGATCATGTGATGCAAAACAAGCAATTGATTCAATCATAGAAAACCTGGGCAAAACCATTCATGCTTTCACAGTAATAACATTCAACAATAACAACTCTGGAGCTCAAAATCTCACATATAAGCTCATTCACATTTGACATACACATCCTGCTTAATTTCACAATCACAATCATGATATCATGCATTTGTTCACAAAGCTTGTGAATCACCTGTATAAGCATTTTAATGTGCACATCATCTCAACATCAATTAATCATAAGCATCATTCAGCATTACTTATCACACAATCACAGTTAATAGCAAACCATCACAAGAAACCAGGTTTCAAATAGAGTACATCAAACCCTAATCTAAAAACAGAAAATAAATAAGTTCAGAAAACTTAAACCACAAAACATAAGCACATGATAGCATTCATCAGTAAATGCTATCTCAGCTCCTCATCAATCTGAGCTGTCCTCTGTATCTTCCTCTTCCTCCTCATCTTCATCATCTTCAAATGCATCATCATCATCAGCTTCATCTTCTTCCATCTCTCTAGCCGAAGTTTCAGCTGCTCCAGCTCCTCCTCCATGCACTGGCTCCTCTGGCCAAGCTACCACATTATGGAATTCATCCATAGTCCACCTGTGGGCTGGAGGTGTATCATACATCCCCACAATCATCTCAGCAGTGGCCACCTGCCCTCTGTGAATGGACTGCAACTGAGCCCCTATGAGAGACATATACATGTCCCTCATCTGGAATGGCTCTGCTTCATGTGTCTCAGCAGACGTCTGGCTCTGTGCTGGCCCTCTCTCTCTACGAGCACGGCGTGGTGGAACTGGCTGAGCTGCATCATCACCTCCACAGTACTGTCTATAGTAGGCCTCATCAATAGCTTTTCTTGGCCTCTCAAAAGGTGGAGCAGAAGTGTCCACCCCAGCTATCTTGCAAAGGTGCGTGATCAAAGAAGGATGTCCCAGTGGTGCTTTGTTGTTTGAAGTATTGGCGCACACACTAATCTCATCAGCTATCACCTGCCCAATATTAACATTCAAGTTTCTGATAGCACAGTAGATGAAGAATGCCCTGCTGAGAGTAATATCTGACACATGTGAACATGGCTGAATGTTGGCATGAGAAAACGCCATCCAATACTTTGTAAGAGGAGTCAAATCTGTCCTCCTAATGTTAACCACTGAGCCAGATCGATTCCTTTGGAAGTGTCCTCCAGGTATACACAGTACTCTCTCCACATCCTCATAATCAGCACCTTCCTCCATGCAAAGAGCAAACTGGCACTGCTCACCAGCCCATACAGTGTCCAGAAAGTTATTAATTGAATCAGGATCATACCTGATAGCATGGCCTCTAACATAGCCCAAATAATTCTCAGCTGGATAATCACCAATCTTCTTTGCATTGGTGTAAAATTCCTTAACCACAGCTATGTTGGCAGGTGTAGGATAAGTGGCTAGCTTTCCCCAGTCATTCCCTAAAACTTGCTCTCCAAATTGAGGAGCAAGGTTAGGTATCATTCCAACCTTTCTCTCCATCAGAAGTCTCCTGTCCTGAACCACTTTAAAGTGCTTCTCATGTTTCCTAGAGAGGAACCTGCTAGAGTGGGGTTGCTCTGGTTCCTTTTCCTTTCTCTTGTTTGCCATGGTTTTCAATCTTTTTCCGGATGAGGATGCCATTCCTACATTCAAAACACAAAACCAAACCACAGAACATGATGTTAATCATTAGTAAAACACAGAACATAACTCCTTTCGAAGCTAAACCACCGCTGAGGGCCAGAATTTCCCCTCAGCGCCACCAGTACCACATTCCAGATCACACAAAACCAGAAAAATCAAATCTGGCAGAGTGCCGCTCAGCGGCAGTTTACCCCTCAGCGGTAACTCTGCAGATTTTTGAAAAACCTGTTTTAAAGCTTTCCTAACTCCACCCAAATGCAATTTTCAGTTTTCCAGTTCATAATCATGCAGTTTAATCGGTTCAAGCATCAAATATATCATCAAATCATGCAAAGAAATCAAAACCCCTAAATCTTCATGCTTTGACAATCATATTTAAAATCAAAAACCCTAGAATGAACAAAATGCATTTTACTTTCTTGGGTGAAGATACTAGATGCAATGAGAATGCTTCCAAGCTAGAATGCTCTCTTCCAACCCCAAACTTTGATGGCACTCTAGTGAAAAAGTGAGTAGAAGAGAAATTTTCTTAAGAAGGAAGAGTGAAAAGATGTGGAAAACCTTTGAGAAGGTATGTGGGAGTGTTTGTGCAAAGAAAAGTCTGAAAGTGTGAAAGAATGCGCAGCTTAGGGTGTAAAAATACCCTAATGGGCTCGGGTCCTGCTAAGGGGAGCTAAAACCCTATTCTGCGAGAGTACCGCTCAGCGGTAAAGTACCGCTCAGCGGCACTTTCGTGAAGTGCTCTTCTCCTTCTTTTCTTAACCTACGTGCCTCCTAGACATGCCCCTCACTGGCTCCCTGCAATTCAATGTTCAAAATGCTTATGCAAACCCTAACTAAAACAAACAAACAGAAATATTCAATCAACTGGGTTGCCTCCCAGGTAGCGCTTGTTTAACGTCACGAGCCTGACCCAAAATCCACCAACACCCATCAGTAGGTGTTACAGCCATTGTATCCTTCAGTAGATACTTAACCACCTAGCATCCTTCAGTAGATGCTATATCCAACAAAATAAATACAGAAATAATGTTCAAAAATTACAAATTACAAAACCAAATCAAAAGTTTTTAAATTCACTGGGTTGCCTCCCAGCAAGCGCTCTTTTAATGTCATTAGCTTGACCCAATAAAGTTCAAGTTCCATCTTCTTTGTAATTGATGTTGTTATTCCACCAATTCCTCAGCTGTTTCCTTTGAACTGTTTTGGTTCTTCTAGAACATGGAGACTCTATCTCTATCATCTCCTTCTCTTTAAAGCCCTTCACAACCCACAACTTGTTCTTGATTCTAACAGGTGTGCCAAGTTGGAGTCTTCTTTTCTTCCAGTCTCTAGGAATTTCTTCTCCTCTTTCAATCTCTTCTACCTTGGGTACTTGAAACAACAAACAATGGTTACCTGAAACCTCAAGATTTTCATCTTTACGGCTAGTCATGGGTGCATCTCGAAATGCAGCTTTATAACTAGCTTCTTCCTCCTTTGCTTGCATCTCATCTTTGAAAACATCTACCACCACTCTCTCCTCTCTATCCTGGAGCACCACTATACCTTCATTTACATCTATGATAGCCCTGGCCGTTTTCATAAACGGTCTTCCAAGTATGATAGGTATCTTCTCAGTCTCCATCTTCATCACCACAAAGTCTGCCAAGAACTGAAGTTTGCCAACACAAACTATAATGTCCTCTACCATCCCACATGGCTCCTTTGAAGATCCATCGGCCATTACTATTTTAATCTTTGCATGTTTCATTTTAACATTGCCGATTTGCTCCAGTAAAGAATAAGGTATCAAGTTAACACTTGAACCTAAATCAAGGAGAGCTTTCTTTACCTTTTTCTTCCCTATAGTACAAGGGATAGAAAAACTACCTGGATCTGACGCTTTAGGAGGGAATGACTCTTTCTTAACAGTTATACACTCTTTTGCCTCATCATCTCTACGTCTCTTCTTTGTAAAAATTTCTTCATCAGATTTTGTGTAAACTGCAATTTTCTGTAAAATCTGTTCCCAAGGTGCTTTATTATCCACCATTCTGAATAATTCTGTGAAATCCATTTGTTTCTCTTGATTTATTGGAAAAGGAAAATTGTTTTTGCTCTCTATTTCTCTTCTTTCTTCTGTTTCTCCTTCTTCTAACTCAATTATCTCTTCATTCACACTCTTTACCACTTTGCACTCTTCTCTAGGGTTAACCTCAGTATTAGCCCCAAAATTTCTATTTGGCCTTTCTTCCAATTGCTTGGTAATCTGACCCATTTGAATCTCCAAATTCTTTATAGCAGCTTCAGTGCTCTTTTGAGAAGATTCGGTTTTCTGTATGAATTGCTGAAGAGTTTCTTCCAACCTTGTTGATTTTTCATTAAGCATAGATAATTGTTGCCAAAAGGTTGGTTGCTGCTGCTTATTATATTGATTTGCTTGCCCAGTTTGTCCTTGACCAATGCTTGGATGTGGTTTCCACCCTTGATTGTAATTCCCTTGACGGTATGGAAATTGATTAGCCATGAAATTAACATCCTCCAAGGCCTCCACTGGAAAAGCACATTGACCATTGATATGATCACCTCCACATAATTCGCACAACTGAGTTTGCACCTGTGCAGCAGTTTTCAACTCTTTAGCTAATTGTGCAAGAGTTTTAGTCAGAGTCTCCAGCTGTTGAGTTAGAATTTTATTTTGAGCTACCAATGCATCATGTGTCTGTAATTGGAGAACCCCTTTTTGTTGCATAGGAACTCCTCTTTCGCTGTTGAGCTCATTATCACTAGTAGCCATGTTGTCAATAATTTCTATAGCTTCCTCTGGAGTTTTCCATTTAATATTGCCTCCTGCTGAGGCATCAAGCATCATCTTGGTTTGTGAACCAAGCCCTCCAAGGAAAGTTAAGACTACTTCCTGTTCTTCAAAGCCATGCGTGGGTGTTTTTCTTAGCAGACTTTTGTATCTATCCCATGCATGCCCCAGTGATTCTTCCATGCCCTGCTTAAATGAAGATATCTCTTGCTTGCCTTTTGTCACCTTTGATTGTGGAAAGTACTTGTTCAAAAACTTTGTTACCACTGCTTCCCACTCTGTGAAACTTCCTTCTGGAAAAGAGTTCAACCAAAGCTTAGCATTGCCTCCCAATGAGAAAGGAAACAAACTAAGTTTGATTGCTTCGTCTGGCACCCCATTGATTTTCACTGTGTTGCAAATTTCATTAAATGTAGTAAGGTGCTCATATGGGCTTTCATGAGATAACCCATTGAATTGATTACTCTTCACCAGTTGGATCAATGCTGGTTTGACCTCCATATTGGCTGCATTGACTCTAGGTCTAGCTATGCTGTTAAAATGTTGAGGTTCCAGCTACATTGGTGTAATCAGCAAGAGTTCTTCTGATATGATTATTCTCCATATTTTCTGTGCTATTGTCAGAACCTTGTGGTGATGGTTGCAACAGAGTTTCCGGAGGAGGGAAAAGTTCTCTAGATGTTCTGATTCTTCTCCTCCGTCTACTGTCTTCTAATCCTTCAAGCAACGGTTCTGTTGTTTTCTTGCTCCTAGTTCGAATTGCCTCCTGCATACACAAGAACACAACCCTAGAAGATTTGGTTAGCACAAAAAGATATAAAAGAAAATATACGATTCAGAAAATAAAGACAGAAAACAGAGAAAGAAAAAAAAAATAAAATAAAATAAAATAAAATAAAATAAAATAAAAATTCGAAATTTAAAAATAAAATAAAAAAAATAAGTCAAAGATAATTAATAATCACACAAATTAACCAGTTAAACCACGAGTCCCCGGCAACGGCGCCAAAAACTTGATGGACAAATTTATGAACACCAAATTATGATGTCACAAACTTGTTTTCAATCGGCAAGTATGACCGAATCGTTCAAGTAATAAAACTTGGTAAGACCAAGTATCGTTCTTCCCAAAGGACTCACGGCCTAGTTTAGTTATGTGATTTCTTAATTAACTAAGACTTACAAACGAATTAATTGGGGTTTAAAATGCAAGACAGAAAATAAACATGTATGCATGAATTGTGATCAATGGCAAAAACAAAAGATAAACACTTTCAATGAAATTTATGTATGGATATGTTGTTGGGGTTCAATTTCATCTTATCCACTCTCATATATTTTAGGAATTCAACGATCAAATCACCATTGTTAATGCCACTCTCTAATGTACCTTTCCAGAAGGCTTCTCCCTAATCACGAGTTCATACAATTCCTAGCATTCCTAATGATTAGTTCATAAGTACAAGAGCTTAACGACAACCAATATAAAATTGGGAGAAATTCCCCGGATCTAGACTTCCCCGTACGTTCCCGTATCGACAAAACCAATAATCATGCATCGAATGAGTTAAACCATGCAAGCATTAAACAAAGAGGAAAAACCCTAACTAATGATGAAAGAAAGCATAAGTCTTAATTAAAAGATGTAAAAACAGATTCCATATATGAGAGTTTCACAAGACTACATTGATTCCCCAACAAACATAAAGAGGTTAGTTCACCATATTCATGGTGAACCTAGATGAATTACAATGAAAGAATGAAAGAATAAACCCTAAAAAGGTGAAGCGAAAGCCTCAGCATCCAAGATCCTCCTTCAAAGGGGTGGTAGAGAGAGTGTTTGCCTCGTTCCAGCCAGAGATACCTAACCCTAGGAAACCCTAAAGCTTATGTATCATTCGTAAATTACAAAAAGTCAAGTCCAAGCCCATTAAAGTGCCGCTCAGCGGTAAACTACCGCTCAGCGGTGATTGCGTGACTTGTTTTCTCCCCTCAGCGGCCATTTTGCCCCTCAGCGGACCTCCCGCAAACTCCTGAGTGCCGCTCAGCGGTAAACTGCCGCTGAGCGGTGACTTCGGCTTCTCCTTTTGCACTTTTTATTGTCTTTTCTGATTTCATCTCTCTCCTTCTTCACTTCTTTTACCAAATTCACCTTAAAACCTGCACAAAAACACTGAAATCAAGCATAAACCTGTCCAGCTCTCTTATTTCCAAAAATATATAGAAAAGCATGATTTCAAGCTAGTTTCTAAGTGTAAAGGTTGCTTTTAGTGTCAATTTTAATCATGAAAATAACAGTTTTTCAACTGTTATCAATGGTTATGGTGAAAATAGATTGTATGTCAGAATCGCTCAAAACGATTCTTGGGGCTCAAGTAAATTGAAAGGTGACTGCAACAGAAGAATATGGATTTTTGTTGTTTGATTTTAATTTTGTAATCAGTGGCTTCTTAAGCCATCTTTTCTTTTGCTGGTTGTAATCATCTTTTGTATGTCAGAATCGCTAAAAAGATTCTTGGGGCTCAAGTAAATTGAAAGTTGACACAATCATTGACAAAAGACTCTTAGGATTGAAAAATCACCGACAAAATGGAAAGGAAGGTGATGTGAACAACCAAAAAGTGATCAACAGTAATTCTGCAACAAAAGAATATGGATTTTCTTTGTTTGATTTTAATTTTGTAATCAGTGGCCTCTTAAGCCATCTTTTGTTTTGCTGGTTGTAATCAATCATCATTTTAATATTAATAAAATTCTCTTTTGGCAACAACATTAGTGAATGGTGATTGAATTGTTTAAATTGATTAAATCACTTATATGATTGTAATTGAAATTTTTAATGTTAAATCATTACATTAAATATACCCTTGCACTCTTTTTGTTTTTTTATTCTTTTAGAACACCAATAGTACGTCAATTAGTAAAGCTACTCGACGTAATATTAATAGAAAAGTTAAGAAACGAAGAGGTTAACGTCATTCTTCAGACTTCAACGTATTATTGTCAGGCACATTACTCCTTTTTTATTTCTTTTTCCATTAAACCAACAATAAACGTCCAATTTCTCGGGCATGTGACGTATTATTCGTTAACGAAAACCTAATGGTCTCTCCCTTTTTTTATTTATCCTTTTTAAATTCAAATAGAACGTCCAACTTTATATGGGAAAACTTAGTTTGTTGGGCTTGATAAATGTTGTGTTAGAAACGAAGAGATCCACGTCCTATACTGACACCATTAGACGTCTAGGTATATGGGAAAAGAGTGTTGGCAGGGCATAATAAATGCCACGTTAAAACAAAGAGATAAACGTCCAATATTGACACCAATGGACGTCCATGTTATTTGAGAAATACATAGGGATGTCATTTTTCCTTCAGTATTTGACGTACAATTATTTGAAGGATTTCTAAAAGAAATCCATTATTACGTAGGTTATAAATGGAAACGAAACAAAGGAAAAACATAATACCACTAAACATACGAAAAAAATGAAAATCAAACCACGAAAAGATCCGCAGGATTGCTGAAATGTAGAAGGATTTTTGTGAATGGAGGTTGTAGCGTTTTAAAAGGTTGCAAAATCCAAATCTTTCAACCTTTTTCTTTGTTAAATTGTAGAAGGATTTTTTGAATACAGTCTGTTATAAATTCATAAGTGTTAACATTTTCCTCTGGTTTGCTACCATGCCTTCATCGTTAACAAAGAAATTTCTTCGTTTAGTAGAGGAATTGACAACAAACCAATGGAAAAAGTTAACATGAATTTGTTTACGGAAGTTCTGTAGTTTAGTGAAGGAGGAGTAGCGTTTTGAAAGGATACGAAATCCAAATCTATCAACCTTTTCCTTTGGTTTTCTATACTCCTTCAAGCTTTTTTGTGTCCTAGAAGGAGATTACAGAAAACACAAAGAAAAAAAATTAACATATGGAGTTCATAGCAGTAATTTTATAAATGGATGTGTACAGGTTATCTAAGGCTCCGAGACTGTATTTATAGAAAAAAAGAATTACTATTGGGAAAGGCCTAATGTGGGCTGACCTTTGGCTTCAATAATAATTATTGTTGGGAAAGGCCTGATATGGGCCTGATAAGGGCTTCAATAATAAAAGATAGTCTACTTAAATGATATATGGGAAAATGCAGTTTGCTGCTAGAAACGAAGAGGTTGATGTCAATTTCTTTAGACTTCCAAAGTGTCTTTTTGGTTTATTTCTTTTTTCTTTTAATCCAACAATAAACGTCTGATTCCTTGGGCATCTGACGTATTATTCGTTATCCCAAGGCAAAAAGTCACTCTTATTTTTCTTTTTCCTTTTTAAATTCCCACATAATGTCTAACTATAGGGGGCTTCGACGTGAAAGGCATTGGAGTGGTTGTTTGTTCTGTTATGGGACGTTGAACTTTGACGTTATATGCGAGTACGACACGTCAAAGCCAAATCCCCACATAATTTGACATCATATCCGCTTAATAAAATGTCTAAGCCACGAGTAGAAGGACATTTTTTCGTTTGGTTTAGAAGAAAAAATTAAAAACATAATTTATGGAAAATACAACGTCCAACGTGAAGAAGAATTCGACGTTTTGTGGTTGGTTTAAAAGAAAAATAAAAATTAATAAAAAAGGAACTAAATAACAAAACGTCTAAGCCAGTATAAAACTGACATTTTATGGGTTGATATAAATGAAAAATAAACAAATAACTGCTAGCTGTAATATACAACGTCGTTCTTTTGTTACGGTTGACGTCATATTAATTAAATCAATATTTAGTACTTATTTATTTTGTATTGGACGTCGTTTCCTTCATTATTGACGTTATGTGATTACGACCACCATGTCCAACCCCAACTTGTTTGACGTTCGATATTGTTTTAAACGTCGACCCCATAACAGGTTGACGTACTGTTTGGTTTATAAGAAAAAAGAAATAAAGAATAAAAAGGGATTCTCTCTTTGGCTTCATGCTGGAATATAAAACGTCGAATATTTATCATGGTTGATGTCAAATGTCGGTAGGAGTAATATTGCTAGAAGCAAACCACTATTTCTTCACTTTTTTATTTTAAATTAAACGTCAGATGTTTCTTTAGTTGACGTTATGTGATTCTAAGGTCATTGTTTGACGTCATTCTATGCCTTATTTGACGTGAATACATTTTAGATTACGTCAATATGCTCCTTGTTTGAGGTAATACATTTTAGACGGTGCACTATTTTAGGAAAACACGTGGGGCGATTCAATTTATTTACAAAAATGCCACCAGTCATTTTTAATGTTGAATATTGAGTACTTCGACGTTGACCGCATGACGTTATACGCTGCTTTTGTACTAGTGTTAACTCATTCGATGTCATGAATACTGATTTTGTCAATATGGACACATACGGGGAAATCTAGATCTGGGAATCTCTCTCAATAGTAGTATAAACCTAGACATAGGAATATGATGGTTGGTTGCCTTTAAGCTTCTGTGTTGTGTAACGCATGAATAATTGCTAAGGAGACAAGACATTGTAAACTAGTGATTGGGATTAGACTTTCTTCACCAAGACATCGAGTTTAAGGTAATTTAGAAAGTGGCATTAACATTAATGAAGAAAGATGAATTCTTGAATACATGAGAGTGGATAGGATGAAATTGATAAACCCTAACAACATATTCATTCATATATTTCAAACCACGTGTTTTGTTTCTTCTTGCCCATTGATCAATACATGCATTCATATTTACTTTTCAGTATTTTGCATTTAAACCTACAAGAATTGGTCACAAGTCTTAGATAATCAACAAATCACATAACTGTTAGGCTGTGAGTCCTTTGGGAGAACGATACTTGGTCTTACCTGTTTTATTACTTGATACAATTCGGTTACACTTGCCGAGGGTTAACAAGTTTTTGTCGCCGTTGCCGGGGACTCGTGGTTTAACTAGTCTATTTGTGTGATTATTGATTAACTTTGACTTGATTTGTATTTTTTAATTTTATCTTTTTGATTTATCATTTTATCTTTGTATTTGTAAGTTTATCTTTTTGTTTTTATTTGTTTTATCATTCTATCTTCTACTTTTCTTTATCTATCTTATCTATCTTTTTGTTCTAACAATTATTTCTAGGAACTTGTTTTCTTGTGTATGCAGGAAGCAATTCGAACTAGAAGCAAGAAAAATTCAGAACCTCTTCTTGAAGGCATGGAGGAGAGTAGAAGGAGGAGAAGAATCCGTACATCTAGAGAACTATTCCCTCCTCCCGAAACACTTTTAGAACCTTCACCACAAAGGTCTAACCAAAGCATTGAAAATATGGCAGAGGACAATAATGGTAGACGCACTCTTGTAGATTACACCACTGTGGTTTGCCCTCAACATTTTAATAGTATAGAAAGGCCGAGGGTCAATGCTGCAAATATGGAGGTGAAACCGACATTTATACAATTGGTGAAGAGCAACCAATTTAATGGGCTATCACATGAAAGCCCATATGAACATCTCACCACCTTCATGAGATTTGCAACACCGTGAAGATTAATAGGGTGCTAGATGAAGCAATCAAGCTTAGTTTGTTTCCTTTCTCATTGGGAGGCAATGTTAAGCTATGGTTGAACTCTTTTCCAAAGGATAGTTTTACAGAATGGGAAGCTGTGGTTGCAAAGTTTTTAAACAAGTACTTCCCACAATCTAAAGTCAACAAAGGGAAGCAAGAGATATCTTCTTTCAGACAAGGCATGGAGGAGACATTAGGTCAAGCATAGGATCGGTATAAAAGCTTGTTGAGAAAGACTCCCACGCACGACTTTGATGAAGCAGCAGTAGTTCTAGTTTTCCTTGGAGGTCTTGGTTCAGAAATCAAGTTGATGTTAGATGCCTCAACTAGAGGTAATATCAAATGGAAGACTCAAGAGGAAGCAACCGAGTTAATAGAGAATATGGCTACTAATGATAACGAGTTGCACAGTGAAAGAGGAACTCCAATTCAACATAAAGGGGTTCTACAATTACAATCAAATGATGCCTTGCTCGCTTAGAATAAAATCATAACTCAACAGTTGGAGAATTTAGCAAAGACACTTGCAAAATTGCCAAAGGAGCTAAAGGGAGTTGCACAAGTTCAACGACAGCTTTGTGAACTGTGTGGTGGTGACCACATTAACCGTCAATGCACTTTTCCAGTGGAGGCTTTGGAAGATGTAAATTTCATCGCCAATCAATTTCCATACCGCCAAGGTCATTACAACCAAGGGTGGAAACCTCACCCAAGCATGGGTCAAGGTCAAGGACAAACTGGACAAGCTGGGAAATCAGGACAATTTAACAGGCCACAACAGCAACCATCATTATGGCAACAAGTTTCTACACTTAATGAAAGATCAACAAAGTTGGAAGAAACTCTTCAACAATTTATGCAGGTGACTATTTCCAACCATAAGAGCACTGAAGCGGCCATTAGAAACTTGGAGATGCAAGTTGGCCAAATAGCTAAGAAGTTGGAAGATATGCCTGATAAAAGTTTTGGGGCTAATACTAAGGTTAACCCTAAGGAAGAGTGTAAAGTTTTAGTGAATGTGAATGTTGAAAGAGTTGAGTTAGAGAGAAAGAAGACAAAGAAGAGAGAATAGAAAGAAAAGAAGAGAGAAAAGGAGAGGACGAGAGAAAAGAGAAAGAAGAGAAGAGAAAAGAGAAAATAATTGAAAAAATTCTTCCTTATCCAAAAGAGTGTGAGAGAATACAGAAAGAGAGACAATATGGGAATTTTAAAGATATCTTCAAGCAAGTGGATTTTGATCTACTTGTGAATGAAGCATGGCAACAATTTTCAGCTCAGGTAAATCATATGAAGTAAATCTCCAAAAGAAAAAGATATATAGATGAGGAGACTAATGAGTGCAAAGCTGTAAAGAAGAAACCACTTTCTCCAAATGTGAAAGATCCAGGAAGTTTTACCATTCCTTGCGTCATAGGGAAGGAAAAGATAAGGAAAGCCCTACTTGATTTAGGGTCAAGTGTCAATTTGATGCCTTTATCTATACTTGAGCGAATTGGAGATCTTAAAGTTAAGCCAACAAAGATGACTTTGCTAATAGCGGATGGATCTCCAAAGAAGCCTTGTGTAGTGGAAGATGTTATGGTTTGTGTAGGCAAACTACAATTCTTGGTGGACTTTGTGGTGATGGAGATGAAGGATGAAAGGATTCCTATTATTCTTGGAAGACCGTTTATGAAAACGGCAAGGTCATCATTGATGTAGATGAAGGAATGATAGTGCTTCAAGACCAAGAAGAAAGGGTAATTGTTGATGTCTTCAAAGAGGAACAACAGATGCAAAAGGAAGAGGCTAGTCATAAAGCTATACATGTCAAGATGTACCCATGACTAGCTCTAAAGATGCAAAGCTAGACTTCAAAGGTAAAAATTGTTTCTTGTCACAGCTTAGGGAAGAAGAAAAAGATGGCAAAGGAAGGACGGTTCATGATGACTTGATGCAAGCACAACTCAAACTTGGTAAACATGTAAGATTCAAGAACAAGTTGTGGGTTGTAAAAGATTATAAAGAGAAGGAGTGATAGAGATAGAATCTCCATATTCGAGAAGAGTCAAAGAGGTGCACCAGAAGCAATTAATGAGTTGGTGTGATGACAAAAAGATGAACACCAACGTTGAAGATGGAACTTGAACTTTACTGGGTCAAGCTAGTGACGTTGAAAGAGAAATTGCTGGGAGGCATCCCAGTGATTTAAGAACATTAATTTCTTTAGTTTTTATTTTTGGTTAATGTAATTTTATAAACTTTGGACATTTTTGTATGTTGAGACTTTTGGTTATAGCATCTACTGATGGATGCTAGGTGGTTAAGTATCTACTGAAGAATAGTAGGTTTGTTACACCTACTGATGGGTTTTGGTGAATTTTGGGTCAGGCTCGTGACGTTAAACAAGCGCTACCTGGGAGGCAACCCAATTAATTTACTTTATTTTGTTTGTTTATTTTGATTTTGCTTTAGTTGCATGATAGGGATTAAATGTTTGAGTGATGAGAGAACTTAAAGGCATGGAGTGAGTGAGAGGGATGAGTATAAGACACTTAGGGAGAGCTAAGAAGAAAGAGAAGAAGTCACGAAAATGCTGCTCAGCGATAATTTCCTCTGAGCGGTATCACTACAGACTTGGGGTTTAATTGTTTGGTCCATTTGGGCTCAGTGGGAGTAGGGCCTATTAGGGTTTTTTTATATCCTATGGTGCAGTTTTGCTTCTATTTTCATATCTACCTCTTCTCACACACTCTCAAGCATTTTTCTAAGAGTTCTCTCCACTTTTCCCTCTTCCCCCTTTACAAAATCTCTCTTTCACTCACTTTCTCACTAGGGTTCCATCGAAGTTTGGGGTTTAGTGAGAGCACTGCAGTTGGGGGATGATTTATTTTCATCAATTGCTAATGCCACTCTCTAAATCATCTTGCAAGAAGGCCTATCCTTAATTACGAGTTCATACAATTCCTAACATTCCTAGTAATTAATTCTGAAGTGCAGAAGCTTAAAGGCAACCAATATGCTATTGATAGAAATTCCCCAGGTCTAGATTTCCCCGTACGTTCCCATATCGACAAAATCAATAATCATGGCAATGAATGAGTTAAACAAAGCAAGCTTTAAGCAAAGGGGAAAAACCCTAACTAATGATGAAAGAAAGCATAAGTCTTAAAATAAGATGTTAAAACAAATTCCATATATGAGAGTTTCACAAGACTACATTGATTCCCCAACAACAATACAAGGTTTAGTTCACCATATTCATGGTGAAACTAGATGAACAATAATGAATGAAAGAAAGATAGAACCCTAGAAAGATGAGGAGGTAGCCTGAGCATCCAAGATCTTCCTTCAAGGGGTGGAAAAGAGAGTGTTTGCTTCGTCTCAGCCAAAGATACAAACCCTAGGAACACCTAAAGCTTATATACTATTCGTAAAATTACAGAAAATTAGGCCCAAGCCCAAAATAGTGCCGCTCAGCGGTAAGTGCGTGCGTTGATTCTTCCTCCTCAGCGGCATTTTCACCCCTCAGCGGATCCAACGTGAGTTCCTGAGTGCCGCTCAGTGGTAAACTGCCGCTGAGCGGTACTTGCGACTTCTCCTTTTGCACTTTTTGAGTTCTTTTCTGATTCCATCTCTATCCTTCTTCACTTCTTTCATCAAATTCACCTTAAAAGATGCATAAAACACTGAAATCAAGCATAAACCTATCCAGCTCTATTATTTCTAAAAATATGACCAAAAGCATGATTTCAAGCTAGTTTCTAAGTGTTAAAGGTTGCTTTTAGTATCAATTTTAAGCATGAAAATAACAGGTTTTCAACTGTTATCAAGAACGATACTTGGGCTTACCAAGTTTATTACTTGATATGATTCGGTTACACTTGCCGAGGGGTTAACAAAAGGAAAGCTAGACTGATTCCTAATTTTGCTCCACAGTTTCGAGAGCAATTCGTGAGCAAAAATTGAAGGAGATTAGCCAAATACCCTGCACCAGCTAACATAGCAGTGGTGAAAGAATTTTACACCAATGCAAGGAGGTTTGGTAATCATCCTGCTGAAGATTACTTGAGCTATGTTAGAGGCCACGCCATTCGGTATGATCCTGACTCTATCAACATATTTTTAGATACTGAATGGGTTGGTGAGCAATGTCAGTTCGCTCTCTACATGGAGGAAGGAACTGATTTTGATGATGTGGAGAGTGTTTTATGTGTAACTGGAGGACACTTCTAGGGGAACAGAAATGGTGCAGTGGTGAACATTAGGAGGATTGATTTAACTCCTCTAGCAAAGTATTGGATGCATTCTCTCATGCCAACATTCAGCCATGCTCCCATGTTTCAGACATCACTGTCAGCAGGGCACTTCTTCTATACTATGTGCTCAGAGATATGAGCATTAACATTGGCTAGGTGATAGCCAATGAGATACAGGTGTGTGCCAACATTATGAACAACAAGGCACCTTTGGGACATCCCTCCTTGATTACGCACCTGTGTGAGGTAGCTGGGGTGAATACTTCTGGCCCACCGTTTGAGAGGTTGAAAAAAGCTATTGATGAGGCCTACTACAGATAGTACTTTGGAGGTAAGGAGGCAGCTCAACCAGTTCCACCACGCCGTCCTCACAAAGGGAGAGGACCAGCATAGGGTCAGGCATCTGCAGAGACTCATGAGGCAGAACCATTTCAGATGAGGGACATGTACATGTCTCTTATAGATGCCCAGATGCAATCCATCCACAGAGGGCAAGTGGCCACAACTGAGATGATCATTGGGATGTATGATACACCCCCAGCACACAAGTGGACCATGGATAAGTTTCATAACGTGGTGGCATGGCCAGAGGAGCAAGCCTAGGGTAGTAGAGCTGGAGCAGCTAAAGCTTCAACTATAAATGATTATGAAGATGATGATGATGAGGACGCATTTGAAGATGCTGAGGATGCTGAAGAGGAGGAAGATACAGATGACTGCACAGGCTGATGAGGAGTTGAGATAACATTTACTGATGGATGCTAACAACACTGGAGCAGGATCTTTTCTATCTTTTGTTCTAAATCTGTTGAACTTATTTGCTTCTATTCGTAGAATAGAGTTTAATGTAATCAGTTTGAAACTTTGTCTGTTATGATGGTTTGCTTGTGACTTTTGTGTGATAAGTAATGCTTGATGATGCTTTGATATTGATTGATGTTGAGAATGTGCACATTATATGCTGAGATATAGGTGGTTCACAAGCTTTGTGAACAAATGCATGATGTAGTGATTGTGATTATGATGCTAAGCAGGATGTGTATGTGGAATGGTTAAATGAGCCTATATGTGAGGTTTTGAGATCCAGAGTTTTGATTGAATGCTATTACATTGAAAGCATGAATGACTTTGCCCAGGTTTTCTATGATTAAGTCACTTGCTTGTATGTGTCATATGATTAAGGCCATTTGTTGGTAACCCTTTTTAGCCAAAATGCATGATTCTAGCCCATTAAAAGAGAACACTATGTGTTCTATCCTTTGACCCTTTAGCCTTGAACATGATTTGAAAACCCTTTCTGAAAAAGCTTTACCTTGAGTTGAGTTGAAGATGTATTGTGGTATTGATAAATGTTCAAGTGTGGGTTGTTGGGAAGTCTAGAAAGGGAAAATAACAAGCATTGAGCCAAGAGCTAAGCATGTGAAAATAAAAAGAAAAAGGAAGAAAACAAAGAAAAAGAGAAAGGCTCAATGCAAAAGTAAGTTGGGAAAAGAAGGAAGAATGGTTTTGTTTAAATGATTCACTTGACTCAAGGATTTTGTGATCTAGAAAAACCAATTTTCTTGTTAGCCCAACCACATTATAAGCCATAGAAAATTCCTTGTGATGATACTTACTTGTGAATGTGTTTGACTGTGGTTAAATGAAAGGCAAAGTTAATTCATGTGACATTGTGATGAGTGAATGAGTGACCTCTTATACACTTGTGTGTTTGAGTGAAACACTTTTTCTGGTGAGGACAAATTCCATGAGCACATAATTTCATCTATGCTTAGTTGATTGATCATTCATGAGAATAGCATTTGTTGGATATTAGGGAATTATGTGAACACTAAAGCATGTGTGCATCTTAACTAAATTCTTTGTAATGGCTGATTTGAGTATTTACTTGTCTTGAGAAAAGAAGTTTTGAATGTGGTGAACCATTGTATGGATTGGTGGAAGATTGAGTTACATCTTGTTTGCTTGAAGACAAGCAAAGTTCTAAGTTTGGGGTTGTGATAACAGTTGAAAAACTGTTATTTTTATACTTAAATTTGACCTTAAAGACAACCTTTATGACTTAGAAACTAGCTTGGAATCATGTTTTCGTTGAAGTTTTGGAAATAAGAGAGTTGGAAAGGTGTTATGCTTGATTTCTTTGTTTTTGCAGGTTTTAAGATGAATTGAGTGAAATAAGTGAAGGAGCTAGGAGTTTGATTTAGAAAAGGAAAAAAAGTGCATAAAAGGAAGAAGCCGCAAGTACCGCTCAGAGGTAAATTGCGCTGAGCGGCACTTTGAATACCCGTAGTCACCGTTGAGGGGCAAAACTGCAGCTAAGGGGCAAAAATAAAAGACATGCGCTTACCGCAGAGCGGTATTTACCGCTAAGCGGCATTCTTATGGGCTTGGGCTTATTTTCTATAATATTTAGAACTATATATAAGGCTTTAGTCTTCCTAGGGTTAGTATCTTTGGCTGGAACGAAGCAGAAACACACTTTATCACCCTTTGGAGGAGGACTTTGGATGCTAAAGTTCCTTTCTCAACTTTCTAGGGTTCTATCTTTCATTCCTTCATTGTACTTCATCTACTTTCACCATGAATATGGTGACCTAAACCCTTATTTTTTATTGGGGAATCAATGTAATCCTTTGAAACTCTCATGTATTGAATTTGTTCTTTAAGATCTTTAAGATATATGTTTTCTTTCATTAATTGTTAGGTTTTTCCTCTTTACTCTAAGCATGCATTGTTTAACTCATTCGATGTCATGATTATTGATTTTGTCGATATGGACACATACGGGGAAATCTAGATCTGGGGAATCTCTCCCAATAGTAGTATAAACCTAGACATAGGAATATGATGGTTGGTTGCCTTTAAGCTTTTGTGTTGTGTAATGCATGAATAATTGTTAGGAAGACAAGACATTGTAAACTAGTGATTAGGATTACGCTTTCTTCACCGAGACATTGGGTTTAAGGTAATTTAGAAAGTGGCATTAACATTAATGAAGAAAGATGAATTCTTGAATACATGAGAGTGGATAGGATGAATTGGAAAACCCCAACAACATAGTCATTCATATTATTCATCAACTGTTTTTGCATTGTTCAAGTCCATTAATCAAAACCTTGCATTCATGTTTATTTTTCATAGTTCATCAACAATATTTTCGGTTACAAGTCTAAGATAATCAACAAATCACATAACTGTTTAGGCCGTGAGTCCTTTGGGAAACGATACTTGGTCTTACCATTTTTATTACTTGATACGATTCAGTTACACTTGCCGAGGGTTAACACCACCCATTCTCCAGCGAATCCAACTATCTGCTCGTTCTACAAGACGATCAGGTCTTCCGACAAATCCATCCGTTGGAAGGCTTTCCAATACAGATTATCAACGGAATTGCTTTGATCCACCAACACTTTTCTTACTCTATCCACATCAGGCTATCTCCGTCGTGATGACCATGGTACTACTGGAAAAGCGGGAATTACATACGGCATTTTACCGAAGGCCTTGAAGCCCTCGATATTTAGATGTTTACCGAAGGCTGTGAAGCCGTCGGTAAGGACCTGACTAACTTAAGTCCCAAATTGGGTTCTTCGATCCCCAATTTCATTTTCTTCAGCTTCGTCGTTTTTGTCCGTCTCCTCCCTCTCTTCACACAGTTCCCTCCCTGGCTTCACGCTCCGTCAGTTTGTCCGTTAGTCACCGGTAGTGGTCCGTCACGATGGTGAGTGATGTGTTGTTCGGTCTTCGTTCACGGTGCGTGGTGGTTTTGGGGAGTCGGGGGCTAAGGTTGGTCCTGGGTTGGTTGGTTCGTTGAGGGCTGGTGGTGTGGAGGTTGAGGGACTCTGTCGGAGGGGCCGTTGTGGGCTTCTGTTGCTGTCGTGCTCGTGAAGCGGTATCTTGGTAGAGGTAAGTTCCACAAAACTTCATTGACATTATCATGTTCATTTTGCTGAAGCCTAGACACTGTTGCTGCCTTCATCTACTTTTCATTCACTTGTTAGTATATGATTGAAGGAACTTGGTTGAGGAACTTCGTTGGAGTGGTCGTTGTGGGGCGTCGCCGTCGTGGTGTACAAAGGTTTCCATCGTCAAGGGCTATCTCGGTTGAGGTAAGTTGTGCGTTTAAAAATTCATTATGAGTTATAATGTTCTTGAATCTGTTTGATGTTGTTGTTTGATTGAGAAAGATTGGTTTTTAATTGGAATGAGGGACAAGGAATTTAGTTGGCAGTGAAAAGGTTTAAAGAACCTTAACCGTAGTTTAGGGAAAATAAAAGCAAACGACGTGGTGAAGCTTGAGCAACAGTGGCAATTGTTGTATGAGAACCATAATTGAGTTATACATATCTCATTCTCGAAAAAAAAAACCTTTTTCCATAGTTGATGGACACATCCTTGTGCTGGGACATGATCCCACGCATACCAAAGAATAGGAATCCTCAGAATGCAACCACATTCTCTCTCGCTTTGTGTTCTACTAAAAAATAATTGATGTTGCTAAACTTTAGTGATTATATTATGAAAGGGTGATGAGTGTGGGGACAAAAACCACTATAAAGACTTGGATCCTACATAAGCAAAAGGAGGATAGAAGATACTAGTGATTGTGTAAGTCTAAGTGAAAGGGTTAATAGTAATAATAATAAGGTGGTGGAGGTGGTGGTGATTGTTTTGGTGATGAAGTGGGGGTACCCTTGTCTGGTGCCCTTATGAAATTATTAGTATTGGTGTCATGTCTTGCTCTCTTCACCTTGTTGTCCTTCTTTTGGTACTGTTTCTCAGGGTGATGTCAGCAGTAGGGGATCCACTTTTGGGAAAAAAAATTAAACACAAAATTTGGAATTGCATGCCTTGGCCTTCTTCATTATCTAAGAAAGTAATCATATCATTTCAAACAGAGTCTTCAAGCATATCAGGATATGCTTTTGGGAGAAGCGAATCAATATTTTTCAAAGTGAAAGAGTGTAGTCCTATCTCACTCGCCCTTTATCAGACAACCATGTTTTGCAATGGTGCTTCAGTGAGATTATTCAATCCTGCAACTGAGAGTCGTTTTGAATATATTCCTCCTCACTTTAACTCCACCCTCTCACCATTACAATCAGCACTGATTCATTTAGCATAAGCATTTTCCTTTCATTTTCTATGCTTGTTCGCCTTAGAATAGACCCATTTTCACTTTTCCTAACATTAATGTTTTCTCCCTACCAATCACTTTCATTTGTCTGTCACCATTACATATATCGGTTTAATTTCTTGATCAACCACCCCTTTTGAAAGAGTTCGTATGTTAACCTTTTTGAAATGTAAGTTGAGTTTGGGACTGCAATGTGAAGCAAAGAATTGATTGACTGGCACATGTTGTTACTTATGGAGTCCCCCACAAACATTATCTTCTTTCCTATGTCTCTGGCCAACAACTTCTTACCATCAAACCTGTCACTAATAACAGCATTTTGGGAGGAAAGAAAAAGAATTTATCTTAAATGGGCTGCACCAACTTCAAATTCATATAAATAGACCAATAAATGTCATTGTTTAATAGTGAATAAACCAATAATAAAATGGGCTGCACCAACCTCTCATCAATGTTTCACTCACACAGCTCCATAATATATATGTATGTAATGGGTGAAACAGTACCAAAAATTTGAAAGAAAAGGAGGAACGAAAAACAGTGACAGGTTAGTAAAAAGGGTACCCAGTTGGGTACAGGGGATTGGGTAATATGGTATTGTACGTCACTACATTTTCTGTCTTAAGGCTTCATTCATTCAGCTTCTCCGCTCATATCTCCCCAAAAGCTTTTGTTTCTTTCTGCTTATGGAAGGCCCTTAAACTTTCTCACTCTGCTTCACTTTCTCCCTTTAGCATTTTCTTGGGAAAAATTTCCACAAAATCAGTACCAGTTTTTTTCGGTCTCTGATATACCAAAACTCGCTTCCTTAGGTGCGTACTACTTCAAATTCTCTTCTCTTTACTTGTAATTGTTCCTCTTTTTTCAAAGATTTCTTCATCGATTATTGATGAGTCAGTATTTTGTTCACTTCACTTAGTTTATTGTACCGAATTTAATTAGGAAATTGTGCTTAAATGTCCGGTATTTTCCCATTTTTCCTAATTGTGCTTAATTTGATCTTAAATTGTTATTTTAATTAATTTGGATTATTTGAGCTTATTATTCTCATTTTGGATTGTAGGAAAATTTTGAAAATACAATTTGGGATATTTGGAGGTCAAAAGAAAATGCCACATCAAATATACTTTAAACTAAGAAGAGAAAGGAGGTGTAGATTTATTTTTGGGGTGCTTCAAATGGAAAGGAAGGGGTTACGAAAAGAAGAAATGCACAAGTGAAGGTTGGCATTCAAACTGCATCACGCTGATTTCATTGGGCTGGAAAGAGGCAAGCACGTGCACATGGGAGTGGCGTCCAGCAGCCAGAAGATACCACGGCCCAACCGTTTGGAGGTGCACGAAGAAGGGGTGTGTCCAGCAGTCCAGCACGGTCACGGGCCAAAGCACATCCCGCACCATCACCACGACCCAACCCTTGTGCATTCCAGCATCCAGCTGTGAAGAGAAATGGTGTGACGGGTTGCACATCCAGGAGGAAGCACGGTCCAGCAGTTTCGGGGGTGCATCCAGCACACGTCCAGCAGAAAACCACGTAGAGTCTTCAAGCTTACACGGTCCAGAAATAGGAGGAAGTCCACCACGGTCCAGGGGAGTTCCAGTAGAGGTAGGGTAGGGCTGTGGGACGTGTGTGGTTTTAGCCGCCACCCTCACGGAATTATTGGAGGGGGGGGAACGTTTTTTATTTAATTTTAAAACACAGAAAGCAGCGCACGTAAGGGAGAAGGCAAGAACACGGCTGATTTTCTGGATTTCACATCTTTCCTTTACTTTTTGGGTTCTGTAACCTTTGGAGCATCATGGATATTCAGTTTTAAATGGACATTGGTTGATTCTTCTCATATTCCTTTAATCTCTATGCATTTCCACTCATGTTACTTTGCAGTTCAGTTTAGTTTTTCATTTTTTAGATTTTATAGTTTCTGAAGTTAGGAGCTTCATTAGTGGTAGCAGTATGTGTCACGGTTTTGGAAAGGACAAGGAAGTGGGGTCTTTGAATATTGCATGGTTCCTATTCCCTTTCTTAGAGTAATCCACGGTTTTGGGGAAAGAAAAGGAGTGTATTTTAATCATTTGAGAAGCTCATGGTGCAGCACGTTGATAGAATGTAGTGCAGGTTCTTCTTCCTTCAAAAGTGGTGGAGCCGTGAAAAGGCCTTTCACGTGAAGAAGATGGCAAGTGGCCCACGGCCACCTTGATTGCATTTCTTTGTTTCTTTTGGAATGTATGGTTACACGTTATTAGCTTTTCATTTAATTGCTTTCAATTGTTTTTTTGCAATTAGTGGAATCATGGAGCGGAGATGGATTTTGGTGTGCACGGGAATTAGAAAAATGGACATATGTCACGGGCTGAATTCATTTTGGAGCAAGGAGAGGCGGTGATTCATTTCACCTACAGCCTTTGGAAGCACATGGATTTAAATTTTCATCCAATTAGAATAGGACTGCTACCACGTCCAGAGGAGCTCCAGGGTCTGCTTTATTATTATTTTAATGCTTAATCTTATAGTTAAGTTTGGTTATAATTTTCATATTGAATACATGCTTGAATGCTTGATAACTTTTAAGTCATGTTTTTCTAATTTGCCAATTGCTTCTTTCGATGCTCATCATGACGAAAGTTACTTTTCATTTTTTTTATTGGTTAAAATTTTTGCATTGAATGTTCTAGTTTTGCTGCCGTTTTTCGCACCTTGGACATTTAATTTTATTTCACATGCTTGTCACTTGCAATGTTACGTTTTCTAATTTAGCAATTTCAATTTAAGTGAGTCACGCAAGTTTTATTTGATTTAGTAGTAATGTTAGCTTAGTGACCAACTGCTTTAATTTTGTAATTGAGACCGTTTTTACATTTCCATTTGCATTAGTGTTTTAATTTAGTTCATCCGCATTCACAAATTTTTCACAAACCCCCCCCCCACTACGTGTTTGATCTGAGACTGAACCCAAATTGGTCCTTGAGAGACGACCTAGGAGTCACTTCCTAGTACTGTACTGCATTCTTTTATGCACAACTTTTGTTGGGAGGTGCGACCCTCTCATCAAAATGGCGCCGTTGCCGGGGACCAATGGTTCGGTCTTAGGTCTTTTTGTTGTGTTTGTGTGCGTTGTGTTTTGTCTTGTGTTGTGATGTGATGTGATGTTTTGTTTTGTGTGTGCGTGTTGCATGTATAAATGTGTTGTGTTTTATTTGTTTCGTAATTTGTAGTATTTTTCTTTTTCCATGTCTACCTATTTTGATTTTGTGAATACTGCTTATTTTGCTAGTGCCTCTGATTATGATTCTCCTTCTGCATGTTACTCTGATTGTAATTCATATTCTGCTGACTTCTATGTTGAGAACAATATGACTCATCCTCTAATTTCTGAGAGTGCTCTTGGTGAGCCGGGTTCACTTAAGGAGGATGATCTTCATTGCGATCTCACCCCTGGACTGATACATTTGCTGCCTAAGTTTCATGGTTTTGCAGGAGAATGCCCACACAGACATTTGGAGGAGCTCCACATCATGTGCTCTTCAATGAAGCCTCCAGATGTCCCTCTTGATTACATTTTCTTGAGCGCATTTCCGCATTCATTACAAGGAGCAGCTAAGGATTGGCAAGACTCTCTTCCTCTGAGATCCGTTACCGATTGGGGATATCTTGAGCACCAGTTTCTGAGCAAATTTTCCCCTGTGCAATATGCTTATAGCAACGGTCTTGGATGGAATGACCCTACCTTGGGATGGTATGATGCTCCACAGCATCAATATCAAGAACCACCATTCCAGAGTACTTTCATGCCTCCACCAGTCCAGCAATACGAGAGTCAGCAGTATAGTGCTCCTGCCGAAATAGCTCCTCAGCCTTCTACTTCTGAGCCTACATTGAAGGAGTTGTTGGAGCAGTTGACCATGCAGAACCTGCAGTTTCAGCAAGAGACCAGAGCGTCCATTCAGAGCTTGAATGACCAGATAGGGCAGATGGCTACTCAACTCAATCAGGAACAGTCTCAAGATTTAGAGGAATCACCATTTCAGACTGTTCTGATTCCTGATGATGTTAGTGTCATCCACATAGAAGATGGGGAGCAGAGTTATGAGCTTACTACTACGCCACATACTTTCCCACCTTCAGATGTCTCTACTCTTGCACATGCAGAGACTTATGAAGATTCTGAGGACCAGGCAGGTATAAGCAGCAATTTTGAGCCAGGTAGACCATTTTCATCCTCCACCACTATTCCAATCTTCAAGGAAGAGGAGGTAAGCATACCTCAATTTGATTATGTTGATGATTATGTGGTTGAGAGGTATACTGATGATTATATTGTTGTTGAGTCTGATTTTAATTTCCCCTCTATGCATGATGAGAACCAATTTTTGCTGTCGCATCCGAATGTTTATTCTCCATGCATTGAACATGAATCTGAGTCTGCAGTTGATATTGCTTGTGATTTTGAAATTGATTCATGTTCTGAGGATGTATCTGAGGTTCAGTCTGATAAATTGGGATTGGGTGTTATACCTCTGCATGCCATTTCTTTGGAGCCACATTGCACTAACCATGTTGCAGGAGGTACACAGGAATTTGACCAACATGCACCCACAGTGGAAAATAAAGGTGCTAACACTGACAAAAGCTTCAAGATCAATAGGCACCAGCTGAACCTGCTCATCGACAATCTTTGCTTCTTAGATCCAGCTGTGGATGATATCTCCCTGCTAGATCAAATCTGGAGGATGAAGCAATTCTTCCTCAAAACTTCCTGGCTGGATCCAATGGCGGAAGACATCCCCCTGCAAGTCCAAAATTGGCAACTGCCACCATGATCAGGGGAGTTTTCTTTCTCTCTTCTCCCCTTTTCCTCACTTTTATTGCACTTTGTCGATATCTGATGACTGTTCTGATTGTTTGATCTGCTGATTGTGACACATTGAGGACACTGTGTAGTTTAAGTGTGGTCTATTGGGGGAGATTTTTATTTGTCTTTGTTAGTTTTTGTTTTCTTGGTTAAATTTTTTCTTTTCTAGGTTATTTTTGTCGTGTCTTGTGTACAGTTTTACATGTTTCTCTTGATTTCTGGACTTTGTTTAGGTTGTAGATGTGTCTTTCACTTCATTGATACTCTGATTTGTGTGAAATCCTTGCTTTTCTTTGCTTGGGAAGATGGTTATGATTTTTGAGAGTTGAATTGATTGTGACAGAATTACCCTGTGTGAGATTTGAGCCACTTGATGTTCTTTCTTGTGTGTGATATGTCTCTTGATTGCTTGCGCATATGCCTTGGCTTGACTCTTGTTGATAATTCTTGATTGATATGCATGTTTGGAAGTGATAAAGGCAATTTTGTTCTTGAGCCTCTCTAGCCAAATAAGCTTACCTTGTTTTGATCCTTTGATAAACCCTTTTGAGCCTATACTTTCCCCCATTTCTTTGTTTTGAAGCTCATACACTAGCCCTAAGTGAAAAACCATGATTACCTTAACCTTAGGGAATTTTGGAGCTTCGGAAGTGTTTTGGGAACAAGTGTGGTCTCCTTAGGGATTCTGATGAGTTGGCTAGTTGGTTCCTCTTCTTGTTCTGTTTTGTTTTTGTAAATCTTGTCTTTTACAGTTTTGTTTTGAAAAGAGAAAAAAGAAAAGAGACAGGATGAAAAAAAAGTGAGAAAGATGAAAAAGAAAAATGAAGAAAAAAAAAATTGTGAATAATTGTGAATAATGGAGTCAAGAAGAGGATGAAATTAGAGGTTGTGGGTGTGTTTGAATGTGTTTACACTTGTTCCCCATTGCTCCTCTGTTCCTTATGGTTTGTAGCTTCTTATCCAGATATATCCTCCCTTGTCCTTGGCCCCATTACAACCATGAAAAGACCTTTTGATTTGAACATGCGTATGTGCTTGAGTGTTGATATTAGAGGCTTGCCAAGTCTGTTTGTGATTGCTTTCTTGAGTGCATTGAGTGACATTGATTTACCTTAAACACTTGAGAGAAACACTGATTGTGTGCATCTGTGAGGTTCTGTTGTTTTTGATTCACCTCTTGAGCTGATTAATCATTTTGCCATGTCTTGAATTGCTTGGATGATTTCATGAGTATCTGCTTTCTCTGATTCATTCTGTGTTGGAATTGTCTACTTCTTTTCTCTGTCCAGATTTCTTGAGGACTGTGTAAATTCTGTTTGTTTCCTTGCGAGTCTTTGTTTTCTGTGTGCTAAGTCGTGTCATACCCTTAATGTCCTTTGAACTATTCCCTGATCTGCGTCTTGATTTTGCCCAGGAGTGCAAAAGACTAAGTGTGGTCTATTTTGATGAGTCAGTATTTTGTTCACTTCACTTAGTTTATTGTACCGAATTTAATTAGGAAATTGTGCTTAAATGTCCGGTATTTTCCCATTTTTCCTAATTGTGCTTAATTTGATCTTAAATTGTTATTTTAATTAATTTGGATTATTTGAGCTTATTATTCTCATTTTGGATTGTAGGAAAATTTTGAAAATACAATTTGGGATATTTGGAGGTCAAAAGAAAATGCCACATCAAATATACTTTAAACTAAGAAGAGAAAGGAGGTGTAGATTTATTTTTGGGGTGCTTCAAATGGAAAGGAAGGGGTTACGAAAAGAAGAAATGCACAAGTGAAGGTTGGCATTCAAACTGCATCACGCTGATTTCATTGGGCTGGAAAGAGCCAAGCACGTGCACATGGGAGTGGCGTCCAGCAGCCAGAAGATACCACGGCCCAACCGTTTGGAGGTGCACGAAGAAGGGGTGTGTCCAGCAGTCCAGCACGGTCACGGGCCAAAGCACATCCCGCACCATCACCACGACCCAACCCTTGTGCATTCCAGCATCCAGCTGTGAAGAGAAATGGTGTGACGGGTTGCACATCCAGGAGGAAGCACGGTCCAGCAGTTTCGGGGGTGCATCCAGCACACGTCCAGCAGAAAACCACGTAGAGTCTTCAAGCTTACACGGTCCAGAAATAGGAGGAAGTTCACCACGGTCCAGGGGAGTTCCAGTAGAGGTAGGGTAGGGCTGTGGGACGTGTGTGGTTTTAGCCGCCACCCTCACGGAATTATTGGAGGGGGGGGAACGTTTTTTATTTAATTTTAAAACACAGAAAGCAGCGCACGTAAGGGAGAAGGCAAGAACACGGCTGATTTTCTGGATTTCACATCTTTCCTTTACTTTTTGGGTTCTGTAACCTTTGGAGCATCATGGATATTCAGTTTTAAATGGACATTGGTTGATTCTTCTCATATTCCTTTAATCTCTATGCATTTCCACTCATGTTACTTTGCAGTTCAGTTTAGTTTTTCATTTTTTAGATTTTATAGTTTCTGAAGTTAGGAGCTTCATTAGTGGTAGCAGTATGTGTCACGGTTTTGGAAAGGACAAGGAAGTGGGGTCTTTGAATATTGCATGGTTCCTATTCCCTTTCTTAGAGTAATCCACGGTTTTGGGGAAAGAAAAGGAGTGTATTTTAATCATTTGAGAAGCTCATGGTGCAGCACGTTGATAGAATGTAGTGCAGGTTCTTCTTCCTTCAAAAGTGGTGGAGCCGTGAAAAGGCCTTTCACGTGAAGAAGATGGCAAGTGGCCCACGGCCACCTTGATTGCATTTCTTTGTTTCTTTTGGAATGTATGGTTACACGTTATTAGCTTTTCATTTAATTGCTTTCAATTGTTTTTTTGCAATTAGTGGAATCATGGAGCGGAGATGGATTTTGGTGTGCACGGGAATTAGAAAAATGGACATATGTCACGGGCTGAATTCATTTTGGAGCAAGGAGAGGCGGTGATTCATTTCACCTACAGCCTTTGGAAGCACATGGATTTAAATTTTCATCCAATTAGAATAGGACTGCTACCACGTCCAGAGGAGCTCCAGGGTCTGCTTTATTATTATTTTAATGCTTAATCTTATAGTTAAGTTTGGTTATAATTTTCATATTGAATACATGCTTGAATGCTTGATAACTTTTAAGTCATGTTTTTCTAATTTGCCAATTGCTTCTTTCGATGCTCATCATGACGAAAGTTACTTTTCATTTTTTTTATTGGTTAAAATTTTTGCATTGAATGTTCTAGTTTTGCTGCCGTTTTTCGCACCTTGGACATTTAATTTTATTTCACATGCTTGTCACTTGCAATGTTACGTTTTCTAATTTAGCAATTTCAATTTAAGTGAGTCACGCAAGTTTTATTTGATTTAGTAGTAATGTTAGCTTAGTGACCAACTGCTTTAATTTTGTAATTGAGACCGTTTTTACATTTCCATTTGCATTAGTGTTTTAATTTAGTTCATCCGCATTCACAAATTTTTCACAAACCCCCCCACTACGTGTTTGATCTGAGACTGAACCCAAATTGGTCCTTGAGAGACGACCTAGGAGTCACTTCCTAGTACTGTACTGCATTCTTTTATGCACAACTTTTGTTGGGAGGTGCGACCCTCTCATCAATTATCTTTCTCGGCACTTTCAGGTAGAATGTACTCCTATTTTGTTTCTTCTTCTTCTTTTTTTTTCTGAAAAAAACTGCTGAGGAATTTGCGCAAGCCCGCGGATCGACTTAGCTTTTGAGCTTTGTGTTTACTTATTATTTGCTGAAGAGGCTGAGGTTGCGAAGAAGAGTGAACTAGAAATAGGAAGGGAGTAGTAGGGCGTCCTATTTTGCTAAGTCTTCCTTTAATTACTAACTCGCAAGGTAGTTTATGTGTCTTAATGTTGTGATTCTGTTATAACTATCTTTTTTTTATGCTTAACTCTGTAACAGTAAAACCCATGCATGCTAATTATTTACTTGTAGTTATTTCTTTTTCACTGTGATTGGTTGTTGGCTGAGTTGCTAGTTAATGGCGTGATCGTTATGATTGGACCTTTTTTTCATCATGCTGAAGCATGATTTTCTCATAAATGGTGTTTTGTTGTTAGCATAGGGCTTTTTGGGTTGCTGTTAATTTGGAGTGAACGATGGATTTGACTTTTACTGTTTCAGTTTTTGGCACTTTTTGGATTGCTAGTTAATGTTTTGCAAAATGGACTTTGATCATTATATGAGCTTTATATATTGTTTTCACGTTTATATTTTATTTACTTAAATTAACAGGTTTAAAAATGATTTCAAAATAAAAAAAAATTATTGTTTAAGTATTTGTACTTAAACTTAAGAACATATTTTTCTATATGGACACATACACATGTCCTTGATATTTCATTTTTTTCTATATGGACCCTTTGCAGCCGCACAAGGTCAACTGTAAAGACTTTTGAGTCAGTGCATGCCCAATTTATGATCCAGAATGATTCCCCTGTCACAAGGTGTTGCCAATTTTGCAGTGCTGGTCCATGAATGTTTTTTCATATTTACGTTAAATATTATACTAGTTTAATCCCTCAAACATTAAAATATAGATTACTATGATGTATTATCAAGTTTATATTTTCAAATCATAAAGTTAACAAAAGCTTAAGTTCTTTCTATACACCATCAATACTTTTAAAAAGAATTACTGTAAAAGTTAACAAATTTATTAACCAACTAAAATTTCTTTACACTGTTAATCCACAAACTATTCACATAACTGATGAAGAAAGAATGGATTAAGGTATGTAATAGAATAATTAAGATTGAGATGATGATAGCATGAAGGATTAAGTGAAAGAGAAGTAATGTGAAGGTCTTAGATAGAAGGGTGTGTGTCTTAGGTTGGTTTGACCTTACGGCTTCAACAAGAAACATTTGAAAAGGGGCTATTAACAAACCTTTTTATCATCACTCAATCACATCTATTTTCTTACTTTAAATGTCTTGTATACAACTCTAAATATATAAAACATGTTACACACATTTTGAAGTCTAAATTAAGATGTGAATATAGTTCAAAATACCAGGATAGAAAATCAGGTTATTTTTCTTTTATTCTAAAAGAAGTTCATACCATCTATAACTCAATAAGTTTATCACAAGTAACAAATTGATGAAATTATTCTTGTTTAATAAGTATCTCGAGTTTAAACTTTCTCTCTCTCTCTCTCTCTCTCTCTCTCTCTCTCTCTCTATATATATATATATATATATATATATATATATATATATATATACACACACACACACACACACACACACTTGCATTAACTGTTAAAAAATTGTCTTTATGCAGTCTTGTACCAAAAAAATAACAGATATAAACCCTGTATGTTATTGTAAAAAAGCGAAAATAAAATGCATTTGTATTTTCCTCCTTAGTTTTTATTTTTTTGGTGTTGAGCTCCCATTTTTTTTATATACTGAAATTCATATACTGTCAAGAAAATTAGATACCAATGACATATTTTTCATGAGCAGAAGTTAATAGTTATTTTTTTCTTTCCTTACTTTACAATTGATTATGGTTTTGCCAACTTGATACGCAGTACTTAAACATGCAGATCCTAAACTATGATGTTTTAGTATACAACATTACATGACTAAAGTGACATTGACAACTATAATATTGAGGACGTATTTTTCCAATTAAGTAGCAGACAGCTCAGAGCTCTCAACATGATCAAAACATAGTTGTAAAACTTAATTAAGATTGATTAATGTGAAGCAGGGATTATCCCTCACTTAAGCCAAGTGGAAATTTGAAGGAACATGGCAAGTTTTGACAAATATATGGCTAAGAGGTAGAGGTGTCATTTGAGCCCCTAGCCCATGGGTTGACCCTAACCCCTTCCAAAATCAAGCCCCAATTTTCTAGCCCACTTAATAGGGGGCTTTTTAAAAGCCCCAACCCCTAAAGCCCCACATAAAGTGGGCTGGGGTAGGGTTAGGATGGGGCTAGCCCCCAAACTAAATTAATTCACTTTTAATGTTTTTTTAGTTATTTCTTTTATTTACTTTACAAGTTCAATAATTTTCAAAATTTACATGATATTTAATATCTTTTTAATTAAATATAAATGTATAAATATTGATTTTATAAAAACTTATTTAAAATAATTTTTTAATTATAAGTACATTTTAAATATATAATTTTATTATTTTGAAAAGTTAAAAAAAATTATTATTATTATTTTTATTTAAAAGAAAATAAAAAAGTTTCAAAACAGAAATTATAAAAGTAACACAGTTGAAAATTCGATTTTTCAATAATCGAATTCTGATATTTATATAAATATTTGAAATATTAATTATGGATAGATTTTAAATTCAAATCTACTGATTGGATGAATTTTTAATATCGGTGTAAAATTTTTATTTTTTATAGTTTAACATATAAAATTTTTTTGTTGAATGTTTTGTATAGATATATATACATTAAAAAATTAAACCACAAAACTTTGTAAAGTTTAAAATTAATTTCACGTAATAAAAGAACTAACTTTTTAGTGAAAATCCTTGTTAGACAAAATTCTTATAAATATCATATATGTTAGTATACAAGATCTAGATGTAATTCTAGTGGTTATAAAATCAGATTTTTTTTTCTAACCTTTTAGATTAAATTAATATTTTAAAATCATACTTATCTTTATCCAACAAAGATCGTTTTTATTGAATTATTTATCATAATTGAGTCGATTGTAATAAAAAATAATTAAATAATAGATACAATATTTTTAAATAAATATAATGTTATAATTTATAATACTAAAATTAAAATTATTATTGTATTTAATTATTAACATATAAAATAAATAAAAATTATAATAATTATAATAATAAATAAATTACATCAATGTCTCTTAACAAGAAACTAATAAAAAAGACAAATTAATATAATATAAAATATATGAAAAAGACATAAAAATATATAAATTGATGTAAATGACTAAATTATACGTTTCATAAATTTTTTTTTAAAAGAATTATATAGCTTTGTAAATAATAAATATTAATTTTATTAAATTTGGAAAATTAAAAAAGTTAAAAAGTTATTAAGTCAAAATTTTAACATGTTCACACCAATTAAAAATAATGTAATTTTGATCACAAATCTTAATCGAATGATATTGATTTAAACTAGTGACAAAATAGATTACCATCTATAAATAAATTCGTTAGTCCATCAAAATTTTACAAATTAAATTAAATTTTTTAACTTTTAAACCTATTTTATGTGGATATCTCTGAACCGTCAAATTTACAAACCAAAATTAAGATGAAAAAATTATCAAAACAAAATTTGGAAATTAAGGAATAATTGTATAAAAGCATTATTATTAAACTAATTAATATAGAAACAGTTATGAAGTAGAAAATTAATTTTATTGGTAAAAAAATATAATTACACATGAATCAATTATAGTTATAAGTTATTACTAACAAAGATAAAATGAAAGCTGGATAAAAAATACACATGATTTGTGATTACTTGTATGATAATATTATGTTTCTGGACGTTAAATTTTGTAAAAAGGAAAGCCCATGGGCTGGCCCTGGCCTATAGGGCTTTAGGGGCTTTTAGCCCTGTGGGCTTTTTTAATAAAGAGTTTTTTTTGGCCCTGTGGGCTTTTTTGGCCCCAACCCACATGGGCTAGGGCCAAATCTTATTAAAGGGGCTCATTTGACACCTCTACTAAGAGGTAGGTTTGATCAGAAAGTTTGGTACAAGAAAACATGCAAATCCTAGAGCATGTTGGTGATGTAGCAACAGAAAATAAAATTTGAAAGACAGTTACCAACCTCCAAACTTCTTCTTTTTCACTCATTATATAGTCCTCTGAGTTCATAAACGGCTAGACACTCATCCCACTAAGTTAATCATGGAGAAAGTAAGCACTAAATCTGCTTTTAATGTTTAAATGCTTATTTCATTTGTTGTTTTGTTCTTTTCCTCAATAACATGTCCTAACTGTTTCACCATTGTTTTTTCCATTTTCCATAATTTTCCATGCATTTAGACCACTAGTGAATGTTCATCTATATGTTGTATGTTGATGTATATATTGTATGCTCCTGTATATTGTATGTTCATTTATTAGGCTACTCCTTCATTAAGTTAAGTAGTCATTTAATGTCCTATGGTACTAAAAACATTCTCAATAGAATGAGAAGGGTAACAGTACCTTAAACACTTACAATGTGCAAAATATGTAAAAGTACTCTATAAAAGAGAACTTTAATAATGTCAGATTATTGACTCCCCCAAATTGTACACACAACCACTTAGGATGTCAAAGGCATTTCAATACTGAGCACTTCTCTTTAGATGCCCTTATTGAATGCCTATGACAATAGTGTTGAAATTGCCTTCCATGTTTGACTTCAGTAGTAATAGATTTATTACTTATGTCACATGGAGTGTTGTTGTTTTGGCTAAGTTTTTATTTGTTTGGCTTGTCACAGGACATGGCCCATTTTCTCAACCATCGTGGATGGATGTACGACCGTTGTTATAGTGGAAGGAGAGGTTTGAAGGAATCTTTTGTCATCGGAGTTGAAGAGTTTGTGGAGACGGCCCGACGATATAAATATTATGCTGTTGATGGAGGGATTTGATGTCCATGCATCAAGTGCGAATGTACAAGGATTTTGAAAGATGAAGTCGTCAAACTTCACCTATACCAAAAAGGGGCCTCCTCCTACCCCTACAATACAGCCTCTGTGGGGCCTCCTCCTACCCCTACAATACAGCCTCTTACCCATGCAGTACACCCTTCTCCTACTCCTGCAGCACGCCCTTCTACTACCCCTGCAGCAGACCCTCTTCCTACTCTGGTGATTATAACCCCCACTCCTCCCCTGTGGCTATTACCCCCACTCCTCCCCCTGTGGTTATTACCCTCACTCCTCTCCCTAACCCTACTTCTATACCTTCCTCATCTTCTATACCGCCTTCTGAGACTGTCACACCATCTGCTGATCCAGATTCAAGTGGTGATGGTGAAGGTCTTGACCCGCCCCTCCATGATCGACCATGGATTGAGCCGTATGGTAAAGGGTAAGTGTTGAGAGGGTCGCACCTCACACAAAAGTTGTTACAAAATTAATGCAGTATATTACTAGGAAGTGACTCCTAGGTCGTCTCTCAAGGACCAATTTGGGTTCAGTCTCATATCAACACGTAGTGGGGGTTTGTGATTTTTGGTTGCGGTAAAATTTAAACACGACTGAATTAAAATTCAAAACAGTAAAACAAAATTAAAACCGTGAAAACGAAATTGGTACAGTAAAAACGAAATTCCAGCAACATTAAACAGTAAAAACAGAGCTGGAACAGAAAACAAAAATGCAAAAAACGAAAATACAGTAAATAGTAAAAACAGAAAACAGTAAATTTCAAATATGAAAACAGAATCAACATTACAGCAACAAAATACCGAGAACAAAATTACAATGAACAATTTTAAGTGAAATAATGTACAACATGGTAAAAACAGCAGTGGAAATTGAACGGCAGACAAACAACAACAGAAATTAAATCGCAGCAAAATTTAAATCACATCAGAAACAGTAAAATAGCATTGAAAATTCAGTAACAGAAAATTAAATCAAACTGTTCATTGCATTAAAATTCATTACAACAGAGAAAATAAAATAGGAACCTAACGTGTACAACCGCTCAACCGTAGCCTTCCATTCTCAATTGCAAACTCCTACTGTTTCAGCACCTTTGCTGTATTTTCCAGCCTACTGCCCAGCACTCTTTGCATTCTCTCCTCACTACACGGCTCTTCATTACATTCTGGTGGAAAACTACACTACACTACTGGAAATCACACTATTGGAATGGGAGCTACTGGAAGAAAAATGGGAGCTACTGGAACTCTGGAAGAGAGCCTCTCCCCAGGCCGTAACCACTCTCTGAAGGCTGCTCCCACTCCCCTTTTATTGCTGCCGTGAGATGCTTTTCCAAGAAAGACAAAAAATAAAATTGTGCTTTTTCAGCAGCTTTTCCGTGTGTTTGTCTCCCTAGCACCTTTGTTTTTTTCTTCAATCTATGCTAAAAGTCAACAAAGGTGGGCCCTCCATGTCTTGCTTTCTTTTCTCCAGAATAATCACCGTGTTTTCCTCTCTGCTTCCAAAAGTAAATCAGTGCAGCTTGCTGGACGCTATTGTGAAGTGTGCGTGTGGTGGGCCGTGATGTGCTGCACCTGCTGGACGTGCGTGGGCGTGCGTTATTCTGCAAGCTGCTGCCCGCGTGCGTTTTTCTCCCAGCCAGCTGGACGCTCATGTGCATGTGACGTGCTTCTGGACGCTCCCCTCCACTGGACGTGGCTTGGACGTAAATTGCTTTAATTCTCCATGGTGTGCGTACGGCTGCTGTTCTGGACCGTGAAGGCTGCTGGACGCCTGTTGCTGCTGGGCTCCCTTACGGATGTAGCAAGCTGGACGCTCGGTATCCGCTTCTCTTCAAATGAGTGTGCTTGCTCTTGGACGTGCGTTGGATGGACGCTGCTGCCTTCTTTCTGTTGGACGTGCTATTGCTCCTGGACGTGCGTTCTTCTCCAAGTTGCTGGCCACTTCTCTCAAAAGCTGCTGCCCGCGTGCATCACATGTGCGGACGTAGCACTTCATCCTTGCTGGACGTGCGTATTCTCTCTGTTGGGCTTGTTGCTGCTCAAAAGATGAACGCGTGGTGCCTTCCGTGCTTGCTGGACGCTCTATCCGCGTGAAGCCAAACTAGGTCGTGCGTTCTCTTCATATGAGTGTGCTTGACGTGCGCTGTCTTCTTCAGAGTTGCTGGACGTGCGCGAAGCCCGCGTGGACGTCCGTGTGTTTCTTTGCTGGAATGAGTTGAGATGATATGATGGCTCGCTTGGGAGAATGGTAGCTGGAAGCACACACCGTGTGATGTTCACGTGAAGACACACACCACCACGGCTGGAAGCAAAGAACGAGTGGAGAGAACGCTCGGTCACGTGGAGAGAGCGCTCGGTCACGTCACAATAAAGGAGCGCTCGGTTCCTTTTATTTGTTTCAGCTGCTGTTGGGCCTGCTACCCCTTCTTCGTGCACCTCCTTCTGCTTTTGTGGACGTGCAGCCCTCTGTTTCCCACCGTCACACCACTTCAATGTTTCTCCAACCAAGCTCATCTCCATGTACACTCCCATAATTGAATTTCACACCACGTCTTTGCTTAGTTTAAAGTATATTTGATGTGGCATTTATTTTGACCTCCAAATGTCCCAAATATTATCCAACAATTTTCCCCTGCAATTAATAATGCAAATAATTAGCTCAGATAATTCAAATTAGTTAAAATAAGAATTTCCGATCAAATTAAGCACAATTAGGAAAAATGGGAAAATACTGGACATTTAAGCACAATTCCCTAATTAAATTCGGTACAATAAGCTAAGTGAAATTGAGAAAATATTAACTCATCAAAATAGACCACACTTAGTCTTTTGCACTCCTGGGCAAAATCAAGACGCAAATCAGGGAATAGTTCAAAGGACATCAGGGAAGTGACAGAAACGCAGCACACACAACAAAAAAAACAAAGGCTCACGAGAAAACAAACCGAATTACACAGTTCTCAAGAAATCTGGACAAAGAAAAGCAGTAGACAATATCCAACACTAAATCGAAGAAAGCAGATACTCATGTAATCATCCAAGCAATTCAAGACATGGCAAAATGATCAATCAGCTCAAGAGGTGAATCAAAAGTAACAAAACCTCACAGATGCACTATCAGTGTTTCTCTCAAGTGTCTAAGGTAAGCAATGTCAACTCAATGCACTCAAGAAAGCAAGCAACAACAGACTTGGCAAGCCTCTAATATCAACACTTAAAACATATGCATGTTCAAATCAAAAGGTCTTTTCATGGTTGTAATGGGGCCAAGGACAAGGGAGGATAAAATATGGATAAGTAGCTACGACCCAGAAGAAATAGAGGAGCAATGGGGAACAAGTATAAGTACAGTCAAACCTCACCCACACCTCTAATTCAATCGTCTTCTCGACTCCATTATTCACAAAATTGTTTTTTTTTTCATTTTTTTTTTCTCATCATTTTTTTTCTATCCTGTCTCTTTTCTTTTCTTTTCTTTCTTTATCACTCAACAGGATCATATTTCCAAAAACAACACAAGATGAGGAACCAACTAGCCAATTCATCAAAGTTCCCAAGGAGACCACACTTGTTCCCAAAACACTTCCAAAGCTCCAAAATTCCCTAAGGTTAAGGTAATCATGGTTTTTCACTTAGGGCTAGTGTATGAGCTTCAAAACAAAGAAATGAGGAAAGTATAGGCTCAACAAGGGTTTTCAAAGAATCAGAACAAGGTAAGCTTATTTGGCTAGAGAGGCTCAAAAACAAAACTGCCTTTATCGCTTCCAAACATGCATATCAATCAAGAATTATCAACAAGAGTCAAGCCAAGGCATATGTGCAAGCAATCAAGAGACATATCACACACAAGAAAGAACATCAAGTGGCTCAAATCTCACACAGGGTAATTTATGTCACAATCAAATCAACCTCTCAAACATCATAATCATCTTGTCAAGCAGAGAAAAGCAAGGATTTCAAACAAATCAGAGTATCAATGAAGTGAAAGACACATCTACAACCTAAACAAAGTCCAGAAATCAAGAGAAACATGTAAAACTGTACACAAGACACGACAAAAATAACCTAGAAAAGAAAAAATTTAACCAAGAAAACAAAAACTAACGAAGAAAAATAAAAATCTCCCCCAATAGACCACACTTAAACTACACAGTGTCCTCAATGTGTCATAAGCATAAGATCAGAAATCATAACAGTCAACAGATCATGGACAAGTGCAATAAAAGTAGGGAAAGGGGGAGAAGAGAGAAAGAAAACTCCCCTGATCATGGTGGCAGTTGCCAATTTTGGACTCGTAGGGAGATGTCTTCCACCAATGGATCCAGCAAAGAAGTTTTGAGGAAGAACTGCTTCATCCTCCATATTTGATCGAGCAGGGAAATGTCTTCCACAGTTGGATCTAAGAAGCAAAGATTGTTAATGAGCGGGTTCAGCCGGTGTCTATTGATCTTCAAACTGTTGTGTATGTGAGCACCTTTGTCTTCAATAGTGGGTGTTTGTTGATCAAATTCATTTGTACCTCCTGCAATAGGGTTAGTGCAATGTGCCTCTGCAGAAATTTCATGCAGGGGTATAACACTCAATCCTAGTGTAACAGGCTGAACCTCAGATACACTCTCAGAACATGAATCACTTTCAAATTTAGAAACAATATCAACCACAAACTCAGATTCAAGTTCAGTGCTTGGAGAATAAATATTCGGATGTGATATCAAAAATTGGTTCTCATCATGCAGAGAGGAAGAATTAAAAACAGACTCATCAACAATAAAATCATCAACATACCTATCAACAACATATTCATCAACAGCATAGTCAAAATTAGGTATGTTTACCTTCACTTCCTTGAAGATTGGTAGAGTGTGGGGAAATGAAGGTGGTCTACCTGGTTCAGAATTACTGCTTATTTCTGCCTGTTCCTTAAGATCTTTATCAGTCTCCTCAGATGCAAAAGTAAGGACATCTGGAGGTGGGAAAGTAGGTTGCACAGTGGTAAGCTCATAACTCTACTCCCCATCTCCTATGTGGATGCCACTATCATCATCATCTGGAATCCAAACAGTCTAAAATGGTGATTCCTCTAACAATTGAGACTGTTCCTGATTAAGTTGTGTGGCCATCTCCCCCATCTGATCAGTCAAATTTTGAATTGACGCTCGGGTCTCGTGCATGAACTGCATGTTCTACACTGTCATCTGCTTCAGTAGCTCCTCCAATGTAGGCTCAGAAATAGAAGGCTGAGGAGCTATTTCGGCAGAAGCATCATATTGCTGACTCTGATATTGCTGGACTGGTGGAGGCATGAAAGTACTCTGGAATGGTGGTTCTTGATATTGATGTTGTGGAGCATTGTACCATCCCAAGGTAGGGTCATTCCATCCAGGACCGTTGTTGTATCCATCTTGCACATGGGAGAATTTGCTCAGAAATTTATGCTCAAGATCTTCCCATCTAGTAATGGATCCTGGAGGAAGAGAGTCTTTCCAATCTTTTGCTGCTCTTTCTAATGAGTGCGGTAATGCCCTTAAGAAAACTCGATCATCCGGGACATTTGGAAGTTTCATTAAAGAGCAAATTCGATAAAACCTATCCAAATGTTCATTTGGGCATTCATCTGCAAGACCATAAAACTTGGGCAACAAATTCATCAGTCCAGTAGTGAGAACTAAATGATCACCATCCTCATTAGGTGGAACCGGCTCCCAGAGAGAGCTCTCAAAAGTTGGAGGATGAGCCATATTGTTCTCAGCATAAAAGTCAGCAGAATTACAATCAGAGTAATATGCAGAATAAGAGTCATAGCTAGAGGCATCGGTAGAATAAGCAGTATTCACATAATCAAAATTTGTAGACATGGAAAAATAAAAATACTAAAAATTTACAAAACAAATAAAACACAAGACAATTTTTTTTAAATGACAGACAAAACACATACAACACGCATACAGAAAACAGAACATCACATCACAACACGAGACAAAACACACACAACAAAAACATAACAGATGAAACATATATTAACACAACATATAAACACACACAACAAAAACCCAAGACTGAACCTTTGGTCCCCGGCAACGGCGCCATTTTGTTGAGAGGGTCGCACCTCACACAAAAGTTGTTACAAAATTAATGCAGTATATTACTAGGAAGTGACTCCTAGGTCGTCTCTCAAGGACCAATTTGGGTTCAGTCTCAGATCAACAAGTAGTGGGGGGTTTGTGATTTTTGGTTGCGGTAAAATTTAAACACGACTGAATTAAAATTCAAAACAGTAAAACAAAATTAAAACCGTGAAAACGAAATTGGTACAGTAAAAACGAAATTACAGCAACATTAAACAGTAAAAACAGAGCTGGAACAGAAAACAAAAATGCAGAAAACGAAAATATAGAAAACGAAAATACAGTAAACAGTAAAAACAGAAAACAGTAAATTTCAAATATGAAAACAGAATCAACATTACAGCAACAAAATACCGAGAACAAAATTACAATGAACAATTTTAAGTGAAATAATCGACAACATGGTAAAAACAGTAGTGGAAATTGAACGGCAGACAAACAACAACAGAAATTAAATCGCAGCAAAATTTAAATCACATCAGAAACAGTAAAATAGCATTGAAAATTCAGTAACAGAAAATTAAATCAAACTGTTCCTTGCATTAAAATTCATTACAACAGAGAATAAAATAGGAACCTAACGTGTACAACCGCTCAACCGTAGCCTTCCATTCTCAGTTGCAAACTCCTACTATTTCAGCACTTTTGCTGTATTTTCCAGCCTACTGCCCAGCACTCTTTGCATTCTCTCCTCACTACACGGCTCTTCATTACATTCTGGTGGAAAACTACACTACACTACTGGAAATCACACTACTGGAATGGGAGCTACTGGAAGAAAAATGGGAGCTACTGGAACTCTGGAAGAGAGCCTCTCCCCAGGCCGTAACCACTCTCTGAAGGCTGCTCCCACTCCCCTTTTATTGCTGCCGTGAGATGCTTTTCCAAGAAAGACAAAAAATAAAATTGTGCTTTTTCAGCAGCTTTTCCGTGTGTTTGTCTCCCTAGCACCTTTGTTTTTTTTCTTCAATCTATGCTAAAAGTCAACAAAGGTGGGCCCTCCATGTCTTGCTTTCTTTTCTCCAGAATAATCACCGTGTTTTCCTCTCTGCTTCCAAAAGTAAATCAGTGCAGCTTGCTGGACGCTATTGTGAAGTGTGCGTGTGGTGGGCCGTGATGCGCTGCACCTGCTGGACGTACGTGGGCGTGCGTTATTCTGCAAGCTACTGCCCGCGTGCGTTTTTCTCCCAGCCAGCTGGACGCTCATGTGCATGTGACGTGCTTCTGGACGCTCCCCTCCACTGGACGTGGCTTGGACGTAAATTGCTTTAATTCTCCATGGTGTGCGTACGGCTGCTGTTCTGGACCGTGAAGGCTACTGGACGCCTGTTGCTGCTGGGCTCCCTTACGGATGTAGCAAGCTGGACGCTCGGTATCCGCTTCTCTTCAAATGAGTGTGCTTGCTCTTGGACGTGCGTTGGATGGACGCTGCTGCCTTCTTTCTGTTGGACATGCTATTGCTCCTAGACGTGCGTTCTTCTCCAAGTTGCTGGCCACTTCTCTCAAAAGCTGTTGCCCGCGTGCATCACATGTGCGGACGTAGCACTTCATCCTTGCTGGACGTGCGTATTCTCTCTGTTGGGCTTGTTGCTGCTCAAAAGATGAACGCGTGGTGCCTTCCGTGCTTGCTGGACGCTCTATCCGCGTGAAGCCAAACTAGGTCGTGCGTTCTCTTCATATGAGTGTGCTTGACGTGCGCTGTCTTCTTCAGAGGTTCTGGACGTGCGCGAAGCCCGCGTGGACGTCCGTGTGTTTCTTTGCTGGAATGAGTTGAGATGATATGATGGCTCGCTTGGGAGAATGGTAGCTGGAAGCACACACCGTGTGATGTTCACGTGAAGACACACACCACCACGGCTGGAAGCAAAGAGCGAGTGGAGAGAACGCTCGATCACGTGGAGAAAGCGCTCGGTCACGTCACAATAAAGGAGCGCTCGGTTCCTTTTATTTGTTTCAGCTGCTGTTGGGCCTGCTACCCCTTCTTCGTGCACCTCCTTATGCTTTTGTGGACGTGCAGCCCTCTGTTTCCCACCGTCACACCACTTCAATGTTTCTCCAACCAAGCTCATCTCCATGTACACTCCCATAATTGAATTTCACACCACGTCTTTGCTTAGTTTAAAGTATATTTGATGTGGCATTTATTTTGACCTCCAAATGTCCCAAATATTATCCAACAATTTTCCCCTGCAATTAATAATGCAAATAATTAGCTCAGATAATTCAAATTAGTTAAAATAAGAATTTCCGATCAAATTAAGCACAATTAGGAAAAATGGGAAAATACTGGACATTTAAGCACAATTCCCTAATTAAATTCGGTACAATAAGCTAAGTGAAATTGAGAAAATATTGACTCATCAGTAAGATTTTAATCTCTTCATATAATTTGATGTTTATACCACTGTAATTGAAATGACTTTTATTATGCAGGTTTATTCCATCTAGGGTTGCTTTCCAGGCCATCACACGTTCAATTAAGCAACAGTTTTTAAGTCCATGGCCTACTTGGGAGCAGTACCTGATGACGACAGAAAGCCATTCTGGGAGCGCTTTTAGGTGAACAATCCATTAAACTAATTGTCCCTCTTATTTTAGTATGTTCATTAATCAATGTTTGTTCTGTTTAATGTTACAGATGAAGGTGCAGTGGAAACTTGAACATGAAACACAGATACACAGAAATTTCCACATGAAAGCATCTCATCGGCTTTCAGAGATGTTTAGGGATGCCCGCAATGCAGGAGACCGCCCTTACTGGCTGGGCGAACAAATTTGGAACTCTTTACTGGCTCATTGGAATATAGTAGAGTTTCGCAATAAGTGTGCCAAGGCGCAGAGAAACAGAGCATCTGAAAAGGGTGGCACCCTGCATACTGGTGGGTCGATAACCATTCATGAGCATGTCATTCGTATGGTAAAATTTCATTCCCTAACTTTTTCTTTCATATATAAGTTATGTATTTTCTATTCCATATGTACACTTCAAATCGTAAATTATGTTACAGGCACAAGCTTTGGGACGGGCGGTCCATGTTGATGAGGTCTTTGCACAGACTCATGTAAGGAAGGTCACTAATCAATTCGTTGATGAAAGATCTCGGAAGACTCATGTAAGCAATTAACACTATTACTATTACTAATTTTTCATTTATATTGCCTAACATTGCTTTTAATGTTTCAACAGGAAGAATTTTCTACGAGACTTTCACAGGTTAGATCTGAACATGAGTCAGCTCCTACATCGGATGATGGCAGTAATGCAGAAGACGACATACGTAGGACACAGTGCTGGGTCGAGATCGTTGGTGGGAAGAAAAAGGGTCGACTGTACTGTGCAGGACAACTTGCTGCAAACTATACAACATCCAGAGGAGGTACTCTGAAGCACCAACCTTCTTCGTCCACCACTGCTCCTAACGAGGTCGTTCTCCGCCTCACGCAGGCACTAGAGCAACGTGACCAGGAAATCACTGATCTGATAGCAGAGTTTACAAACTTTAAGGCCCTAGTCATGAGAGTTTTGCCAGAAACTTCACAGGACGTACAAAATATCCCTCCGACCCAGCCACGACCCTCCTCGTCACCCGTTGCCCCTCATGAGCCCACATCAGTCCAACCCTCATCAGTCCAACCCACACCAGTCCAGCCATCAATAGAGGAGCAGGATGATAAAGATCATTCTGATGATAACTACGTACATTATTAGTTTCATTTTCTTATTACTTGTTATAGAAACATTTGGATATTAGAACATTTGGAGTTTAGATCATTTCGATGTTAAATCAACTTGGTGACTTTGGATGTTAGAACATCATTAAGATTGATTGTTTTATGTTTTAACTATAAATACATGTTCTATGGATTAATGGATATTCTATGGATTAATGTTCCTTCTATGGATATTGATCAAAGATTGCATCTTTGAGATGCACATTATGCAGGTCTGTATGTGCTTGAAAACTGTTATGCAGGTTATCGGGGACATGGTCTTCCTAGGCCTATCCACGGCATGAACCAATCGAAGGGCTCAAACGTGTCTATTAATCCCTCGGCAAGTGTAACCGAATCGTATCAAGTAATAAACCTAGTAAGACCAAGTATCGTTCTCCCAAAGGACTCACGGGTTAGACAGTTGTGTGGTTTGTTGGTTAGTTAAGACTTGCAAAATCGATTGATTAAGATTTAAATGCAAATACTCAAAAGTAAATATCAATGCATGGATTGATCAATAGTAAGAAGAAACAAAACACGTGAATTGAAGTATACCGATGATTATATTGTTGGGGTTTATCAATTTCATCCTTATATACTCTTATGTATTTAGGAATTCATCTTTCTTCATTAATTGTTAATGCCACTTTCCAAATTACCTTAAACTCGATGTCTCGGCACAGAAAGCCTAATCATAATCACTAGTTTACAATGTCTTGTCTCCCAAGACTTAATCATGCATTATAGTGAACAGAAGCTTAAAGGCAACCAACCATCATACTCCTATGTCTAGGTTTATACTACTATTGGGAGAGATTCCCCAGATTTAGATTTTCCCGTATGTGTCCATATCGACAAAATCAATGCATGCTCTGAGCAAATAGGAAAAACCCTAACAATTAATGAAAGAAAGCAAACTAGATGAAATACAATGAAAGAGTGAAAAGATAGAACCCTAGAAAGGTGAGAAAGGAGTCTTAGCATCCAAAATCCTCCTCCAAGGGGTGAAAGAGTGTGTTTCTGCTTCGTCCCAACCAAAGATACTTGACCTAGGTTAACTAAAACCTTATATAGTATTCTAAAAATTACAGAAAAGTGAGCCCAAGCCCATCAGAATGCTGCTCAGCGGTAAAATACCGCTTAGCGATAAGTGCTTGTCCTCTATTTCACCCCTCAGCTGCACTTATGCCCCTCAGCGATGTCAACGAGTCTTGAAGAACACCGCTCAGCGGTAATTTTCGTTGAGCGACACTTGGTTCTTCTCTTCTTGTGCACTTTTTGTGTCCTTTTCTGATTCCATCTCTTTCCTACTTCTCTTCTTTCATCAAATTCATCTCAAAATCTGCAAAAACAAGGAAATCAAGCATAAAACCTGTCCAACTCTCTTATTTCCACAAACATAAGCAAAAGCATGATTCCAAGCTAGTTTCTAAGTCATAAAGGTTGTTTTTTATATCAATTTTAAGTATAAAAATAACAGTTTTTCAACTATTATCAGTGTCATTTTTGGCCGAGGACAACAATCCCCCCCCGACACTGTAGCACTCAGTCATTATTCTTGCTGCAACTTAAACTCCTTCGTCGCTCTGTCTAAGGTCGGTCACTCCCCCATACCGTGGGCGACTACGATATTCTTGCATGTTCGGACTCTTCCATCGCAGACTTCATTGGGATCGTTGCGTTTGCTCTACTAGTCGCTCAGCTTTAATGTATTTCTTGAGTTGACCTTCCCGGATCAATTCTTCAATTCTATCCCTCACGGTCATGTACTCCTCTGTTGTATTACCCATATTCTTGTGGTACAAGAAGTGTTTGTTGTCATTTGCCCCGAGTGACATGAGGCGTCTCTTTAGTGTTGGGATTAGCTCCGTGCTAAGCGCTTCTTGTAGTATCTTGGCTCCAGGGGCTTCAACAGTGTGTACTACTGAAAACGCGGCCCCCTAGGTAACTCCCTCTGTTTTATAAATAACTTGAAGTTTTGAGGATAGAAAACGTCTGATAGAAGTAATGAGGGTGCACACTCATGACTTTTACCGGATATGATTTTCTTTTCTCAACTCTGATTGTAATTTAGAGTCTTTTATTTATCATATTCGACCGCTCGGCTCCATAGTGATCGTCCGGTCTTATACTCACCCACCCGCTCAACAGTAATAAAATATATGTGTATTTTATTCAATCTATAGTGTAAAGAAAGAGGAGAATGCTAGTAAATGATCCCTAGGAAGCCTCGTTTCTTCCATTGGCTAAGAGGTCCAGTCTCTACCCTAAACTTAAAATATCTTATACCCTTCTTCAAACCACTCAGCAATTATTTATACTCTCTCTTTCCTAAACAGTTACCGAACTTTTCCACTATTTCTTTCTCTCCTGACAGACTTGTGACTCTTTCTAATAGTAACTTTCCACCGTTAGGTATTAATATTACCGTTCGGTTCTCTCTTCAGCGTCATGACCTCTTTATTTAAACGTCACCATCTGGCTCCTTACTCCAACATAATCATTCGGTCGAGATGCAGTTGGTAAACATTATGGAGAGCCTACCTGAGTAAATTATAGCAAAATCCATCAGTCTAGTTAAGGTTGTTTAGGAAAGGAGAACAAGTGACTTACCTGAAAATTTGAAGATGTCATGAGGGAGTTGTTCTCTCATTTGTTCTCTAGTATGTCTTAATTTTCGAGGACGAAAATTTTTTTTGTTGGGGAGAATGTAAGGGCCGAAAAATTTTAAGAAATTGGAGAATACAGGTGTATGCATAAGATTGGACCGTTCAGTTTTCAGAGTCATATATAAATGAAAATCTCAAAAATTCGTCTCATTCTCTGCATGCACAAACTCTCTCTCCAACCTTCTAATCTCTGTTTTCTCCTCCTTCTCTCTAAAAATCTCTCATCTCACTTCATCTGATCTACAATCAGATTATGCGTAAGTTATCCTAGTGTCAAGGACTTCCATTCTCACCGATCAAACTTGTGTTTTGAACGGGTAAGTTTCATTTCTTGAGTTTTGTTAAAATCTGGAAAATTTTGTCACATGCAAGGTAGTCTACTAGTTGCATGTGTTCTTCAACCTTCTCTTCTCCTTTCTAACTTCATTTTGGTCCATTGGGTGGTCTTTTCTCACCAATCGGTGAACTGTAGGTGTTCATAGGATTTTCTGGTGATGATCGAGTCTGCAGTTGTTGAGCTCTCGGTTCGATCATAGAGGTAAGGAAAGCTAGTTAATTTAATTATGATTTATTATGTATGAATATGTTGTTTGATGATTATGCATGTGTGTAAAAGTGAATGAATTGGTATTCGACATTGTTGGACGTGTGCATGTGTGGATAATTTGATGTTGGCTTGATTTATGTGTATTTCCGAGACCTGTAAACTGGTTGAGAAGTTTTGCAGAGTTATGTAGAAAGTCGAGCGCTCGTTGTTGAACGCTCGGTCATGTCGGTTAATTGGGCTTAGCGGTATTCGGTTTCGTGGTGATATTCGGTCTTAGTGTTGTTCGGTTTAATATTGACGTTCAGTTTTAAATGTACTAGTTTTCATCCTCGGTAGTCTTCGGGTTGGCATTATCATTCGTTCTTAGTCGTACTACGTTTAACGTTCGTTATTTGTAGTACTATGTATTAGCGTTCGGTTTTGGTAGTATTTGATGGAGTATAGCGTTCGGTCATACACTGGTATTCGGTAGTCATAGCGATCGACCCTCTCGATCATATATAGATTGGCTGCTCGGCCATGTTTAGGTACTCGGTCATTAACTGGGTTTAGTCTCTTTAGTCTTACCCGTTCATGACCATTCGACCTTAGGTGTGTGGATGGTTTCTTGTTAGCACTCGGTCTCGTACTAGCACTCATTCTTAGTAGTGCTCGGTCTCGTTCTTGCGCTCGTTCTTGGTAGTGCTTGGTCTTGTACTAGCGCTCGTTCTTAGTAGTGCTCGGTCTTGTACTAGCGCCATTCTTGGTAGTGCTCGGTCTCGTACTAGCGCTTATGCTAGTGTTAGCGTTCAACCTAAGTCAATAGTGTTCAACCTAAGACCTAAGTATTCAGTCTAAGCTAATAGTGTTCGGCCTAAGACCTAAGTGTTCGGTCTAAGCCAGTAGTGTTCGGCCTAAGATATAAGTGTTCGGTATCATATTCAAGCGTTTGGTTTAACTTTAGTATTTGGTTGTTCTAGTGCTAGGCCCTAAAACCGTGTTCGGCTAATGCTTGAGTCTTACTCTTAAATGACCGTCGGTCAAGTTCACATATTGAGAGTGTTTTGTCGTTCGGTCTTGTTCATAGGTTATGTTGATATTTTTCGTTCGGTCGTGCTCAAGGGTGGTGATTGTTTTACTGTTTGGTTTGATTTTACTTAAATGTGTTATGGATGAGGAAGTATGTTGGTATTGAAGAATGGTATGATATTTGTAATATGGATGTGAGAAAGGAATCCCAAGGAGGGATATTCTAAGTTGATTATATGGTGTTATGTATTGAAGTAGGGACTCCGGGATTGAGGAATGATCCTGACACTTTCAATAACCCTATATCATGTAGAGATGGGTGATTGTGTCGTGGAAAGTAGCAGAAGGTCCTAGTTTATGGTCACTGGTTAGGGCCATAGATGTCTGACGGATTAACCTTGGTGTATGGTATTGTTGATGGTGGTTGAGGATGTGAATTATGATTATTATTTCTGAGCAAGGTTGCTCCACCATACACGGGTGCAGGTTCCCCATGAGTCTGACGTTAATACATATGTCCGGACAGTAGAAAGGGTTTCAAGTGGATTTGATAAATTGTTGAGTTGTTTGATTTATCACACGTATGTATATTATTTTTTTTTAAAACTGTATGTAAAAGCTTTTGATATTGTAGCTTACCCTTGCTTTTCTGTAGCATGTCTTTGTGTGTATATTTATTTCTCTTTTGCTATGATCACTTGATTTGTGTGAGCTTAGGGATACATTATTTCTAGTTGGAGCAGTTGAAGGAGGATAAGTGAAACTGATAGTATAGGTAGTTATTTTGTTCTTCAGGTGAAATTTTTATTCACCAAATATGTATTTGTATTATTATTATCCATGTAATGTTTCATTTTAATAGTTTTATATTGCTAAATTTGGGATGTTACAATATCTTAAATGGATTTTGCTTATATCGAATTTCTAAATTCGATATTTTTTTAGATTTTGTTTTTCAATTTAAAATTTAATATATATTTAGTTAAATTTAATATTTTAATATAATTTAATATATATATTAGCATTTTAATATTATAAAATAGGTTTTATTAAATTAAAACAAGTAAAAAAGTTAAAAGAATTAAAAAGATACAAAAGAATAATAATTAAAAAATAACAAAAATCTTAAAATGATGATGAATTTGGAATTTTTTTTCAATCAATTTCGAAATTTGTTGAATTTTTTAATGATTTAGAAAATATTAATTTTTTTATTTTTTTTAATAATTTCATTTAATTTTATTGAAGGGTATTTTTGTTTATTAGGAGTGTAGGAAGAAGTCTAGTTGATTTAAGACCATTGTAAGGTCGAATAAGTCATGCAAAAATTATTATTAATAAATAATTTATTTTGTTATATTAATTTTTTTATTGTTAATTTTATCTTTTTATAACTTTAATTGATTAGTCATTTAATAAATTATTAAAAAATAATTTATATTTTTAAAGTATTAGTTTTGTATAATATTTTTTTCACTTTTAATTTTACTCCTTTATGAGAAATAAAACTAAATAATTACTATTTTGTTCTTAAAAATAAATATGATATAAAATAAAATATAAATAATAAAAATTATTATTAATATATATATATATATATATATATATATATATATATATATATTCTGGTTTTCAATAACAAACACAAAATCAATTTATCCATCACCATAGTCCATTTCAGCATATTTTAATTATTCAGAATTAGTTTCAGAACCAACAAAAACAAATTTAGAATTGATTCCTGGCCCATTGAAGCATCCCAAAATCGATTTTAAATTGGTTCTTTCTCTTTATAACTAGGCAAGAATCGATTCTCCTTTTTACTATAATCGATTCTAAAACCTTCCACACATGAAAACCCATTTACAGCATCAAATTAGACGATATCATTTTAATCTTTGACTTAATATATACTCACATATCTATTACATGATGCGCCGATGGAATAAAAAGATAAAATAACATTCGTTTTTCCAAATTGTCGCAAATTATCACCAAACAAATTATATACTCGCAAATTCATCCTTGCATATAAACGTTAATAATATCATCCATAGAAACCAACACAACCTTATTAACAAGTGTGACGTCCCAAAATATATATAAAAGCATATATAATAAAGACATTATCATGCATAATATAGGAAAGCAGTCAAGAGTAATTAAGGATTATAGTCATTTTCAGAGTAACTTCGGAAATTAAACTTCAACTCCGAAAAGATCTTAAACAGTAAACTTATAGGAAAACAATATTTTAAACTACAGACAATAATCAATAACATCCTAAGGAGATTAGGCAGTAGCATTGTCCTCAACTTCCAAGGTCGTCCCCAAACGAACCTCCTCGCCATCTGCTCCCACCCAAGTGGATGATCATTCCAAAAGAAACATACATAAGCAACAACAAACAAACAAGGGTGAGCTAGATATAAAAAGCATGTTATTCAACCTCACACGACATACAAAAGTCACTCAAACATGGTAAAATGACATCACAAGACGTGTTATTTTATAAACCGACTCGTCCGGACTAGAATGATTGTCGAGCTATGGCGGGTTATGCACTTGTGGTGGCCTCTACTGCTTTGCAAAGCCATTGCCAATGAATTTCACCCTACCACACTCACAAGGTTAGTCCGCTATCACTCACCTTGGGCCATACTGGAAGCACCCAAGACTAGGACCTCCTGCTACTACTCACTACATGATTCGATCCTCTCTACTTGAGAATGATTGATCATTGTAGTTTCAGGAAAACCCCCAAAATTGAGCTACCATACAATCATTCTACACACCACCAGGGTACCAAATCAACACCTAACCGAAAGTTAACAACTCCACACATGACCAAACGGTACCAAATTAACACATGACCGAACGGTAACAACTCGACACCAGACCGAACGGTAATCAACTCGACACCTCACCGAACGATAATCAACTCGACACCTGATCGAACGGTACCAGAGCAGCACCAGACCAAACGGTATAAGACTGAGAGCAACATAAGACCGAACGGTCAACTGTAGCGTTCTACATAATTATGCAGAATTTCAACCAGACTCTAGAGTACCATTTCCATTTTCCCCATATCGATTTACAACAGAAATTTTTAGTTCCATAATTACTCATACAGATCCATACAAAACAAGGTCACTCTAAACACAAACTTGTTCATCAAACAACAGAATATTACAGATCTCAGCACATGTATTGTTCATATAACTCATAGAAAAGTATCTAGCTCCCCTTACCTGGGTTTCTCCAAGCACTACTGAAACTGCCCTAGCAGTACCCTTGACAACACAAAACTCAACCTGCCCCGATCGAAAAGAAGAAGACGTTCGGTAGAAATGAAACCCTCTACTCTACGGACGCTTGGGTAGCACTAAAATCGGATTCCTATAGTTCAAGGTGCTGGGAATCTAGCCATCACTTAAAAAAAATGGAATAGAAGGTGCTTCAATAATTCCTCTTTAGCCGTGACCTGCACACCAACTCACATCCCATCCCATCACCTCTTCATTCTCAAAGAAATAAAGGTAATAATTCCTCCTTCCACTTTCATTACGTGCTGGACTCTCTTCTTCTTTTGATGACCAAAACTTCCTCCTTTTATCCCCTCCGTGCAGCATTTTTAAAGCCAAGTCTTGCTTCCCTACGTGTTGTGCTCCCAGGACGGTGCAAAATGAAAGTAAAGGGCCCTCCGTGTGCTTTTCTCAAAAGGCTAAGGAAAAATGAATATCCTAAAGTTGCATCTCCACTTTCTACTTCAGTAGAATGAATGCGCAATCATTTTCTTTTTCAAAAGAAGGCAAAAACATCAATTGTGCTGCTCTCCATTTTGCCAAATAAAAAAATAATCAACTTTTCCTATGGGGCGACTGGTGCTTCCAAGCAAATAATTGTGCTTTTTAAAAAATTGAAGAAATGAATGACTCCCTTTTTCATAATAATATTTTGGTTTAATAGGTTCGGAGGTCCCTATATTTGCGGGTTCGTTTCACTTGGGTCCTCCAATTTTAGAAGTGATCAATTAGGTCCCTAATTTAACAAAATTGAGTCAATAATACCCTTTCTCTTAAATGCAAGGGAATCTGAATACAAATTAAAAATTGCAGAAATTGCCACGTATTAAGCTCAAACTCTGCCACCTGCAAATAAAATGATGCCTCAGATTCCCTTGCATTTAACGGAAAGGGTATTATTGACTCAATTTTGTTAAATTAGGGACCTAATTGATCACTTTTAAAATTGGAGAACCCAAGTGAAACGAACCCGCAAATATAGGGACCTCCGAACCTATTAAACCTAATATTTTCACCCCATCTTCTTTTAATATATATATATATATATATATATATATATATATATATATATATATATATATATATATATTTTAGGTTCTTACAACAAGTGTTTATTCAAAATTCTAATCCATAACATCCTTGATATGATTTGAGAAAAAAAAGTTTAGTAAAATTATATAAAAGATTAAAATTCTCAAAATTTTTGAAATCTTTTAATATTAATTTTTAATTTTAATTAATCATATTATTTTAATAAATTATTAAAAATCTCAATTGTATTTTAAAATAACCCATTTTTTCATTTTAAATTCTTACAAAAATAAACTTTCCATTAAAAGTAGTTCATTGTAACACATCATAAATTATTTGATTCGATTTCAATAATTTGTGTAAATTACAATAACATATTTTTACATTTATTTCAGATATAGTACAAAAGAGTAAAAAAAATAAGAAAAGATAATGTCAAGAAAAAAGAAAAAAAAAAGATGATATCAAATTAAATGAATGTTGCGTGTGTCAAAATACCATTTTTCTTACAATTTTTCATCCTCTTCTGGTAGTTGTTGCCACAAGCAAAGCACACACACTGAAAACTGAGTCTAGAACTACTGAATACTCTAGAATGAAATTCCACTGCACACATTCTTCATTCCAATCTTTCTTCCTCACTCTCACCTTTTAAAAGATGCCATCACCTTACCCTCTCAGAAACCTCACCACCCCATCACCACCACTTCTCCATTTTCTTCCTTCAACCCCTTTCACTCTGTCATTCTTCCACCCTCCATTATTCCATTCCCATGCCATGATGCCTTCATTTTCTTCCTCTGCATCTTCATCTTCTTCTTCACCTTCTCCGTCAACATCCTCCAACCCCCAACAACACCACGAACAATATTCTCAAAACAACCTTAACCAACACCTCTCCCACGTTCTCAAATACCACAACCAAACCAAGCACAACCTCAACCATTACGCCCGGGGGCCTCACGGCCTCGACTGGGCCAACCAGCCCAACCCGTTTCGTAGATACCTCTCCGCTCCTCTCATCTCTCTTCTCCACCCACAACCACCGTATCAACCACCGCTTTACCACTCTCTCTTCCTTTCTTTCCCCTCTCCCCACCCCATTTCCCAATCCACCGTTTCACAGTTCCTCTTCGATTCCCTCGCCCTCTCCGCCTGGAAAACCACTGGCTTCTCCACTTGGTCCCTCAGAGTTAACCCCAGTAGTGGCAATTTGCACCCCACTGAAGCCTACATCGTTGCCCCACCCATACCCTCTATCTCTGATTCCGCTTTTGTCGCTCATTATGCCCCAAAGGAGCATTCTTTGGAACTCAGAGCCCAAACCCCATCTGGGTTTTTCCCCAAGTTTTTTCCAACCAATTCGTTTCTGGTTGGGTTGTCCTCGGTTTTCTGGCGTGAGGCTTGGAAGTATGGGGAACGCGCGTTCAGGTACTGCCAATTTTGTGCTTAAATTATCCCCCTTTTTCAAATGTTTAATTAGTAGTGCTATAAATACTACACATTTGGTGAGTGGTCATTTAAGTCTTAAAACATTGTTTTAGTTTGTCATCGAAGTTTGTTAAAGATGTTATTTTGTTAATTCTTTTATTGTAAAAATATTCTCTTTTTTAATAAGCATGATATAGTTTATGCATGTGTTAATACGTAGGAACTCTCTTCATTTAGCTTCTCTCAGTGTTGATGATGATTTTAGTTTGTGCATCATGGAGAAGTTTAATTCACTTTTCTATTTTTTCATTTTATAGAAGTAATTATGGAGAAATTTATCTAGACAAGGAAAAATTCATTAACTTAGGGACTGAACTGATAATATTTTGTACTTCAGAAATTGTCTAAGTAGTTTTGTTAAATTAATAATCACTTAAGAGAGAATAAAATAGGGACGGAATTGATGGTTTATTCAATTCAGGTACTGTAACCATGATGTTGGTCATGCCATTGGGGCAGTTGCCATGGCTGCTGCGAGTCTTGGTTGGGATGTGAAGGTTTTGGATACCTTGGGGTGTGAGGAGTTGAAGAGGCTCATGGGGCTTCATGTTTTCCCTGATTTTGAGATTCCGTCGCGTGCTGTTAGAGGGAAGATTCCAGAAATTGAGTTTGAGCATCCTGATTGTGTGATGCTGGTTTATCCGAGTGGGGTTGATGGATTTGATGTTAATTGGAAGGAATTAAGTGAAGCTATATTGGGGTTTGATAAGTTGGAGTGGAAGGGGAAACATAATTACCTTAGCAAAGAGCATGTGTGTTGGGATGTTATTTATAGGACTGCTGAGGCTGTGAAGAAGCCTTTGACATTGGGGGATAAGTTCTCGGTTGAGCCGTTTCAGAGGAGTGGTGTTTGTGGGGAGGGTTTTTATAAGGGGTTAACTATGAGGGAAGTTGTTAGGAAGCGAAGGAGTGCTGTTGATATGGATGGAGTAACTAAAATTGAGAGAGATGCATTTTATCAAATTCTGTTGCATTGTCTTCCTTCAGGTTGCCTGGGTGGAGGGAGGCAAAGAAGGCAGCTGGCTTTGCCATTTCGGGCTCTTCCATGGGATGCTGAGGTGCATGCTGCTTTATTTGTTCATAGAGTGGTGGGATTGCCTCAAGGATTGTATTTCTTGGTGAGGAATAAAAATCATTTTGATGAATTGAAGAAAGCTATGCTACCTGACTTTTTGTGGACCAAACCAGAGGGCTGCCCGGATGAGCTTCCACTGTATGAACTGCTCAGATCTGATTGCCGGCAGCTTGTGAAGCAGCTTTCGTGCCACCAGGTATGTGGCAATGGGTGATTGCCTACTTGTCTTTTGAATTTTGCATTGCTTCATGATGTTTCTTAAAGTCCGTGAATTATGTTGTACATGATCAAATAATTTTCTAGTTAGATTGTGAAATGAAACACAGTCATTCAGGAGATGAGAGATGATAGGTTTCTGGAAAATGAAACCTGTCTTTCTCACTCCAAAACACCAAAGTAAGTCCCAAAGGGAAAAGAATGGTATACTCTTGTATTAACAGCAATCAAAGTACAAGTACAATGGGTATAAGCGGGAGCCTAATCCCCCTCCTCAGGTTCTAGCCCTGACTATACAAAGTAAAGTCTTAACTAACTAAACAGAAATACAATGGTTCTGTTTTATATGCAAGCACACCCGCTCCTTCCTAACTGTTAATACAGTTAGGCTCTCCAACTTACTTTCCTACCTTTCTCCTTCTCTCATACACTTTCCAGCCTCTAACAAGAGATGTCTTTATTAGCATGAAAGTCAGGGTTTATGCTACTGTTTTTAATAGATAACGGAGTTAAATTTGGATTTTGCTTTGAAGCCGTAATTATTATTTAAACACATTTTATTTGGTTTGTATAAATTAATAAGATATCCATCCGCTTCACAATTATCACATACTGTCTGGTAGTTTTGTCTCTACTGAATAAGTGAATAGACGGTTGTTTATTCCTGATAGCATCATAGTATGGGATTTGTGTATCTGGGTATCAAAGCTTTGACTTATTGCCGTGCTTTATTATCTTAAGATCTAATGGTTGAGGTACAGAAATGGTTTAGCTTTTGATTGATATATTGATAACTCTAATGTACAATGATATTATACCATTAATTGTATAACACTAATATCAGTCTTATTTCTAATTAGAATATGAACTGATACTCCATGAATATTGTATATCCTGCTTTACAAGTGTATCACGTTCTTGCAGGACATTGCAAGTGATGGTTGCTTCAGCCTTGGTATGTTGGCCCGTATGGAACCTACTTTGTGTGAAAAGAATGTCTGGATGTATCCACGATTATTTTGGGAAACTGGAGTCCTTGGACAGGTGCTGTACCTTGAAGCACATGCTATTGGAATCTCAGCAACTGGAATTGGTTGCTTCTTTGATGACCCTGGTATGATTCTTTGTTCACCACTGCTTTGAGAACTTTGGTCTGGTGGCCGTTATTTCTTTTTTTTTTTTTGAGTCCTTGTCAAAAGCATTCACATCAATTGCACTTTTATATATTGGAAAAGTATTCAATACTTAAGCATATTAATTGAACTTTTCACATCAAGTGAGTGTTGATAATTTGACATCTTTCTTCAATGTTGCATTATGCTAACATGTATTAAAGTTTTAGTTTCTAAATTGTCTCTTTTATGCAGCCATTTCTCATTTAACATTTGGTTGAACTTGGATTTTAAATTTGAATTTAGTATATGGTACTGCAATTAGATAGAAACTGCACCGAGGTCCCTAAAGATATTCATTGAAGTAAAATCATGTTTGATGTGATGATAACGTTTGCAGTGTTATTCACAATTTACGGTGACGATGGGAACTTTGGACCTTTATCTTATAGTAAGTAGTTCAATATCTGAGTGCTGGCAGATTTCCTTGTTAAATTATAGGAAACAGAGATATATTGTGCTCAAACCGTATATTTTTGAGACACATGTTTTATTTACATTGGGGAAATGAAACCAATACAATATTTGAGACACATGTTTTATTTACATTGGGGAAATGAAACCAATACAATAAATAGAGAAGATTTTGATATCCTCCAATAATAAAGGTATGATATGAGAATAAATAAAAATGTTTCACTTGAGATTGAAAAGAAATTTTCTAGAGGGCTTGATTGATCCCTCTCATAATCTTCTATTTATAAAAATAAATTGATGCAAGAGTACATGATAATTAGGGTAATCTTAGACACAATATAATCATGATAGGGTAACCTAGACACAATATAATCATGATAAATAGGGTAACCTAGACATAATATAATCATGATAAATAGGGTAACCTTAGACATAATATAATCATGATAAATAGGGTAAATATTCTAACACTCCTCCTCAAGCTGAAGCATACGAATTGTATGTGTCAAGCTTGGAATAAATAAACTCATTCCAACAAAATCAACTTGTCTAAAATGTCGAGGCAATAGACGTGGTAACTCTGGCTTCGAATAAGAATAAGATGTACATATGCTTATAAACCAAATTGGACTCACAAACCAGTGTAACCAAAGAGACTCTCATAAGCTTATGGAGAATAATATTTGACAACCACGAAACTTCATCTAACACCATGAACCTTTATGTAGGATGACTTTGACAAAGTTGATTTCCATCAAAAGTGAATGATGAGTGGTAGACAACGACAAACTGCAGAGATTGGATTGCCATCAAATAAGGATGGGGCCTGCATGGCTTAAAGCGACAAACTATAGAGATTGGATTCCATTAAATATGGATGGGCCTTGCAATAGCTAAAAGCGACAAACTACAAGGACTAAATCCATCACTGGCTGATGGGACTTGTAGTGGTTGAAACAAACTGTAGTGACTAAACTTCCATGACTGATTGATGGGGTCTGCGATGGCTGATAATGGCTGCCGTGTAATTCAAATTCTGTTTTTTCTGTTATTGTATAATCTTCAGGTGTATATAAACAATGTACCCCATTCATTCTTTTAATGAGAGTTTATTTTTTCTGATATACTTCTGTGATATTAGTCTTCTCTGCAATAGCTTTCTTTGGTTCCAATAGTGGTATCCAGAGCCAAGGTTATAGAACCTGGTGCGTGTGTGTTTGCTCATCACAAGAGAACCTACTGTGGTTGAGAAGGGTGGTTGTAGCATCTTAACGAAAGACAAGAAGACTGTTCTTGATCAAGAAGTTGGCAGAAATGGCTGATGTATCCTCGATACAATTTCCAGTTCTTTCAGACAAGAATTGGAATCGCTGGAGCACCCAGATGCGTGTGATGTTTCGGGTACAAGGAGTCAGTGATGTTGTTGAAGGATCAGAAGCAGATCTTTCTGGCAAAGAGGAACAGAAAAAAGAATTAAAGATGAAGGATGACAAGGCGTTGTTGCTCATTCACCAGTGCGTGGATGATGCCCATTTTGAAAAAATTCAGAACGCAACTACAGCTAAGAAAGCATGGAGTATTCTGGTACGATGCTACGCTGGAGGTGAAAAAGTCAAGAAGGTAAGACTTCAAACCTTGAGGCGACAGTATGAGCATTTGGTTATGGAAGAAGGTGAAACGGTGAGTGATTTCTTCTGCCAGATATTAACAATTACAAATAAGATGAAAGTATGTGGTGAAGCTGTCTCAGATACAATGATCATTGAGAAAATAATGAGATCATTACCGCCGTCGTTTGATTACATCGTTGTGGCCATCGAAGAATCTAAAGATGTTGAAAAACTCAAGATAGAGGAGCTTCAGAGCTCATTGGAGGCACGTGAGATGAAGATACTAGACAGAAACTCTGTAAGACGCGATAATCATGCTCTCAAGGTCAAGCATATTAAAAGCGAGGAGAAAAAGAAGCCTAAGAAACGAGAAGAAAAACTGAGAAAAGGAAAGTGGAGGAAAGATGGCAGTGATGCTGATACAAAAGATGGTAGTGGTGCAGATACAGAAGAACCAGATGATAAAACTGGTTCAACAAGAAAGAAAAATTTCAAGAAAGGGTCAAAGAAGAAAGACAAAAGGAATATTGAGTGTTTCAACTGTCATAGATATGGACACTTTGCATCTGAATGCTTCCCAGAAAAGGCGAGTCAAAAGAAATCTCAAGGCAAAGAGAAAGAAGCTCTTATTGTACAGGAAGAATCGGATGAAGAGACACTAACATTGATGGTGATGACAACCATGGAATGTGAGAAACCAGTGAATAACACATGGTATCTTGACTCGGGTTGCTCGAATCACATGACATGCAATAAAGGATGGCTTGTTAACTTCGATGACACAAAGAAAAGCAAAGTAAAATTTGCTGATGACAGTACTTTGAGGGTTGAAGGCACGGGAGACGTGGTTATCAACAAAAGAAGTGGCTCACAGGCAGTGATTTCCAGCGTGTTGTACATACCTGAAATGAAATGTAATCTCCTTAGTTTAGGACAATTAGTCGAAAAGGGATTCACAGTGGTCATGGGTAATCAGAATCAGGTGAAACTATATGATAAAAAGGGAAGATTAGTATTAACCAGTAACCTTTCAAAGAATAGAACGTTTCAAGTGCGTTTTGATGCAGCAGAAAATACACAATGCCTATCTGTTTTGAAGAATGACGAGAGTTGGACATGGCACTTGCGCTTTGGTCACTTAAACTTCAGAGATTTGCAGAAACTCAAGGAAAAATCCATGGTGTCAGGTATGTCACATATTTCTTTACCTATTGATGCTTGCAAATCTTGTTTGACAGGCAAACAACCAAGAAAAATGTTCCAGACACAAGTTGAGACAAGATCGAAGGAATGCTTGAACGTGGTACATGCTGATATTTGTGGACCACTGGACACGTTGTCATTGGCTGGAAATTGATATTTCATCGTCTTTGTTGATGAATTTAGCAGGATGTGTTGGGTGTTTGTGATTAAAACAAAAGGTGAGGCACTTGATGTCTTCAAGAAATACGTGGCTAATGTGGAAAGAGAAAGTGGCAAGGTCTTGAAGATTTTACGAACTGATGGCGGAGGAGAGTTCACCTCACACGCGTTTGAAGCTTTCTGTCAAGAGAAAGGCATAACACATGAGGTAACAGCACCATACACGCCTCAGCATAACGCACTTGTAGAAAGAAGAAACCGGACTATAATGAACATGGCCAGATGTCTTCTTAAGGAGAAGAACTTGCCACAAAACCTGTGGGTTGAAGCCGTGACGACAGCTGTCTATCTCCTCAACAGGTGTCCAACCAAACGGATAGAAGGAAAGGTTCCTCTGGCAGTCTGGACAGGATCGACACCATCAGTAAAACATTTAAAGGTTTTTGGTTCATTAGCATTTGTTCATACTGCAGATCATAAGAGAACCAAACTTGAAAGCAAAAGCGAGCCAATGGTGTTTGTCGGCTACCATCCGACTGGTGCTTACAAGCTCTATGATCCGATGAGGCGGAAAATGACCATTAGCAGAGATGTGATCGTGGTAGAGAAAGAATCTTGGGATTGGAGTTACATGCATACAGATTCAAAGAAGTTTCTGGTTCGTGAGCCCACTGATGATCTCGAACATGAAGAAACTGAAGTAGGACAGAGGGTGTCTCTGTCGATCATAGCAATGAAAATCAACGACCAAAGAGGCAAACTGTGAGATCATCCAGACTTGACGATTATGAAGTGTACTCAGATGCTGCGCTCGATGAAGAAGGAAGGGTAATTCACATCGCTTTAATGGCAGGAGCAGAACCAGTGGATGTGAACGCTGCCTTAAAGCAACCTGAATGGAGAAATGCCATGATAGAGGAGCTTCAGTCGATTGAAAGGAACAACACATGGAAGTTGGTGGATCTTCCACGTGGCAAGCGAAGTATAAGTGTCAAATGGGTATTCAAAAGGAAGCTGAATCCTGACGGAAGCATGTCAAAATACAAAGCGCGTCTTGTGGCAAGGGGTTTTTTGCAGAAGAAAGGTGTCGATTTTGACGAGGTGTTTGCACCGGTTGCAAGGTTGGAAACCATACGACTTGTTATAGCAGTTGCATGTGCACGAAGATGGCTAATTTTCCAGATGGACGTGAAATCTGCCTTTCTCCATGGCACAATCGAAGAAGTCTATGTTCAGCAACCCCCAGGATTCGAAGAAAAGGACAAAGAAGGGAAAGTATACAGATTGCAGAAGGCATTGTATGGCTTACGTCAGGCACCCAGAGCCTGGAACAGAAGGATCAACGCATCACTCATTCATCATGGATTCGAAAAATGCAAAGTCGAGCACGGGTCTATGTGAAGCAGACTACAGGAGGTAATTTGCTTATTGTTTGTTTGTATGTAGATGATTTACTTGTAACAGGTTCACAGCTGAAGGACATAGATAGATTCAAAGAATTGATGAAGTCAGACTTCGAAATGACCGACTTAGGAGAACCTAGTTATTTCCTTGGAATGGAGTTTACACGTTCAAGCAGAGGACTCGTTATGCATCAACAGAAATATGCAAAGGAGTTGCTCGAACGCTTCAAAATGCATGAGTGTAATGTTGCACGAACCCCTTTAGAAGCAAATGTAAAACTTGGGAAAGATGAAACCGAAGAAGAGGTAGATGAAACAAGATTCAAACAGATTATTGGATCCCTGAGGTTCTTGTGCAACAGCAGACCTGATTTAGTGTTTGGGGTGGGCTTAGTAAGTAGATTTATGAGTCAGCCGAGGAAGAGTCATATGGAATCTGTGAAACGCATCTTAAGATACATAAGAGGCACCTCAAATTATGGAATATTGTTCCCATATGGAAGTCATGAAGATTGCTTGGAGCTCACAGGGTACTGCGACTCTGATTATGGAGGTGATACAGTTGAAAGAAAGAGTACATCAGGGTTCATCTTCTTTATGGACGGTGCACCAGTCTCATGGTCATCCAAGAAGCAATCTGTTGTGGCTCTATCTAGCTGTGAAGCAGAATACATCTCAGGGTGCTATGCTGCCTGTCAAGGAGTTTGGCTTGAAGAACTGTTGAGAGAGCTGCAGATGATAATGGAGAAACCAGTGAAGTTGAAGATGGACAACACTTCAGCCATCAACCTTGCACGAAACCCAGTAAGTCATGGGAGAAGCAAACACATAGAGGTGAGGTTTCACTTCTTGAGAGACATTGTTAACAAAGAAAGGATTAAATTGTGTTACTGCAAAGCTACAGAACAGCTAGCAGACTTGTTTACAAAACCTCTGGCTGCTGACAAATTTGAAGTCATGCTGGAAAAGATTGGGATTGTGTCACTCAAGGATTTGAATTAAGGGAGAGTAATGGCTGCCGTGTAATTCAAATTTTGTTTTTTTCTGTTATTGTATAATCTTCAGGTGTATATAAACAATGTACCCCATTCATTCTTTTAATGAGAGTTTAGTGTTGAAATTCCTTGGTGTTAACCAGTTGATAACACCGACTCTCCTTAGAGACTTTTAAATAAATGACACAAAGCATCAAGAACATCACATCTACTACAATATGCAAAGCTAAACAAATATTATGAAAGGAGGCTAAGGAACCATGCTGAAACAGAGGTAAAATGTTGAAATAGAGAGTTTTTTCTTTTTTTTTATTTGGTCGAGCGAGACGAACGACAGTTGTGAAGTGTGATTCTAACACTAGTAGGGTGGTATGTGACAAACACGCCGGAAGCTTATAAGAGAGAAGTCGTGCGTTGCGTGTGGATGAGAATGAGGCAACGACTAGGGATGGGTCGCGCTCCTCGAGGCGCACAAAACCCCTAACTTTGCCAAAGAAAATGTGACGACGGCGGAGGCGGATGTCGGACAGATGTCGGACAGATGTGGCACGCGTGGCGGCGCTAGGATGAAAAGTAACCCTCTTGCTCAAGGAGGCGATCCAGAATCACTAGTCGTTGGACTAAACTGTGGCAGCAGATGAGTAGACGATGGTCGGCAGCGGACAACGACGAACGGTGGGCAGCGACATGAGTAGACGATGGTCGGCAGCGGACAACGACGAACGGTGGGCAGCAGTGGACAGCGACAGACGACGACGGACGATACGGACAGTGTCGAACGACGTCAGGAATAGAGGTTGATGGTGAAAAACTTCTGTGGACAGTCACTAGCTTCCGGCTACCGGGGGCAACAAAGATAGAGTAGGAAGAGACTCAGAGAACCTGCTCTGATACCAACTTGAGATTGAAAAGAAATAATTCTAGAAGGCTTGATTGATCCCTCTCCTAATCTTCTATTTATAAAAATAAATTGATAAAAGAGTACATGATAATTAGGATAACCTTAGACACAATATAGTCGTGATAGGATAACCTAGACACAATATAATTATGATAAATAGGGTAACCTAGACATAACATAATCATGATAAATAGAATAATCCTAGACACAATATAATCATGATAAATAGGGTAAATATTCTAACAGTTCCCAGTTATACATATAATCTAGATATTCCTAATTATATATGATTTGTTCCTTATTTCTATATTTATAGGGCTTCTCCTCGAACTTGAGCATATAAGTCAAATGTGCTTAGTTTGCTCCAAATATGTGATCAACTGTTCACTATGGTTGACAAATCTAGCAGTGATTGTACTTTTAGATGGAGAACCAGATTCTAGTATCCTCTTATTTCCTTTCTTTTCCAGCAATTGAATTGTGGAGTCATAATCTTTAACAAGTATTTAGTTGTAGCAACTATATGCAGGTGAGTTAAGCACTTGTTTTGGCTCACAAAATTGGTTATAGAGGAGAAGGAATGATATGAAAATAATGCTAAGGATGGATTAGCTTGAGTTTTAATGTTATTCTGTGCAACACTTGTATGCTTAATCATGGGACAACAGAAGAAACGTTATGTACTAATACAATTGAAGTCTTATACTTCAACACTCCTAAATTGTGAAAAACTTACTTGTACTGTACTTGCATTTTGGAATTCTTACAGTTGTTGAAAATATTGTGATCTTTTGCAGTTCATCAGCTCCTTGGCTTAAAAGACTCAACATTCCAGAGCCTCTATCATTTTACTCTTGGAGGTCCTGTCTTAGACAAGCGCATAATGAGTTTACCAGCATATCCAGGCCCTGATGTTGATGCTTAAAGCTGCACCAATGAATTCAAATTATCATTCAATGCTCACAGGCCATGTTGGATGAATCCCTGTCAAAACCACACTTCCTAGTAAAATTCTATATATGTGAATCCCTGACATAGGTGAAATAATCTTGCCTGCATAAACTACTACAGATAAAATTTTGACCTTGGTAACAAATTACCTTGTATTGTAAATGTAAAATAATCATCACAGCAATAAGTCCGAGTTAGGAATTGTACTAAAATAATGAATAAATGGTATATCATTTTGTTGTGTAGTTAGCTTTAGAGATTGGTATATCGGTTGAACAAGCCAGTGATAAATCTCTCTTCTATATAAGCTACATTGTCTTTCTTTGTATCATCAATTTTTTATTAAGTATATTTCTTTTATAATTTTTCTGTCATCTTCTATATCTTAGTTTCTTTTTCTATTTTTGAACTCTGGTTATTTATTCTTTTAAACATAATTTAGTTCTTTGTTTAAGTTTGTTAAATTTATTATTTTGTCCAATTATAATTAATTATTAATACTATTAATAATTTTAGTACAATGCTATCATTACAAAATACTACTTTACACGTTTAGATATATGTTTGTTTGTAATTGATAAAGTGAGGTTTTTAGACATCATAAAAGTGTTTTCATCTTTAAGTTATTCAAATAGGATGGAATGATATTGTGAGGAAAAATAACATTTTTTTTTTATTTTCCGTATTTTTTCTTCGATTCATTCATATTGATGAAGTTATTTTCAGTTGATGTGATGTTTCGTTAATATTGTGTAGAGTTAGTTTTTAAAAGTATTTAGTTTAAGGTTTCTTTTGTCAAATTTTTTGCTTGATGTGAAGTGACAATTTGTTTGAATGACATTCATAAAATCAATTTTAGTTGAGTTGGTCAATTAATGGATATTAAAATCATCTTTACCAACATTAAAAAATAATATTGTGACATCGATTTTTTTTTATAGGAACTAAAAGTAATCACATCAAACTTCTTTTAAAAAATTCTAATTGATGTCTGCCAGAAATATACTTTAGCAAATATTATTTGAGAAAACTTTAGTTAATGTCAAACAATAATTAATAATTACCTTAACGAACAGATAAATATAATTAATTTAATCTAGAAAATACCACTATCGATATAGATAAAAAAAATTTTACCTACAATGATAGCTTTGTCCATATAAGCCTTTTCTTTCTTCACTTATTTGGTGGCAAGCAAATATTTACTCCACTTTTATCTCTCAATCTAGATAATAAGCTTGTACATATCTTTTCCATGAAATGAGACAACACTACATTAACTTCCTCAGGGGAGAAGGGTGTTGGGATTCCCTCTTATGTCTTTTTAAAGAAGAAAGATATTGATAATCTTCTCCTCTTAAGGATTCTCCTTCAAATTGGGAGTCTCTACTTCGAATTCCCCTATATCTATCCCTACTTATCCCTACTTTGAGCTTGCTCTTCTCTCAAAATTTTCAATTCATCTGTGATCAAGGCATTTTGTAATTTCCTATTGATTTGCTCTTGACTCATCCTTCTCTTAGTTTCACCAAGTTTGTTGACTGCAGTTTGGAGAGAAAGTTGCTCTTCAGGGTTGCTAATCCTAGGAGAATGTTTCCCAGACATTTTAGAAATTTAAAAGTTTTCTTGAAATAAAGAATAAGAGTTTTCACTTGAAAGCAAATTCCAAGTAAGAGAGGTGAACCTTGAAAGTTGCTTAAATACTAAGTCTTGCCTTGTCAAATATGCTTTTAGTTACTTGCTTAAATTCCTTAAGTCAAAATCACCTTTAAATTTGCTAAAATGCAAGATTCAACAAATAAACACAAAGGAAAAAACTAGACTCTAAGTTCAGACTCTAAGATTTTTCTAAGAGAATACATGAAATTGAAACAAGTGAGGTCTGCTAATTGAGGCTTGGAACTTTGATTCCAAGACACGCTCACTGTCTTCCTGTTTTTGGTTTAGAAATTACAATCAAAGAATGCAAGTGAAAAGAAGAACACTTTGAGTTCTTCCAATCCACTTTCTTAATGGTCTTAATTACAAGTAACTTTGCAAATTGAAAATTAAACGAAAAGGAAAGGTTGCAAATGATGGCAGCTTTGGCTTCTCGCAAGGATTGAAGTGTATTGGTCTCAAGTCAAATCTCACAGCTGCTAAGTAAGTGTGAACTGTTGTTGTAGCACTCAAAAGTGTGGCATATCAGAACTGGTAAACTGCTGGACCGAAAGTTGGCTTCTACACTTGATTTCGCCCACACTCCACTTCCTAAGAGGCTACCATTGATATGAGGTCTTTGGCTATGTTGCACCAATAGAAAAGACCTGTTAGGAGTTGGAAAGTTTATGAAAGGAGGAGGAAGAAGAGTACCAAACGGTAAGGAAATGGGGGGATCAAACGATATTTATATTAATACTGAACGGTAGAGGATACATAGAAAAGGGTGGGAAAGTTTGTTAGGTGGTTAGGGGGAGAGAGAGTATAAATAAACCTCTGTAATTCTATTGAGGAAGTAGCCATTTTCTTTGTAGAAACAGGTCTTGGACCTTTCGAGGGGGATTAGGCTCCCTGATTATCTTTGTATTTCATTATTCGTTATAGTAAATACATATAATACATACAAATCATTTGTTATCTATTGTTTGTGTGTTGTTGTGCGTTTGGATATTGTGAGAAAGTTAGGTTTCTAACTCAGAAACCTAACAAATTGGTCCGACCTGTCGGATCCATTTCGGAGGGAAGTACGATGGAGGGAAGACTTGATGGACGACTTCATGTGGTGGAGGGCCAGTTGGAAGTAGTGGAGATCGTCGTCGAAGAAGTGAAGGCGGATACTGGGAGGACGACACCGTACTCAAGAGGAATAGTCCGATGGAAGTCAGGTGTTTGTGAACGATAATAAGAAGATAATAAGAATATAAGACGTGAGGACGAAATTGGGGGCGGAGAAGGTGATCGGTTCAATTGGAGGAAGAGGATGGAATTGCCCGTGTTCGAACCATTGAACTGGATCAATCGAGTGGAGAGATTCTTCGAATTAGAAGGGTATAGGAGAACGAGAGAGTACGCTTGGCTTATGTCAGTATGGAGGGAAGTGCAAGATATTGGTTTCGGTTCTAGCGAGAGAAAGCAAGGGACCACTCCTGGGAAGGACTGAAGAATGCGATGATCGAGAGGTTTGGAGAAAGAAGGTGAGGGTCGATTTTCGAGAGACTCACGACAAATAAACAGATGGGGACAGTGGAGGAGTACGTCCAAGATTTTGAGGTTTTGGTAAGCCAGATGCAGGGCGTTTCTGATGAGCAACTCATGGGGTACATTCTTGCAGGATTGCAAGAAAACATCAAAAATCGGGTTAGGCCGCACGATCCGCAAGAATTAATGGTGGCGATGCGGATCGCGAGGGACGTGGAAGAGAACAGGGAGGAGGGAAGGCTTGGAGTGGGAATGCGATTCGAACCCAAACAACTTGGGGTCGACCGATAAGGGCGGTGACGAAGAGTGAACCCAGTCGTAATATCGCGAATCGAATAGGAGGCGTAGAGAGTGTTGGTTCCATAAGGAAGGAGGGGAATTACATGGGTGGTACTGGGAAGACTACGAACACCATGGGGAGTGATTTTCGAGGTCGGGGAGCGAGGAACTTGCCCTATCAAGAGTTCCTCAAACAGAGGGAAGAAAGGCGATGTTTCCGATATAGGGGGCCCCTTTAGCCCTAGCCACCATTGCTCGTAACGAAGTTTGAGGGTGGTAATTCTAGGTGAGGATGAAGACGGGGAAGCAGACGAAACAGAGGAAGTGTTAGAACATAAGCCATTGGAGCTGTCAATGTTTTCTCCAAGGGGGTTGACGCAACCAAAAATGATGAAGCTACTGGGAAATTAGGAGGCAAGGAGGTGTTGGTCCTCACCGATAGTGGCGAGAGACACAACTTCATATCTAGAAGGGTGGTAGAGGAGATGGGGTTGGTCGTGGACGACACCAAAACTTATCATGTTAGCCTAGGAGACGGACATCGAAGGAAGACTCTGGGTGGTTGTACATAAGTGAGGTTGAGGTTGGGAGAAGCAGAGATCACGGAGCAGTTCTATGTGTTTGAGCTGGGAGGTGTGAATGTGATCCTTGGGGTAGACTAGTTAGCCAAATTAGGGGAGGTTGTAACAAACTGGGAAAGTTAACTATGGGGTTTAAGCAAGGAGGAAGAGAGATAACTATCTGAGGGACCTAAAGTTAGCTCGAGAAGTAGTTGCTCCAGAAGCACTGCTAGGCAGTGACGATCGTTTGGAGTTTGAGGTCAGTTAAGGTAGTTGGAAAAAAGGTGAAGGAGGAAGGACTGACGGGAAAACAGAAGGAAGAGTTGGAAGAGATGTTGGTGAGGTATTCGCAAGTGTTCTAGGAACCTCAAGGATTACCTCCAGATCATGACAGAGTGCATATAAAGCTCCGTCCATATAGATATCCCCACCTGTTGAAAGGAGAAATTGAAAAGCAAGTTGAGGAAATGCTAAAAATGAGGATCATCCGACCCAGTACAAGCCCATATTCTAGCCTAGTTATTCTTGTCAAGAAGAAGGATGGAAGTTGGCATTTTTGTATAAATTATAGAGCCCTCAATAGAGTTATTGTCCTGGACAAGTTCCCCATTCCAGTGATAGAGGAATTACTTGATGAGTTGCGGGGGACACGTTATTTCTCCAAAGTGGACCCCAAGGTAGGGTATCATCAAATTAGGATGAGGGGAAGAAGGCATCCAGAAAACTACGTTTAGAACACAATTGGGGCACTATGAGTTCTTGGTGATGCCCTTTGGCCTCACTGATAAACAAATTTTTAATCCCCGAAAACGGAGTCAAAAACTTGTTAAGACCTCGACAAGTGTAACCGAATCGTATCAAGTAATAATAAATGGTAAGACCAAGTATCGTTTTCCAAGAGACTCACGACATTAAACAGTTATGTGATTACTCAACTAATTAAGACTCTAAAGAACAAATTTTGGTGTTTTTGGATGCAAATACAATTAAATAAACATGAATGCAATTTGATCAATTGAGGCTAAACACAAGAATGAATGAATGAAGTTGATGATATTGTTGTTGGGTTTAGATTTCACCTAATTTACTCTCATGCATATATGAATTCGTCTTCTTCATTAATGTTAATATCACTTTCTAATTTACCTTAAACCTGATGTCTCGGTGAAGAAAGCCTACTCTTAATTACTAGTTCACAATGTCTTGTCTCCCTAGCAATTAATCATGCATTACATTCGCACAGAAGCTTAAAGGCAACCAGCCCTCATATCCCTATGTCTAGGCAATACTACTTTTGGGAGAATTTTTGCAGATCTAGATTTCCCCGTATGTGTCCATATCGACAAAATCAATGATCATGCAATTGAATGAGTTAAACAAAGCATGCATAGAGTGTAGAGGAAAAATCCTAACAATTAATGAAGTAAAACATATATAATTGATAACAGTTGAAAAACTGTTATTTTCATGCTTAAAATTGATACTAAAAGCAACCTTTAACACTTAGAAACTAGCTTGAAATCGTGCTTGTGGTTATGTTTTTAGAAATAAGAGAGCTAGACAAGTTTATGCTTGATTTCAGTGTTTTTATGCAGGTTTTAAGGTGAATTTGGTAAAAGAAGTGAAGAAGGATAAAGATGGAATCAGAAAAGACATCAAAAAGTGCAAAAGGAGAAGCCGCAACTACCGCTGAGCGGCACTCAGGTAGTCACGTTGGATCCGCTAAGGGGTGATTTGGCCGTTGAGGGGAAGAAAACAACTCACGCACTTACCGCTGAGCGGCACTATTTTCGGTTTGGGCCTAATTTTCTGTAATTTTAGAATAATATATAAGCTTTAGGACGTCCTAGGGTTTGTATCTTTGGCAGAGACGAAGCAAACACACTCTTTTCCACCCCTTGAAGGAAGATCTTGGATGCTCAGGCTACCTCCTCATCTTTCTAGGGTTTTATCTTTCATTCTTTCAATATTGTTCATCTAGTTTCACCATGAATATGGTGAACTAAACCTTTTATTGTTGTTGGGGAATCAATGTAGTCTTGTGAAACTCTCATATATGGAATTTGTTTTAACATCTTATATTAAGATACATGCTTTCTTTCATCTTTAGTTAGGGATTTTCCTCTTTGCTTATTGCTTGCTTTGTTTAACTCATTCATTGCCATGATTGTTGATTTTGTCGATACAGGAACGTACGGGGAAGTCTAGATCCGGGGAATTTCTCCCAATAGCATATTGGTTGCCTTTAAGCTCCTGCACTTTAAGAACTAATTACTAGGAATGCTAGGAATTGTATGAACTCGTAATTAGGGATAGGCCTTCTTGCAAGGTAATTTAGAGAGTGGCATTAGCATTGATGATAAGAATGATGAATTCCTGAAAATATATGAGAGTGGATAAGATAAAATTGATAACCCCAACAACATACTCATCCATATAATTCATTGAAGTGTTTGTTTTGTTCTTTTCCATTGATCAAACTCATGCATACATGTTTACTTATTGTCTTTTGCATTTGAAACCTATAATCAATTGTTCACAAGTCTTAAATAATCAACATATCATATAACTAACTAGGCCGTGAGTCCTTTGGGAGAACGATACTTGGTCTTACCGAGTATTATTACTTGATACGATTCGGTCACACTTGCCGATTGTTAAAAAAGTTTGTGGCGTCGTTTTTCGGTGTTCATAAATTTGTCATCAAGTTTTTGGCGCCGTTGCCGGGGACTCGTGGTTTAACTAGTTCATTGTGTGATTATTGATTATCTTTGACTTGTTTTTGAATTTTGAATTTTGAATTTCTGTTTTTATTTTTTTCTGTTTTTATTTTATTTTATTTTATTTTCTGTTTTTATTTTTATTTTTCTGTTTTCTGTTTTTATCTTCTTATCTCTTATCTTATATCTTCTTTTATATCTTTTTGTGCTAACCAATTTTTCTAGGGTTTTGTTTTCTTGTGTATGCAGGAAGCAATCCGAACTAGAAGTAAGAAAACTGCAGAACCTCTTCTTGAAGGTGTAGACGAGAGTAGACGGAGGAGAAGAATCCATACATCTAGAGAACTTTTTCCTCCTCCGGAAACTCTGTTACAACCATCACCACAAGGTTTTAACCACAGCACAGAAAATATGGAGAATAATAATGCCAGAAGAACTCTTGCAGATTACACAAATATAGCTGGACCTCAACACTTTAACAGCATAGCAAGACCAAGGGTCAATGCAGACAACATGGAGGTAAGCCAGCATTAATTCAACTGGTGAAGAGTAATCAATTTAATGGGTTGTCTCACGAAAGCCCATATGAGCACCTCACAACTTTTAATGAGATTTGCAACACGGTGAAAATAAATAGGGTGCCGGATGAAGCAATCAAACTTAGCTTGTTTCCATTCTCACTAGGAGGCAATGCTATGCTTTGGTTAAATTCTTTTCCATAAGAAAGCTTTACAGAGTGGGAAGCAGTGGTGACCAAATTCCTAAATAATTTTCCACAATCAAAGGTTAATAAAGGGAAGCAAGAGATTTCAGCATTCAGACAAGGCATGGAGGAATCACTGGGGCATGCATGGGACAGGTATAAAAGCTTATTAAGAAAGACACTCACGCATGGCTTTGATGATGTGCAAGTAGTCCTAACCTTTCTTGGAGGTCTTGGTTCACAAACCAAGATGATGCTTGACGCCTCAGCAGGAGGAAATATCAAATGGAAAACTCAAGAGGAAGCTACAGAAATCATTGACAATATGGCTACTAGTGACAATGAGCTCAACAGTGAAAGAGGAGCTCCAATACAACAAAAAGGAGTTCTACAATTACAAACCCATGATGCCTTGCTAGCACAAAATAAGATACTAACTCAACAACTGGAGACTCTTACGAAAACTCTTGCACAACTACCACAAGAGTTAAAGACTGTTGCACAGGCTCAATCACAGTTGTGTGAATTATGTGGAGGTGACCATATCAGTGGTCAATGCGCTTTTCCAGTAGAAGCATTAGAAGATGTGAACTTCATGGCCAATCAATACCGTTAGGGGAATTTTAATCAAGGGTGGAAACCACACCCAAGCATTGGTCACGGACAAACTAGGCAAGCTGGAAGATAACAGTTGAAAAACTATTATTTTCATGCTTGAAATTGATACTAAAAGCAACCTTTAACACTTAGAAATTAGCTTGAAATCATGCTTTTATTCATATTTTAAGAAATAAGAGAGCTGGACAGGTTTATGCTTGATTTCAGTGTTTTTGTGCAGGTTTTAAGGTGAATTTGGTGCAAGAAGTGAAGAAGGAGAGAGATGAAATCAGAGAAGACATCAAAAAGTGCAAAAGGAGAAGCCGCAACTGCCGCTGAGTGGCAGTTTACCGCTGAGCGGCACTCAGAAGCTCACGGGGGATCCGCTGAGGGGCAAAATGGCCGCTGAGGGGAAAAAACCAACTCACGCACTTACCGTTGAGCGGTACTTTACCGCTGAGCGGTACTTTACCGCTGAGCGGTACTTTACCGCTGAGCGGTACTTTACCGCTGAGCGGTACTTTACCGCTGAGCGGCACACTTATGGGCTTGGGCCTAAATTTTCTGTAATTTTAGAATAGTATATAAGCTTTAGGACGTCCTAGGGTTTGGATCTTTGGCAGAAACGAAGCAAACACTCTCTCTTCCACCCGTTTGAAGGAGGATCTGGGATGCTCAGGCTACCTCTTCACCTTTCTAGGGTTTTATCTTTCATTCTTTCATTATTATTCATCTAGTTTCACCATGAATATGGTGAACTAAACCTTGTATTGTTGTTGGGGAATCAATGTAGTCTTGTGAAACTCTCATATATGGAATTTGTGTTTAAACATCTTATTTGAGATACATGCTTTCTTTGATCATTAGTTAGGGTTTTTCCTCTTTGCTCAATGCTTGCTTTGTTTAACTCATTCAATGCATGATTATTGATTTTGTCGATACGGGAACGTACGGGGAAGTCTAGATCCGGGGAATTTCTCAAACTAGTATATTGGTTGCCGTTAAGCTCCTGCGTTAAAAGAACTAATTATTAGGAATGCTAGGAATCGTATGAACTCGTAATTGGGGATACACCTTCTTGCAAGGTAATTTAGAGAGTGACATTAACAATGATGAAAAGAATGTTGAATTCCAAAAGTATATGAGAGTGGATAAGATGTAATTGATAACCCCAACAACATACTCATCCGTATATTCCATTGAAGTGTTTGTATTTTGTTTTAGCCATTGATCACATTCATGCATACAAGTTTATTTTCTGTTTTGCATATTAAACTTCACTTATTTCGTTTTTAAGTCTTAAATAATCAACGAATCACATAACTAAACTAGGCCGTGAGTCCTTTGGGAGAACGATACTTGGTCTTACCGAGTTTATTACTTGAAACGATTCGGTCACACTTGCCGATTGTTCAACAAGTTTGTGGCGCCGTTTTTCGGTGTTCATAAATTTGTCATCAAGTTTTTGGCGCCGTTGCCGGGGACTCGTGGTTTAACTGGTTAATTTGTGTGATTATTGATTATCTTTGACTTTAATTTTGAATTTCTGTTTTTATTTTTCTGTTTTTATTTTTTCTGTTTGTTGTATTTTATTTTATTTTATTTTATTTTATTTTATTTTCTGAATCTTATATCTTCTCCTATATCTTTTTGTGCTAACCAAATATTCTAGGGTTTTGTGTTCTTGTGTATGCAGGAGGCTATTCGAACTAGGAGCTAAATAACTGCAGAACCTCTTCTTGAAGGTTTAGACGAGAGTAGACGGAGGAGAAGAATCCGCACATCTAGAGAACTTTTCCCTCCTCCGGAAACTCTGTTGCAACCATCACCACAAGGTTCTGACCATAGCACAGAAAATAGGGAGAACAATAATATCAGAAGAACTCTTGCTGATTACACCAATACAGCTGGACCTCAGCACTTTAACAGTATAGCTAGACCTAGAGTCAATGCAGCTAACATGGAGGTCAAATCAGCATTGATCCAACTGGTGAAGAGCAATCAATTCAATGGGTTATCTCATGAAAGTCCATATGAGCACCTCACTACATTTAATGAGATCTGCAACACAGTGAAAATCAATGGGGTGCCAGATGAAGCGATCAAACTTAGCTTGTTTCCTTTCTCATTAGGAGGCAATGCTAAGCTTTGGTTAAATTCTTTTCCCAGTGGGAAGTTTCACAGAGTGGGAAGCAGTGGTAACCAAGTTTCTAAATAAATACTTTCCACAATCAAAGGTGAACAAAGGCAAGCAAGAGATTTCTTCATTCAGGCAGGGCATGGAAGAATCACTGTGTCATGCATGGGATAGATACAAAAGCTTGTTCCGAAAAACACCCACGCATGGATTCAAAGAAGAGGAAGTAGTCCTAACCTTCCTTGGAGGTCTTGGTTCACAAATCAAGATGATGCTTGATGCCTCAGCAGGAGGAAACATTAAATGGAAAACTCCAGAGGAAGCAACAGAAATTATTGAAAATATGGTTACTAGTGACAACGAACTTAATATTGAAAGAGGAGATCTTAGTCAGAAGGAGTTGTTACAATCAAATGATGCTTTGCTTATTCAAAATAGAATTATCTCTCAACAGTTGGAAGAGGTAATTATGAAGCTTTCTCAAATACCACAAGAAATACAACAGGTCTTAATGGTTCAAGGGCAACAGCAAAAATGGCAAATGCAATCTACTCCATCTGAGAAGACAACAAAACTTGACGAGACTTTCCAAAGATTCTTGAAGACGAATGCATCTTATTGTCAGAATATGGATGCTGCATTTAAAAATATGGAGATCTATGTTGAGTGAATAGTTGACAAGATGAAACATGATAATCTCAGAAAGGAGTGTAAAATTGTTGTGACCAGAAGTGGTAAAGTGTTAGAGGAGAGAAAAAAAGAAAAAGAGGAGAAAGAAAATGAGAGTGAGAGTGAAAAAGAAACATGTGAGTGGAAAGAAAGGGTTGAGAGAGAGAAAAAGAAAAAAGAAGAAGATGAGAGGAGAGAAAAAAAAGAGAGAGAAGAGAGAGGAGAGACAAAAAGAAAAAAAGGGTGAAAAGCCACTTCCTTATCCAAAGAGTTATTCAAGGAAGGAGAAAGAAAAGCAGTTGGAAAGATTCATGGAGTTGTTTAAGAAGCTGGAGATCACTATACCATTCTCTGAAGCATTGCAACAGATGCCAGCATATGCAAAGTTTTTGAAGGAACTTCTTACAAAGAAAAACAAGTACATTGAAAAGGAAACTATCAATGTACAGGGTAACTACAGTGCAATCATACAAAAACTACCTCCTAAACTTAAAGATCCAGGAAGCTTCACTATTCCATGCACCATAGGAGATTTGAAAGTTGGAAGCGCATTGATTGATTTAGGAGCTAGCATTAATTTAATGCTGCTATCCATGTGCAGAACAATTCAGGGTTTGGAAATCAAACCGACCAGAATGGCTCTTCAACTGGCGGACAGGTCTCTTAAATATCCATATGGAGTGGTTGAAGATGTGCTAGTGAAGGTTGATAAATTTGTATTCCCAGTGGATTTTATTGTGATGGAGATGGAAGGAAATAGTGATGTTCCTCTTATTCTTGGGAGACCTTTTATGAAGACTGCTAGAGTTTTAATTGATGTAGAAAATGGTAAGCTTAAATTGAGAGTTGATGATGAAGAAATCACTTTTGACGTATCCAAGGCCATGACATATCCAAATGATCACAAAGCATGTTTTCAATTTGATGAACTTGATGAAGTTTGTATGGTGCAAGAAAGGATGGTGCGAAATATTGATTGCAGGAATGGCATCCTCCTCAGGAAAAATATTGAAAACCATGGCAACCAAGAGGAAGGAAAAGGAACCAGAACAACCCCATTCTAGTAGGTTCCTCTCTCGGAAACATGAGAATCACTTCAAGGTGGTGCAAGACAGAAGACTCTTTATGGAGAGAAAAGTTGGAATGATACCTAATTTTGCTCCTCAATTTGGAGAGCAAAATGTTAGGGAATGACTAGGGAAAGCTAGTGACATATCCTGCACCTGCCAACATAGCTGTGGTAAAAGAATTCTACACCAATGCAAAGAAGATTGGTGATTATCCAGCTGAAAATTATCTGGGTTATGTCAGAGGCCATGCTATCAAGTATGATCTTGATTCTATTAATAACTTCCTGGATACTGTGTGGGCTGGTGAGCAGTGCCAGTTTGCTCTTTGCATGGAGGAAGGGGCTGATTTTGAGGATGTAGAGAGAGTACTATGTATACCTGGAGGACACTTCCAAAGGAATAGATCTGGTTCAATGGTAAACATTAGGAGGACTGATCTGACTCCTCTTGCAAAGTATTGGATGGCATTTTCTCATGCCAACATTCAGCCATGTTCACATGTGTCAGATATTACTCTCAGCAGGGCACTCTTCATCTACTGTGCTATCAGGAACTTAAATGTTAATATTGGGCAGGTGATAGCTGATGAGATTAGTGCGTGTGCCAATACCTCAAATAACAAAGCACCCCTAGGACATCCCTCCTTAATCACTCTCCTTTGCAAGATAGCTGGGGTGGACACTTCTGTTCCACCATTTGAAAGGCCAAGAAAAGCCATTGATGAGGCCTATTACAAACAATACTGTGGAGGTGAGGAGGCAGCTCAACCAGTTCCACCATGCCGTGCTCGCAGAGAGAGAGGGCAAGCATAGAGCCAGACATCTGCTGAGACACATGAAGCAGAACCGTTCCAGATGAGGGACATGTAGATGTCTCTTATAGGTGCTCAGTTACAGTCCATTCATAGAGGGCAGGTGGCTACTGCTGAGATGATTGTGGGGATGTATGATACACCTCCAGCTCACAGGTGGACTATGAAGGAATTCCATAATGTGGTAGCTTGGCCAGAGGAGCCGGTGCAAGGAGGAGGAGCTGAAGCAGCTGAAGCTTCAGTTAAGGAGATGGAAGAAGATGAAGCTGATGATGATGATGCATTTGAAGATGAAGATGATGATGAAGAAGAGGAAGATACAGAGGACAACTCAGATTGATGAGGAGCTGAGATAACATTTACTGATGAATGCTATCATGAACTTATGCTTTTGTTGGTTTAAGTGTTCTATACTTATTTATTTTTGTTTTAGACTAGGGTTGATGTACTCTATTGGAAACCTGGTTTGTTATGATGGTTTGCTATTGACTGTGATTGTGTGATAAGTAATGCTTGATGATGATTATTGATTGATTGATGTTGAGATTGATGTGCACATTAAATGCTTATACAGGTGATTCACAAGCTTTGTGAACAAATGCAAGATATTATGATTGTGATTGTGAGATTAAGCAGGATGTGTATGTCAAATGTGAATGAGCCTATTTGTGAGGTTTTGAGCTCCAGAGTTTTTATTGATTGAATGCTATTACTTTGAAAGCATGAATGATTTTGCCCAGGTTTTCTATGATTGAATCAATTGCTTGTTTTGCATCATATGATCAAGGCCGTTTGTTGGAACCCTTTTTATTGGCCAAATTCATGAAGTTAGCCCACTAAAAGAGAACACTTTGTGTTCTATCCTTTGAACCCTTAGCCTTGAACATAAATTGAAAACCCTTGTTGAAAAGCTTTACCTTGAGTTAAGTAGAAAATCTTTTGTGGTATTGTTAAATGTTCAAGTTTGGGGTTGTTGGGAAAGCATGAAAAAGTAAAAGGAAAAGCATTGAGCTAAAAGTTAAGAATAAGAATGTGAAAAGAAAAGAAAAAGCAAAGCTCAATGTAAAGACAAGTTGGGAAAAATAAGAATAATTGTATTGTTATGATTCTCTTAACTCAAGGATTTTGTGATCCAGAAAAACCAATTTTCTTGATTAGCCCAGCCACGTTATAAGCCATTGAAAAGTCCTTGTGATGAGGCATGCTTGTAAATGTTTTGATTCTGGTTAAATGAAAGGCAAAGTTGATTCATGTGACATTGAGGTAGTGGAGTGAATGAGTGATTACCTCTTATACACTGGTGTGTGAGTGAAACACTTTACCTAGTGAGGAAGTATTCCATGAGCACATGAACATCCATGCTTAATTGATTGATCATTCATGAAAAAAAAAGCATTTGTTTGATATTAACTGACTTTGTGAACACTAAAGTATGTGCACATCTTGATTGAAATCTTGGTCAAAAGTTTGATTGAAGTCTTTACTTATCTTGAAAAGAAATTTTTGAATGAGTGAACCATCATATGAATTGGTACAAGATTGAGTTACATCTTGTTTGCTTGAGGACAAGCAAAGTTCTAAGTTTGGGGTTGTGATAACAGTTGAAAAACTATTATTTTCATGCTTGAAATTGATACTAAAAGCAACCTTTAACACTTAGAAACTAGCTTGAAATCATGCTTTTATTCATATTTTAAGAAATAAGAGAGCTGGACAGGTTTATGCTTGATTTCAGTATTTTTGTACAGGTTTTAAGGTGAATTTGGTGAAAGAAGTGAAGAAGGAGAGAGATGAAATCAGAAAAGACATCAAAAAGTTCAAAAGGAGAAGCCGCAACTGCCGCTGGGCGGCAGTTTACTGCTGAGCGGCACTAAGAAGCTCACGGGGGATCCGCTGAGGTGCAAAATGGCCGCTGAGGGGAAGAAACCAACTCACGCACTTACCGTTGAGCGGTACTTTACCGCTGAGCGGCACACTTATGGGCTTGGGCCTAAATTTTTTGTAATTTTAGAATAGTATATAAGCTTTAGGACGTCCTAGGGTTTGGATCTTTGGCATAAACGAAGCAAACACTCTCTCTTCCACCCCTTTGAAGGAGGATCTGGGATGCTCAGGCTACCTCTTCACCTTTCTAGGGTTTTGTCTTTCATTCTTTCATTATTATTCATATAGTTTTACCATGAATATGGTGAACTAAACCTTGTATTGTTGTTGGGGAATCAATGTAGTCTTGTGAAACTCTCATATATGGAATTTGTGTTTAAACATCTTATTTGAGATACATACTTTCTTTGATCATTAGTTAGGGTTTTTCCTCTTTGCTCAATGCTTGCTTTTGATAACAGTTGAAAAACTGTTATTTTCATGCTTAAAGTTGATACTAAAAGCAACCTTTAGACTTAGAAACTAGCTTGAAATCATGCCTTTTGTTTATATTTTCAGAAATAAGAGAGCTGGACAGGTTTATGCTTGATTTAAGTGTTTTTGTGCAGGTTTTGAGGTGAATTTGGTGAAAGAAGTGAAGAATAAGAGAGAGGACATTAGAAAAGACAAGAAAGAGTGCAAAAAGGAGAAGTCGAAGGCACCGCTCAGCGGCAAACTACCGCTGAGCGGCACTCAAGAGGTGACGTTGGAACCGCTGAGGGGCAAAATGGCCGCTGAGGGGAAGAAAGAAGACGCACAATCACCGCTGAGCGGTAAATACCGCTGAGCGGCACTTTTTGGGCTTGGACTTTTGTAATCTTTTGTAACTCTAGATTAGTATATAAGGGCTTGCACGTCCTATAGTTAGTATCTTTGGCAGAAACGAGGCAAACACTCTCTCTTTCACCCCTTTGAAGGAGGATCTTGGATGCTCAGGCTACCTCTTCACCTTTATTGGGTTTATTCTTTCATACTTTCATTGTAATTCATCTAGGTTCACCATGAATATGGTGAACTAAACCTTGTATGTTTGTTGGGGAATCAAAGTAATCTCTTGAAGCTCTCATATATGGATTTGTTGAGTACATCTTTGAATTAAGACATATGCTTTCTTTCATCATTAGTTAGGGTTTTTCCTCTTTGCTCAATGCTTGCATTGTTTAACTCATTCTAATGCATGATTATTGGTTTTGTTGATACGGACACGTACGGGGAAATCTAGATCCGGGGAATTTCTCCCAATATTATACTGACAATATTATATTGGTTGCCTTTAAGCTCCTGCACTCATGAACTAATCATTAGGAATGCTAGGAATTGTATGAACTATTTGATTAGGGAGAAGCCATCTAGAATGGTACATTAGAGAGTGGCATTAACAGTGATGATTTGAATGTTGAATTCCTAAAATATATGAGAGTGGATGAGATGAAATTGACCCCCAACAACATATTCATTCATATATTTCCTTGAAAGTGTTTATCTTTTGTCTTTGTCATTGATCAATTCATGCATACATATTTAATTTTCGTCTTTGCATATTAAACTTCAATTATTGTGTTTTTAAGTCTTAGCTAATCAACAAATCACATAACTAAACTAGGCCGTGAGTCCTTTGGGAGAACGATACTTGGTCTTACCAAGTTTATTACTTGAAACGATTCGGTCATACTTGCCGATTGTGAAACATGTTTGTGACATCATATTTTGGTGCTTACAAATTTGTCCATCAGCTTTGTTTAACTCATTCAATGCATTATTATTGATTTTGTCGATACGGGAACGTACGGGGAAGTCTAGATCCGGGGAATTTCTCCCAATAGTATATTGGTTGCCGTTAAGCTCCTGCGCTAAAAGAACTAATTATTAGGAATGCTAGGAATCGTATGAACTCGTAATTGGGGATAGGCCTTCTTGCAAGGTAATTTAGAGAGTGGCATTAACAATGATGAAAAGAATGTTGAATTCCTAAAGTATATGAGAGTGGATAAGATGAAATTGATAACCCCAACAACATACTCATCCATATATTCCATTGAAGTGTTTGTATTTTGTTTTAGCCATTGATCACATTCATGCATACATGTTTATTTTCTGTTTTGCATATTAAACTTCACTTATTTCGTTTTTATGTCTTAAATAATCAATGAATCACATAACTAAACTAGGTCGTGAGTCCTTTGGGAGGACGATACTTGGTTTTACCGACTTTATTACTTGAAACGATTCGGTCACACTTGCCGATTGTTCAACAAGTTTGTGGCACCGTTTTTCGGTGTTCATAAATTTGTCATCACTGGACAAACTGGGCAATTCAATAAGCAACAACAACAACCAACCTTATGGCAACAGATGGCTATACTAAATGAAAGGTCAATAAGGATGGAAGAGACTCTTAATCAGTGCATACAGAAAACTGAGTCTACTCAAAAGAGCACTGAGGCTTCTATTAAGAATTGGGAGACTCAAATGGGTCAGATTACCAAGCAATTGGAAGAGAGGCTAAATAAAAATTTTGGGGCTAATACTGAGGTTAACCCCAGGGAAGAATGCAAAGTGGTGGAGAGTACAAATGATGAGAGAGTTAAGTTAAAAGAAAAGAGAGAAAAGAAAGAAAAAAAAGAGAGAGAAAAAGAAAAAGAAGAGAGAAAAAGAAAAAGAGAGAAGAGAGATAGGGATTAATGACAGTTTTCCTTTTCCAATGAATCAAAAGAAGCAATTTGATTTTACAGAATTATTCAAGATGGTGGACAATGATGTACCTTGGAATCAGATACTACAACAAATTGCAGTTTATACTAAACCTAAAGAAGAAGTCTCTACAAGGAAAAGATGTAGAGAGGATGATACAAAACAATATAAAGCTGTTAAAAAGGAGCCATTTCCTCTAAAGGTAAAAGATCCAGGAGGTTTCTCCATTCCATGCACAATAGGGAAGAAGAGGATAAACAAAGCCTTACTTGATTTAGGATCAAGTGTTAACTTGATACCTTATTCTTTACTGGAGCAGATAGGTGATGTTGATGTGAAACCTGTAAAGGTTAACTTAGTAATGGCAGATGGATCTTCAAAGGAACCCTGTGGAATAGCAGAAGATATGATAGTTTGTGTGGGTAAACTCCAGTTCTTGGTAGACTTTGTGGTGATGAAGATGGAGACTGAAAAGATACCCATTATTCTTGGAAGACCGTTTATGAAAACGGCCAAAGCCATCATTGATGTGAACGAAGGTATATTAGTGCTCCAAGACAGAGAAGAGAGAGTTGTTGTAGATGTCTTCAAAGATGAGAGGCAGATGCAGGAGGAAGAAGCTAGTCATAAAGCTGCATTTCAAGATGTACTCATGACTAGCTCTCAAGATGAAAAGCTCAAGGTTAAAGGTAAGCATTGTTTATTGTTTCAGGTACCGGAAAAAGAAAAGATTGGAAGAGGAAGGAAAGTTCCTGATGACTGGATGAAAGAACAACTCCAACTGGGTACACTTGTGAGAGTCAAAAACAAATTGTGGGTTGTGAAAGGCTATAAAGAAAAGGAGATGATAGAGATAGAGTCTCCATATTCTAGAAGAGTCAAAACAGTACACAGGAAGCAGTTGAGGAGTTGGTGGAATATGGACATCAACCAGGAAGAAGGAATTTGAACTTTATTGGGTCAAGCTAATGACGTTAAAAGAGCGCTTGCTGGGAGGCAACCCAATGATTTAAGGATTTTTAATTTTTGTTTTGGTGATGTAATTTTGAACTTTTGGACATTATTGTTGTAAATATTTTGTTGGGATATAGCATCTACTGAAGGATGCTAGGTGGTGAAGTATCCACTGAAGGATACTAGGTTTGTTACACCTACTGATGGGTGCTAGTGGATGTTGGGTCAGGCTCGTGACGTTAAACAAGCGGTACCTGGGAGGTGATGACAAATTTATGGACACCGAAAAACGGCGCCACAAACTTGTTTAACAATCGGCAAGTGTGACCTAATCGTTTCAAGTAATAAACTCGGTAAGACCAAGTATCGTTCTCCCAAAGGACTCACGGCCTAATTTACTTATGTGATTTGTTGATTATTTAAGACTTAAGAACGAAATAAGTGAAGTTTAATATGCAAAACAGAAAATAAACATGTATGCATGAATGTGATCAATGGCTAAAACAAAATACAAACACTTCAATGGAATATATGGATGAGTATGTTGTTGGGGTTATCAATTTCATCTTATCCACTCTCATATATTTTAGGAATTCAACATTCTTTTCATCATTGTTAATGCCACTCTCTAAATTACCTTGCAAGAAGGCATATCCCTAATTACGAGTTCATACGATTCCTAGCATTCCTAATAATTAGTTCTTTTAGTGCAGGAGCTTAACGGCAACCAATATACTATTGGGAGAAATTCCCCGGATCTAGACTTCCCCGTACGTTCCCGTATCGACAAAATCAATAATCATGCATTGAATGAGTTAAACAAAGCAAGCATTGAGCAAAGAGGAAAAACCCTAACTAATGATGAAAGAAAGCATAGGTCTTAAATATAAGATGTAAAAACAAATTCCATATATGAGAGTTTCACAAGACTACATTGATTCCCCAACAACAATACAAGGTTTAGTTCACCATATTCATGGTGAAACTAGATGAATAATAATGAAAGAATGAAAGATAAAACCCTAGAAAGGTGAAGAGGTAGCCTGAGCATCCAAGATCCTCCTTTAAAGGGGTGGAAGAGAGAGTGTTTGCTTCGTTTCTGCCAAAGATCCAAACCCTAGGACTTCCTAAAGCTTATATACTATTCTCAAATTACAGAAAATTTAGGCCCAAGCCCATAAGTGTGCCGCTCAGCGGTAAAGTACCGCTTAGCGGTAAGTGCGTGAATTGGTTTCTTCCCCTCAACGGCCATTTTGCCCCTCAGCGGATCCCCCGTGAGCTTCTGAGTGCCGCTCAGCGGTAAACTGCTGCTGAGCGGCAGTTGCGGCTTCTCCTTTTGCACTTTTTGATGTCTTTTCTGATTTCATCTCTCTCCTTCTTCACTTCTTTCACCAAATTCACCTTAAAACCTGCACAAAAACACTGAAATCAAGCATAAACCTGTCCAGCTCTCTTATTTCTGAAAATATGAATAAAAGCATGATTTCAAGATAGTTTCTAAGTGTTAAAGCTTGCTTTTAGTATCAATTTCAAGCATGAAAATAACAGTTTTTCAACTGTTATCACAACCCCAAACTTAGAAATTTGCTTGTCCTCAAGCAAACAAGATGTAACTCAATCTTCTACCAATTCATATGATGGTTCACTCATTCAAAAATTTCTTTTCAAGATAAGCAAAGACTTCAATCAAACTTTTGACCAAAATTTCAATCAAGATGTGCAAATGCTTTAGTGTTCACAAAGTCAGTTAATATCAAACAAATGCTATTTTTCATGAATGATCAATCAATTAAGCATGGATGTTCATGTGCTCATGGAATACTTCCTCACCAGGTAAAGTGTTTCACTCACACACAAGTGTATAAGAGGTAATCACTCATTCACTCCACTACCACAATGTCACATGAATCAACTTTACCTTTCATTTAACCACAATCAAAACATTTACAAGCATGTATCATCACAAGGACTTTTCAATGGCTTATAACGTGGCTGGGCTAATCAAGAAAATTGGTTTTTCTGGATCACAAAATCCTTGAGTTAAGAGAATCATAAAAACACAATTATTCTTATTTTTCCCAACTTGTCTTTACATTGAGCTTTGCTTTTTCTTTTCTTTTCTTTCTCTTTTTCTTTTCTTTTCACATTCTTATTCTTAACTTTTAGCTTAATGCTTTTCCTTTTTCTTTTTCATGCTTTCCCAACAACTCCAAACTTGAACATTTAACAATACCACAAAAGATTTTCTACTTAACTCAAGGTAAAGCTTTTCAACAAGGGTTTTCAATTTATGTTCAAGGCTAAGGGTTCAAAGGATAGAACACAAAGTGTTCTCTTTTAGTGGGCTAACTTCATGAATTTGGCCAATAAAAAGGGTTCCAACAAACGGCCTTGATCATATGATGCAAAACAAGCAATTGATTCAATCATAGAAAACCTGGGCAAAATCATTCATGCTTTCAAAGTAATAGCATTCAATCAATAAAAACTCTGGAGCTCAAAACCTCACAAATAGGCTCATTCACATTTGACATACACATCCTGCTTAACCTCACAATCACAATCATAATATCCTGCATTTGTTCACAAAGCTTGTGAATCACCTGTATAAGCATTTAATGTGCACATCTATCTCAACATCAATCAATCAATAATCATCATCAAGCATTACTTATATCACACAATCACAGTCAATAGCAAACCATCATAACAAACCAGGTTTCCAATAGAGTACATCAACCTTAATCTAAAACAAAAGTAAATAAGTTCAGAACACTTAAACCAACAAAAGCATAAGTTCATGATAGCATTCATCAGTAAATGCCATCTCAGCTCCTCATCAATCTGAGCTGTCCTAACTCCACCCAAATGCAATTTTCAGTTTTCTAGATCAAAATCATGCAGTTTAATCGGTTCAAACATCAATTATATCATCAAATCATGCATAGAAATCAAAACCCCTAAATATTCATGCTTTGACAATCACATTCAAAATCAAGAACCCTAGAATGAACAAAATGCTTTTACTTACTTGGGTGGAGATACTAGATGCAATGAGAATGCTTCCAAGCTAAGATGCTCTCTTCCAACCCCAAACTTAGATGAAAGACTAGTGAGAAAGTGAGTGGATGAGAAATTTTTCAAAAGAGAAGAGGTAAAAGATGTGGATAACCTTGGAAAAGGTATGTGGGAGTGTTTGTGCAGAGAAGAGCCTGAAAGTGAAAGCATTTGCGCAGCTTAGGGTATAAAAATACCCTAATGGGCTCGGGTCCCGCTAAGGGGAAACTAAAGCCCACTTTGCGATAGTACCGCTCAGCGGCACTTTCATGAAGTGCTCTTCTCATTCTTTTCTTAACCTACGTGCCTGCTAAACATGCCCCTCACTGGTTCCCTGCAATTCAATTCTCAGGTTACTTATGCACAACCCTATTATACTACTACAATGAAACAAACAAAAACAATCAATCAACTAGGTCGCCTTCCAGGTAGCGCTTGTTTAACGTCACGAGCCTGACCCAAAATCCACCAACACCCATCAGTAGGTGTTACAATCTTACCAACACCCATTAGTAGGTGCAGAATTTTCTTACCAACACCCATCAGTAGGTGTTAAAGACTTACCAACACCCATCAGTAGGTGTTACAAACTTAGTATCCTTCAGTAGATACTTAACCACCTAGCATCCTTCAGTAGATGCTATATCCAATAAAGTATTTACAAAAATAATGTCCACAAATTAAAAGTTACAAAACAAAATCAAAAGTTTTTAAATCACTGGGTTGCCTCCCAGCAAGCGCTCTTTTAACGTCATTAGCTTGACCCAGTAAAGTTCAAATTCCTTCTTCATAGTTGATGTTCTTGTCCCACCAACTCATCAGTTGTTTCCTGTGTACTGCTTTGATTTTTCTAGAATGTGGAGACTCTATCTCTATCATCTCCTTCTCTTTATAGCCTTTCACAACCCACAACTTGTTTTTGATTCTCACAGGTGTACCAAGTTGGGGTCTTCCTTTATTCCAGTCATCAGGAACTTTTCCTCCTCTTCCAATCTGTTCTCCTTTATGCACCTAAAACAACAAACAATGGTTACCTGTAACCTTGGGCTTTTCATCTTTATGGCTAGTTATGTGTGCATCTTGAAATGCAGCTTTATAACTAGCTTCTTCCTCCTGTGTTTGCGTCTCATCTTTAAAGACATCTACAACAACTCTCTCCTCTCGGTCCTGGAGCACCGCTATACCTTCGTTTACATCAATGATAGCTTTGGCCGTTTTCATAAACGGTCTTCCAAGAATGATAGGTATCTTTTTTGTCTCCATCTTCATCACCACAAAGTCTGCCAAGAACTGGAGTTTTCCAACACAAACTATGATGTCCTCTGCAATCCCACATGGTTCCTTTGAAGATCCATCGGCCATTACTAAATTAACCTTTACAGGTTTCATATTAACATCGCCGATTTGCTCCAGTAAAGAGTAAGGTATCAAGTTAACACTTGAACCTAAATCAAGAAGATCTTTTTTAATCCTTTTCTTCCCTATGGTACAAGGGATAGAAAAGCCTCCTGGATCTGTTGCTTTTGGAGGGAATGGCTCCTTTTTAACAGTTTTACACTTCTTTGCCTCATCATCTCTACGTCTATTCTTTGTAGAGATGTCTTCATCAGATTTAGTGTAAACCGTAATTTGTTGTAGAATCTGCTCCCAAGGTGCATTATTATCCACCATCTTGAATAATTCTGTGAAATCCAGTTGTTTCCCTTGATGTATTGAAAAAGGAGAAGTATTTTTGCTCTCTATTTCTCTTTTCTCTTCTGTTTCTCCTTTGTGTAACTCAACTATCTCATTTTTAGCACTCTCTACCACCTTGCATTCTTCTCTGGGGTTAACCTCAGTATTAGCCCCAAAATTTCTATTTGGCCTTTCTTCCACCTGCTTGGTGATCTGCCCCATCTGAATCTCCAAATTCTTGATAGCAGCTTCAGTGCTCTTTTGGGTAGACTCGGTTTTCTGTATGAAATTATTAAGAGTGTCTTCCATCCTCATGGACCTTTCATTAAGCATAGAAATCTGCTGCCATAAGGTGGGTTGCTGCTGCTGCTTATTAAATTGACCAGCTTGCCCAGTTTGCCCTTGACCAATGCTTGGGTGTGGTTTCCACCCTTGATTGTAGTTCCATTGACGGTATTGATTGGTCATGTAATTCACATCCTCCACGGATTCTGTTGGAAAGGCACATTGACCATTGATATGGTCGCCTCCACATAATTCACACAACTGAGATTGTACCTGTGCAGCAGTTTTCAACTCTTTAGGCAATTGTGCAAGTGTTTTAGTAAGAGTCTCCAGCTGTTGAGTTAGAATTTTATTTTGTGCTAGCAAGGCATCATGTGTTTGTAATTGTAGAACTCCTTTCTGTTGCATAGGAGCTCATTATCACTAGTAGCCATATTTTCAATAATTTCTATTGCTTCCTCTGGAGTTTTCCATTTAATGTTTCCTCCTGCTGAGGCATCAAGCATCATCTTGGTTTGTGAACCAAGACCTCCAAGGAAGGTAAGGACTACTTCCACTTCACCAAATCCATGTGTGGGTGTTTTTCGTAGCAAGCTTTTGTATCTATCCCATGCATGACCCAGTGATTCTTCCATGCCCTGCCTGAATGAAGAAATCTCTTGCTTGCCTTTGTTCACCTTTGATTGTGGGAAGTATTTATTTAGAAACTTGGTTACCACTGCTTCCCACTCTGTGAAACTTCCCTTTGGAAAAGAATTTAACCAAAGCTTAGCATTGCCTCCTAATGAGAAAGGAAACAAGCTAAGTTTGATCGCTTCATCTGGCATCCCATTGATTTTCACTGTGTTGCAGATCTCATTAAATGTAGTGAGGTGCTCATATGGGCTTTCATGAGATAACCCATTGAATTGATTGCTCTTCACCAGTTGGATCAATGCTGGTTTGACCTCCATGTTAGCTGCATTGACTCTAGGTCTAGCTATACTATTAAAGTGCTGAGGTCCAGCTGTATTAGTGTAATCAGCAAGAGTTGTTCTGATATTATTGTTCTCCATATTTTCTGTGCTATGGTCAGAACCTTGTGGTGATGGTTGCAACAGAGTTTCCGGAGGAGGGAAAAGTTCTCTAGATGTTCGGATTCTTCTCCTCTGTCTACTCTCGTCTAAACCTCAAGAAGAGGTTCTGCAGTTATCTTGCTCCTAGTTCGAATTGTCTCGTGCATACACAAGAACACAAAACCCTAGAATATTTGGTTAACACAAAAAGATATAGGAGAAGATATAAGATTCAGAAAATAAAATAAAATAAAATAAAATAAATAAAATAAAATAAAATAAAATAAAATAAAATAAAATAAAATAAAATAAAACAAAAACAGAAAAAATAAAAACAGAAAAATAAAAACAGAAATTCAAAATTAAAGTAAAAAATAATCAATAATCACACAAATTAACCAGTTAAACCACGAGTCCCCGGCAACGGCGCCAAAAACTTGATGACAAATTTATGAACACCGAAAAACGGTGCCACAAACTTGTTTAACAATCGACAAGTGTGACCGAATCGTTTCAAGTAATAAACTAGGTAAGACCAAGTATCGTTCTCCCAAAGGACTCACGGCCTAGTTTAGTTATGTGATTTGTTGATTATTTAAGACTTAAGAACGAAATAAGTGAAGTTTAATATGCAAAACAGAAAATAAACATGTATGCGTGAATGTGATCAATGGCTAAAACAAAATACAAACACTTCAACGGAATATATGGATGAGTATGTTGTTGGGGTTATCAATTTCATCTTATCCACTCTCATATACTTTAGGAATTCAACATTCCTTTCATCATTGTTAATGCCACTCTCTAAATTACCTTGCAAGAAGGCCTATCCCTAATTACGAGTTCATACGATTCCTAGCATTCCTAATAATTAGTTCTTTTAGTGCAGGAGCTTAACGGCAACCAATATACTATTGGGAGAAATTCCCCGGATCTAGACTTCCCCGTACGTTCCCGTATCGACAAAATCAATAATCATGCATTGAATGAGTTAAACAAAGCAAGCATTGAGCAAAGAGGAAAAACCCTAACTAATGATGAAAGAAAGCATAGGTCTTAAATATAAGATGTAAAAACAAATTCCATATATGAGAGTTTCACAAGACTACATTGATTCCCCAACAACAATACAAGGTTTAGTTCACCATATTTATGGTGAAACTAGATGAATAATAATGAAAGAATGAAAGATAAAACCCTAGAAAGGTGAAGAGGTAGCCTGAGCATCCAAGATCCTCCTTCAAAGGGGTGGAAGATAGAGTGTTTGCTTCGTTTCTACCAAAGATCCAAACCCTAGGACGTCCTAAAGCTTATATACTATTCTAAAATTACAGAAAATTTAGGCCCAAGCCCATAAGTGTGTCGCTCAGCGGTAAAGTACCGCTTAGCGGTAAGTGCGTGAGTTGGTTTCTTCCCCTCAGCGGCCATTTTGCCCCTCAGTGGATCCCCCGTGAGCTTCTGAGCGGCAGTTGCGGCTTCTTCTTTTGCACTTTTTGATGTCTTTTCTGATTTCATCTCTCTCCTTCTTCACTTCTTTCACCAAATTCATCTTAAAACCTGCACAAAAACACTGAAATCAAGCATAAACCTGTCCAACCCTCTTATTTCTAAAAATATGAATAAAAGCATGATTTCAAGCTAGTTTCTAAGTGTCAAAGGTTGCTTTTAGTATCAATTTCAAGCATGAAAATAACAGTTTTTCAACTATTATCAGGAGGCAACCCAATTGATTGATTATATTTTTGTTTGTTCTGCTGTAGTTCCATAATAGGATTTTGCATGAGTAATCTGAGCATATTATTGCAGGGAGTAAGTGAGAGGCATGGGTAGGAGGCACCTAGTTAAGCTAGGAAGAAGAAGAGAACTTCCCGAAAGTGTCGTTGAGCGGCAAACTATTGTTGAGCGGTAGTGTCACAGACTGGGCTTAGGTTGCCCCTAAGCGGGACCCGAGCCCATTAGGGTATTTTTATACCCTAAGCTGCACATTAGTGTCTCTTTTCAGATTTTTCTTTGGACACACGCTCCTACATACTTTTTCAAAGGTTCTCTACAACTTTTCTCTCATCCTTCTTGAGAAAATCTCTCTTTCACTCATTTTATCACTAATTCCATGTAAGTTTGGGGTAGGAAGAGAGAGCATCATAGCTTGAAAGCATTCTCAGTTCATCTAGCATCTCCACCCAAGTAAGTTAAGCAGTTTTCATTCTAGGGTTCTTGAATTTGAATTTGATTGTTAAACCATGAATCTTTAGGGGTTTTGATTTCTATGCATGATTTGATGATTTAATTGAAGTTTGAACCGATTAAACTGAATGATTTTGATCTGAAAAACTGAAAATTGCATGTGGGTGGAGTTAGGACAGGTTAAAAAGAAATTTTCAAGAATCTGTACATTTACCGCTGAGGGGTAAATTACCGCTGAGCGGTACTCAGATAGATAACAGATTTTTGCTGAATTATGTTCTGGATTGATACACTGGTGGCGTTGAGGGGTGATTTTGACCCTCAGCGGTGGTTTAGCCTCGAAATAAGGTGTTTTCTGTGTTTTTACTAATGATTAACAACATGTTTTGTGGTTTGGTATCTGTGTTTGATGTAGGAATGACATCCTCTTCAGGCAAAAGATTTAAGACCATGGCATCCAAAAGAAAAGAAAAGGAACCAGAACAACCCCATTCTAGTAGGTTCCTATCTCGCAAACATGAGAAGCACTTCAAGGTGGTCCAAGATAGGAGGTTACTGATGGAGAGAAAGGTGGGAATGATACCTAACTTTGCTCCTCAATTTGGAGAGCAATTGTTAGGGAATGATTGGGGAAAGCTAGCCACATACCCTTCACCTGCCAATATAGCTGTGGTAAAAGAATTCTACACTAATGCAAGAAAGATTGGTGATTATCCAGCTGAGAATTACTTGGGCTGTGTCAGAGGCCATGCTATCAGGTATGATCCTGATTCCATCAACAACTTCTTGGATACTGTGTGGGCTGGTGAGCAGTGCCAGTTTGCTCTCTGTATGGAAGAAGGAGCTGATTTTGAGGATGTAGAGAGAGTTTTATGTGTGCCTGGAGGACATTTTCAAAGGAATAGAACAGGCGTTGTGGTAAACATTAGGAGAACTAACTTGACTCCTCTTGCAAAGTATTGGATGGCATTTTCTCATGCCAACATTCAGCCAAGTTCTCATGTGTCAGACATTACTCTTAGCAGGGCACTCCTCCTTTATTGTGCAATAAGGAACTTGAATGTCAATATTGGGCAGGTAATAGCTGATGAGATAAGGGTGTGTGCTAACACAACAAACAACAAAGCACCCTTAGGACATCCATCCTTAATCACACACCTCTGCAAAATAGCTGGGGTGGATACTTCATCTCCACCTTTTGAAAGGCCAAGGAAAGCAATTGATGAGGCTTATTATAGACAATATTGTGGAGGCGATGAAGCAGCTCAACCAGTTCCACCACGCCGTACTCGTAGAGAAAGAGGGCAAGCACAGAGTAGGGCATATGCTGAGACACATGAAGCAGAACCATTCCAAATGAGGGACATGTACATGTCTCTTATAGGTGCACAGTTACAGTCTATCCATAGAGGGCAGGTGGCTACTGCAGAGATGATTGTTGGAATGTATGATACACCTCCAGCACACAGGTGGACTATGGAGGAATTTCATAATGTGGTAGCTTGGCCAGAAGAGCAGGTACAAGGAGGCAGAGCTGAAGCAGCTGAAGCTTCAGCTATGGAGATGGAAGAAGATGATGAAGCCGATGATGATGATGCATTTGAGGATGCGGAAGATGAGGAAGAAGAGGAGGATACAGATGACAGCTCAGATTGATGAGGAGCTGAGATAGCATTTACTGATGAATGCTATCATAATTAGAGTAGGACTTATGCTTTATTTGGTTTTGTGTTCTGACTTATTTACTTTTGTTTTAGAATAGGGTTTGATGTACTCAATTGGAAACTTTGTCTGGTGTGATGGTTTGCTTATAATTGTGATTGTTTGATAAGTGATGCTTGATGATACTTTGATATGGATTGATGTTGAGCTGTGCACATTACATGCTTGTACAGGTGATTCACAAGCTTTGTGAACAAATGCATGATGTTGTGATTGTGATTGTGATATTAAGCAGGATGTTTATGTCAAATGTGAATGAGCTTATATGTGAGGTTTTGAGCTTCAGAGCTTTTGTGATTGAATGTTATTCCTTTGGAAACATGAATGACTTTGCCCAGGTTTTCTATGATTGAATTACTTGCTTGTTTGCATCATATGATCAAGGCCATTTGTTGGTAAGCCTTATATTAGCCAATTTCATGATTAGCCACTAAAAGAAAACACTATGTGTTCTATCCTTTGCACCCTTAGCCTTGAACATGATTTGGAAACCCTTGTTGAAAAGCTTTACCTTGAGTTAAGTAGAAAATATTTTGTGGTATTGATAAATGTTCAAGTTTGGGGTTGTTGGAAAATAGAAAGGGAAATTGAAAGCATTGAGCTAAGAGCTAAGAGCTAAGAATAAGAATGTGAAAGAGAAAGAAAAGAAAAGAAAAGAAAAGAAAAAGCAAAGCTCAATGCAAAGGAAAGTTGGGAAAAATAAGAATGATTGTGTTGATATGATTCTCTTAACTCAAGGGTTTTGTGATCCAGAAAAACCAATTTTCTTTTTAGCCCAGCCACATTATAAGCCATTGAAAAAGTCCTTGTGATGATGCATGCTTGTGAATTTATTTGATTGTGGTTAAATGAAAGGCAAAGACGATTCATGTGACATTGTGATAGTAGAGTGAATGAGTGATTACCTCTTATACACTTGTGTTTGAGTGAAACACTTTACCTAGTGAGGAAATATTCATTGAGCACATGAACATCCATGTTTAGTTGATTGATCATTCATGAAAAATAGCATTTGTTGGATATTAAGTGACTTTGTGAACACCAAAGCATGTGTACATCTTGATTGAAATCTTTGTCATGAGTTTGATTGAAGTTTTACTTACCTTGAAAAGAGAATTTTTGAATGAGTGAATGATGACGAATTTATGAACACCGAAAAACGGCGCCATAAACTTGATGAACAAATTTATGAACACCAAAATATGATGTCACAAACTTGCTTTACAATCGGCAAGTATGACCGAATCGTTTCAAGTAATAAACTTGGTAAGACCAAGTATCGTTCTCCCAAAGGACTCATGGCCTAGTTTAGTTATGTGATTTGTTGATTAGCTAGGACTTAAGAACGAAATAATTGGATTTTTAATATGCAAAAGACGAAATTAAACATGTATGCATGAGGTTGATCAATGGCAAAAGCAAAAGACACGCACTTTCAATGAAAGATATATATGAATATGTTGTTGGGGTTCAATTTCATCTTATCCACTCTCATATATTTTAGGAATTCAACATTCAAATCATCATTGTTAATGCCACTCTCTAAAGTACCTTTCAAGAAGGCTTCTCCCTAATTACGAGTTCATACAATTCCTAGCATTCCTAATAATTAGTTCATCAAGTGCAGGAGCTTAACGACAACTAATATAATATTGGGAGAAATTCCCCGGATCTAGACTTCCCCGTACGTTCCCGTATCGACAAAATCAATAATCATGCATTGAATGAGTTAAACAAAGCAAGCATTAAGCAAAGAGGAAAAACCCTAACTAATGATGAAAGAAAGCATAGATCTTAGATTAAGATGTAAACACAAATTCCATATATGAGAGCTTCAAAAGATTACATTGATTCCCCAACAAACATACAAGGTTTAGTTCACCATATTCATGGTGAACCTAAATGAACAATAATGAAAGAATGAAAGATAAAACCCTAGAAAGGTGAAGAGGTAGCCTGAGCATCCAAGATCCTCCTTCAAAGGGGTGGAAGAGAGAGTGTTTGCTTCGTTTCTGCCAAAGATACCTAACCCTAGGAAACCTTAAAGCTTATATACTATTCGTAAATTACAGAAAATTAGGTCCAAGCCCATAAGAGTGCCGCTTAGCGGTAAAGTACCGCTCAACGGTAAGTGCGTGAGTCGTTTCTTCCCCTCAGCGGCCATTTTGCCCCTCAGTGGACCTCCCGTGACTTCCTGAGTGCCGCTCAGCGGTAAACTGCCGCTGAGCGGTACTTGCGGCTTCTCCTTTTGCACTTTTTGATGTCTTTTCTGATTTCCTCTCTCTCCTTCTTCACTTCTTTCACTAAATTCACCTTAAAACCTGCACAAAAACACTGAAATCAAGCATAAACCTGTCCAGCTCTCTTATTTCTGAAAATATGAAGAAAAGCATGATTTCAAGCTAGTTTCTAAGTATAAAGGTTGCTTTTAGTATCAATTTTAAGCATGAAAATAACAGTTTTTCAACTGTTATCAGTGAACCATTATAAGGATTGGTAGAAGATTGAGTTACATCTTGTTTGCTTGAGGACAAGCAAAGTTCTAAGTTTGGGGTTGTGATAACAGTTGAAAAACAGTTATTTTCATGCTTAAAATTGATACTCAAAGCAACCTTTAACACTTAGAAACTAGCTTGAAATCATGCTTTTGGTCATACTTTTAGAAATAAGAGAGCTGGACAGGTTTATGCTTGATTTCAGTGTTTTTGTGCAGGTTTTAATGTGAATTTGGTGAAAGAAGTGAAGAAGGATAGAGATGGAATCAGAAAAGACATCAAAAAGTGCAAAAGGAGAAGCCACAACTGCCACTGAGCGGCAGTTTACCGTTGAGCGGCACTCAGGCAGTCACGTTGGATCCGCTGAGGGGTGATTTGGCCGCTGAGGGGAAGAAAACAACTCACGCACTTACTGCTGAGCGGTAGTTTACCGCTGAGCGACACTATTTTTGGGCTTGGGCCTAATTTTCTGTAACTTTAGAATAGTATATAAGCTTTAGGACGTCCTAGGGTTTGTATCTTTGGCAGTGACGAAGCAAACACTCTCTTTTCCACCCCTTGAAGGAGGATCTTGGATGCTCAAGCTACCTCTTCACCTTTCTAGGGTTTTTTCTTTCAGTCTTTCATTATTGTTCATCTAGTTTCACCATGAATATGGTGAACTAAACCTTGTATTGTTGTTGGGGAATCAATGTAGTCTTGTGAAACTCTCATATATGGAATTTGTTTTAACATCTTATATTAAGATACATGCTTTCTTTCATCTTTAGTTAGGGTTTTTCCTCCTTGCTTAATGCTTGCATTGTTTAACTCATTCATTGCCATGATTATTGATTTTGTCGATACGGGAACGTACGGGAAAGTCTAGATCCGGGAAATTTCTCCCAATATCATATTGGTTGCCTTTAAGCTCCTGCACTTTAAGAACTAATTACTAGGAATGCTAGGAATTGTATGAACTCGTAATTAGGGATAGGCCTTCTTGCAAGGTAATTTAGAGAGTGGCATTAGCTTTGATGATAAGAATGATGAATTCCTGAAAGTATATGAGAGTGGATAAGATGAAATTGATAACCCCAACAATATACTCATCCATCTAATTCATTGAAGTGTTTGTATTCTGTTTTTCTCCATTGATCAAATTCATGCATACATATTTAATTACTGTCTCTTGCATTAAAACCTACAATTAAATTGTTCTTAAGTCTTAAATAATCAACAAATCACATAGCTAAACTAGGCCGTGAGTCCTTTGGGAAAACGATACTTGGTCTTACCATTTTTATTACTTGATACGATTCGGACACACTTGCCGATTGTTAAACAAGTTTGTGGCGCCATTTTTCGGTGTTCATAAATTTGTCATCAATAATCAAGAATCAATTCAATACATGAGAGTTTAAGAGGTTACATCTTTCCCAACAACAAATAAGGTTTAGCTTTCCATTATCATGGAGAAACTAGATGAATAATGGAATGAAAGAATGGAAGAGATAGAAAAACCCTAGAAAGAGAAGAAGAGAGCTGCCACATCCCCAAAATCTACCCCCAAGGAGTGAAAAGTGTGTTTCTGTGCTCAAGCTATCAAAAGATACAAAACCTAGGATGTGCAAGTCCTTAAATAGAACATAAAAATAACAGAAAACAGGTCCAAGCCCATAAAAATAACAGAAAACAGGTCCAAGCCTACTTAAAATGGCGCTCAGCGGCACTTTTGCCGCTCAGCGGTACTTGCGGCTGTTCAGAATAACGCTCAGCTGCATTTTTTAGCCCTCAGTGGTGATTTTGGCACTTCAAAACTGGCGCTCAGCGATAATTACCGCTCAGCGCAACTATTTCTGCACTCTGGTTGACTTTTCTACATTCTGGTTGACTAATTGACTTTTTTGGTTGACTGGTTGACTTTTCTGGTGGACTGGTTGACTTTTCTGCATTATGATTGAGTTTTCTACATTTCAACCATTCGGTACTTTAACTCTTCTTTTAAATCATTCCAATAGCCTACAAAATCAAGGGATTCTAGCACAAAACCATTAAATTCACCTTCAACTCTCTTATTCACAAAACTAAAGCAAAAACATGACTTCAAGCAAACTTCTAAGTCAAAAAAGGTGTTTTTAATATCAAAATTAAGTATAAAAATAACAGTTTTCCAACCGTTATCACTCCCCAATTACCCTGCCACTTTCCCAAGTGCCATGAACGAGCTGTTCAAACCCTACTTGAGGAGATTCGTGCTGGTGTTTTTTTATGACATCCTAAGTTACAGCCCTACTTGGAAAGATCATTTGCAACATGTCGTGTTAGACATGCTGTCATAGCAATAGTGGGTAGCAAACCGGAAGAAATGTGAGTTTGGAAAGACCCATATTTAGTATTTGGGACATTTAATAACCGAGGAAGGGGTGGAAATGGATAGGGAGGAAGTGGAGGCGGTCCTAGAGTGGGAGGAACCAAAACCCATCAAGGCCCTAAGGGTATTCTTGGGGTTGACGGGCTACTACAAAAGGTTTGTGACAGATTATGGCAAGATTACTCACCCTTTGACGGATATGTTAAAAAAGGGTATATTTGTATGGATCGAGTTGGCCAGGAAGGCAATGACTAGATTGGCCAATAATTCAAAATCAAGCAATGAATCCGGTAGCAATCAAGGAAGCACTTCAAAAGGATCCTAAGAATAGTTCTAGAATGGAATAAGAAAACAAGAAAAGACCACAAGTTGCAATTGGACTAAAATCAGATTTGCATTGGAGATTTTCCGAACTGTTTCATAAAATGTCTCAAAGACAATCCAGTTTTGCTTCAGAATTTGGATTTTGATTTCTCAGATTTCGAAAATGGTTGCACTAGTCCAATTAGCTTCTTAATTTCATTCTAGAATCTTTTGAATATATCAATTCTTTTATATTGAACCAAGCTTTTGCTACAACCTTTAGTCAAAGATCAATGCATAAATCATTTTCATGAAAAATTTGCTGCAGCACTTGTTTTTGACCAAAACATTTACCTAAAATGGATGAGTTAAGTAGTCAAAATGCATAGGACCGTACAAGATCAAGTTAATTATGTATGAACATGTTTATTTTATGAAAACAAACTTGTTTGAGCATCTTTTCAATTCAGATTCACATTACTTCACAGTTGGACTTGGTCAATGCCTTATGCATCCAAAACAAACAACTCTAGTATCCAAATTTAAGCATAGAGTTTCAAATAGGCTTTTTACAGTTTACTTGACTCCAAAACAATAATTAAAAGTTGCTCGAAGTGGCAGAACAGTGTAATAAATGGTTAACAATGATCTAGGTGCTAAAACTAGATTTAAAAACATAAAAAGGACTCAAGCAAAGAATGTGCAGATCGGTCAACTACACTTTTGAATTTCTACTTGAGTTTTCTCAAATGCATCCAAGCTATGCCTAAGCATTTCATTGCTTATATGGTATGTAATTTCTCTTGACAAACATAAACAACTCATAATTCACTGAAATTTGATTTCCACCTAACTTGCAAATGATTTGACAATATCTAATGTTCAAACAGTTGAAAGGTAGTTGATAGTATACTCAAAACTGATTGTATATCTGTCATCAAGCTCATTCACACGAATTTCATAGCTCATGATAATTGACAAATTTTGAGTTACAAAATAAAAATTCAATTAATTAAACTCATATTTTGATGACAATGAAAATAATGCACTAAAATAAGAATACACATGACTTTGAACATAACAAAACAAGATTTCATAAACAAAATGACAAACATTGAAATGGTCCGATTAAAATGATAATACCAACAAATCAACACAAGGCTGGACACAAAAATAGACTCAACAGAACCTAAAAACCAGCATCCAATGATGGTAGCATCAATGAAATAGTGCACATAAGAGGCCAAAACAGAAAAGTGAAATGGATGACATTGAAGACTAAAAAAAACAACTAGACATAGCTCTCGAAGACACTTGTAACTTGGCTTTGATACCATTTGATAACTTCATCCAAAGGCATGGTTAATCAGTGAACAACACGATGGCACAGTGGAAGACAGTAACAAACTCTGGCAACGAAATTTAATGGAAGTTGGTGACTGTTTAGGAGGGAGGAAATGCTTCTATGGTGTAGCTCTAGCTCAGGCGGCCTACCATCTATGAGAGGAAGCTAAAAGGGTGGGCGAGGAAGCAATGAGAGTGACTTTCGGATGTAGAGAAAGGTTGGCTTAAGAGCTTCAGCATAATTCTTCTATTAATTCCAAAAGTGATTTCTACAAAGTAAGCATAATTCTTCTGTACCAGTAGGGACCGGGCGCGGTACGGACGAACACCCACGTCATTGGACCACCAAACGGACCGGACGCCCACGTCACCGTATGGGACCCAGGAAACCACCCTTCTTCTTACTGTTGGGAAGGGTTGGGCATGGTGGGCCGGACGCTCGTATGCCCATAATCATGCAACCTTACCGCTTTACACTAAGGGAAAAAACAACTCGCCCGAAGTCGGCCGGCCAGGCCGGGGACCCGTCAAGGGCGGTCAGTCATGAGGATAAAAACCTGCGAGGACGGCCGCCCGCGTTACTAATCAACTTAGCTTAAGGTAACTAGGGGTTTAAAAGCTATTGGGCTGACTTGGGTCATGATTAACTTTTCACTAATCCCAAGCCCATAGCAAAAACTATAAATACAGATCCAGGGTGAATGGTAGATAGGCTGCATTTAGTGCACATTTATTGTTATTCGATAGAGGAAAGCTATTGCTCTTAACTGACTTTAGCATCGGAGAATCTTTTGCAGGTCTCCCACCCTAGGACTGGGAAGGAAGTTGAGGATCGAGTACAGAGGACAAGATATACGGAGTAAGAGAAGAGGAGGACGTGGAGATACCGAACGACACAACCCTACACATCCGAAACATTTGGCGCCCACCGTGGGACCGTGAGATTTTAAAAACCCAATGGTGACCACGAGAAATATGAGCATGGACGACCCGATTGAGATGATTCGAGTTCTACAACAAAAGATGGATGAGATGTAACAACGTCATGAAGATGAGCTGGCGGCGGTAAAGGCCGACTGTGAAGCTCGGATAAGCCGGGAGATTGCCGGGAAGGACGGGGACAAGCGGGCGAAGGAGAAGGGGAAGGCCGCCGCAGAGGAACGTTCGAAACAGAATACTGGACGCGATGAGACCTGGAGGCCGACTGGTACACAGGCCGAAGGTAGTAAGGCCAAGTCAGTGCATGCGGAGAGCGCGGCCGAGGATAGGCGGATGGTGGTCAAGCCGGAGCCTTCCTTCACGCTATTACTCCCCTTCGCCCAAAACATAATGGACGTTCAGATCTCTGAACAGTTTATTGCACCGCAATTCAAAATGTATGATGGGACCACCGATCCTGAGGGCCACATCAAAATGTATGATGTACCAGCAGGGACCGGGCGCCGTACGGACGGACACCCACGTCATTGGACCACCAAACGGACCGGACGCCCACGTCACCGTATGGGGCCCAGGAAACCACCCTTCTTCTTACTGTTGGGAAGGGTTGGGCATGGTGGGCCGGACGCCCATATGCCCATAATCATGCAACCTTACCGCTTGACACTAGGGGAAAAAACAACTCGCCCGAAGTCGACCGGCCAGGCCGGGGACCCGTCAAGGGCGGCCGGTCATGAGGATAAAAACCCGCTAGGACGGCCGCCCGCGTTACTAATCAACTTAGCTTAAGGTAAGTAGGGGTTTAAAAGCTATTGGACTGACTTGGGCCGTGATTAACTTTTCACTAATCCCAAGCCCATAGCGAAAACTATAAATACAGATCCAGGGTGAGTGGTAGATAGGCTGCATTTACTGCACATTTATTGCTATTCGATAGAGGAAAGCTATTGCTCTCAACTGACTTTAGTATCGGAGAATCTTTTGCAGGTCTCCCACCCTAGGACTGGGAAGAAAGTTGAGGATCGAGTACAGAAGACAAGATATACGGAGTAGGAGAAGAGGAGGACGTGGAGATACCGAACGACACATCCTTACACATCTGAAACATTTCTATTAATTCTAAAAGTGATTTCAACAAAGTAAGATGGGTGAATTTATAGATGATTCACCCCTTTGTGCACCAGATTTACAATTTTGATCATCAGCCTTATTTCATGGATTATAGGACACGTGGAGTAGTGTTGAACATGTACTGGCTTTGGCCAAGAAAACATGCTGAAAAAGAGGTCCGTTGTCGCTGAGCGGTGGAGGGTTGGCGCCCAGCGCCACCCGATTGAGATTTCTCCAAATTTATCCCTTTCCATGGGTTGGTATGGATTGTTCTATTTTTCTTGTTGGGCTTCTGACTCCCACTTGAAGTGTCCAAAGAGTACTTACCCTTCTTGAGATAGATCTTCAAGGGCTTGTTGTATGACCTTGGCCATTCCACGAATAATGGGTCTTAATGTGGCATTTGGCTTGGACCCGTCTATCATACAATCATCACAATCTTCTTTTTCCGATACCAATAAAAAATAATGGCCACCATTGAGTGAAAATAGCACTACTAATTGAAAAAAATCTTAATTAATATCCAACACAAATTACCTCAATCTTTAAGGCTTGGTTGACAAAAATAGAAAAAAGCCTAAATAACATTAACTTAAAATTAATAAAAACTTAAATTAGTAATGTTAATAAGAGAGAAGGTTAAGAATTTATATTATAAAAATAATAGTAGTAGTAGTATTTTTTAGATTTTGAAATCGTAAAGTGCAAATAAAAAACTATTAATGTTTAAATTTCATAGGACTCAGAAAAAAATATTAAAATATCTGACAAAAGTACAAACCAAGGATTTTGAAAGTATCTCTTATGGACAAGGGTAGAAAAAAGTCAAATAGTTACTAAAGCAAAATAAATAATACCAGTAATTATTAAGAAAAATAATAAACAAGTTTTCTCAAAACAAAGAGAGAAGAAGATGGAAGAGAGTTCTTCCTGACTAAATTAAAATAAGATAATGACATTATTGTCATTATTACATCAAACCAACAATTCTTTCCTCTATCTAATCAACTTGTGAAAGAAATATAGATTTCAACATTTATGCTTTCAACTTTGTTTTTCTTTTCCCATCAAGATCAATGAATCGAACTTTACAGGATGTCCTTTGTCTGCAGACAGAGTAAACCAACTCATAAAATACAGAAAATTACGCTGCTTTTAAAATCCAAGAACTTAAGCCTAACCTGCATCTTTATGGCCATGCATATGATGATCCATTGAAGTATGTTTTCAATATAAATAAGTGTTGGGCAGATCTGATCGCTTGAATTTACGCTGTTTGAACAGTTTCTTCTATGACCAAATATTTTAGCACACATAAAGATTCTGCATACAAAATTATGTTAATTAAAAAGTGAGGGATAGTGTTTGATTTGCAAGCATGCAGTATAGAGTTTCACTTAGAAAGTATATAAACCTGGGACAGAGGAACATCAACATGTTTGGAAAATCATTGAGGGACCCCGAGTCAATGGAGCGGAAGATCTGTAGGAGTTGGAAAGCAATGCAATAAAACAAATTATATCCAAAGTCCAGAAAGAATAACAGTCAAGTAATGTTTACGCAGAACTAACTTGCATTGCCCAACGTGAACATGCCAGTTTTCAGGATCATCTTCACTACAAAATACTAAAGGGTCATCTTCTGGAACAACTGTAAAATTATCCTTTGAAGTGGTAATGGAAGGACTCGATATCCATGAGATGTGTTCTCTTCCTTAATAAAAAGCATCATTATGCCTAGAGCTGTCAGTTTCTTTCCAAGCCCCAAGGGCTAACCCGGGCCCTTTCTATATTTAGCCCCATTTCTGGTTGACCCACATCTTGGGGGCTTCTTTAAAGCTCCTGGTCCCCCAAAACCCATCCAAGTGGGTTGTGAATGAAGCAGGGCCGGGTTAGCCCTCTAGTCCCAAAACATTATTTTTGATGCATTTTCTTCTGAACAACCACTCCATTGAGTATTTGACGACCTCCCCTCAGTCTCGCCGCCCCACCCTTCGTCTCCTCCCGCCATGCTGAACCCCGGAGGAAACCTCCGCCCTCATCGACGCCTACCGCGACAAGTGGTCCTCCCTCGGTCGCACCAACCTCAAAGCCACCCACGGGGAAGAGGTCGCCGATTCCCCCACTGCCAAAACCGTCGTCCAGTGCCGCCAAAAAATGGAAAAACTCCGCAAACGCTACCGCACCGAAATCCAACGCCTCCGCTCCCTCCCTCTCCCTGGCCTCATCACCAACTCCACCATCGCTTCACCCTCCTCCTGGGTTCACTTCAAATCTGTGGATTCCATGGAAAAAGGCCTCAACAAACCCCACACCGACACCACCACCGCCACTACCACCAACCCCAACACCCCCACCAACAACCTCAATTTCCCCGACGGATTCCAACTCAATCTCTAACACAATCTAATCTCGTGGGTTCATCTTTAACGCAATCTAATCTCGTGGCTCCATCCTCTCCTAGATCTACTCCCTAACCGGTACCAATTTTACATTTCTGCTTTCTTCGATTCATTGCAACGAATTCCAATGTGTCTCAATTGTTTTTTCATCTTGTTTCTCCCCCATTTCACGATTTATGCTCAATGTCTCTGCTACTTCGATTTCAATTGAACTCACTGTTTGAAATGCCGTTAGTGCTTCTGGTTTTCTACCTCCATCATTTATCCATCTGGGTCATTTCTAATACCCTAATAAATTGAATGTTTAAAGTTGTATACTTTCATGACTGTGTATGCTCCATGGATGGATTTTTCAATTGGGTTTTGATTAAGCTCTCTTTTTGTGTTTGTGCATCATGTCACTTATGTCTTCTTTCTTCACAGGCTGTAGTAAGTTGTGGCTAGCCTTCCCCTTGAGCTCCTTGGCGATGTTATTAATAGAATAGAAGCAAATGAGAGTACATGGCCTGCTCGTAAGCATGTCGTTGCATGTGCTGCCGTGTGCAAGTCCCGGAGAGAAATGTGCAAAGAAATTGTTAGCCGTCTGGAATTTTGTGGGAAGATCATTTTCCCTATTGGCCTGAAGTAGGTACACCTTTTGTTCTTCTATCATGTGCCTAAAATATGTGTAAAGTATTTTCTTTATGTATCAAGGATATGAAATTTTTACCATGACCAAAGTTTACATTTTTATGCTTCATTGACTCTTGTCTTGTCTGTAGCCTAGGCATAGGAATGGAACCATCCAGTGTTTCATCAAGAGAGACAAATCTAAGCTGACATACCATCCAATCCTGGTAAGCTTTCCTTTGTTGACACTAACATATATGAATTTATCTTATCATCTTGTTTTTTTCTTTCTTTAATTTGCTTTTACTGTGTAATTTTTGTGCTTATCATCCAATTCTGGTATTGATATATTTGTTGACTTTTTCCTTTATCAATTTGAGTCGTGGTCACCTTTGAAAGTAGAATTTATATTTGTTTATTTGATTTTTGGTTCAGCTTAATTGCTTGTTATGTTCATTTCTATGTTTGGATTGGTGAAAAATGATGGAATGAGGTGGTTGTTTTTGAAATGTAAGCTTTGCTACCTTAAACTCGATCTTACAGCTTCCTTGTGGTGTTGGGAATTGTTTCTCCAAATTCATTTTTTATCACAACCTGTTGTTGTTAATGCAATTTAGATAGTAGTGTTCAAATATGATGGTCAATTTCTTTGTTGTGGCCCACTTACAAACTTATTGTGTCGTTTTATTGAAGTTTATGAAAGTAAGTAATAACTATTGGTGCTCAAGTTACTTAGGGTTAGGTGCTGATGTCACTTCTACTTTATTTTGGTCATATGATCCATTCAAATAATTCAACCTTGTCCCGAGCATCATTTCAACTTGTTGCGTGTTTGGCTTGTTAGCTTTGCTAAAGTTTTAATGGTGTGTGATGCATGTCTATTATGCTTATGTTGACTTTAATTACAAGAGAATAGCTCATGCCTTGCCTATCCTACTTGTTTTATTGGTTGAAATGTATTCTATGCTAGCACGAGTATTGAGTTGACAAATATGTTGCTGTTACAGTGTGTTGTATAAATATGCGTAATGGAATTTTGTGTTCCTGCAGCCTTGCTTATTGTAAATGGAAAGTTTCTTCTCTCTGCCAAAAGGACCAGAAGAACAACTTGCATGGAGTATATTATATCAATGGATGCAGATAACATATTGAGATCTAGTAGTACGTACATTGGAAGTATAAACTAAGCTCCAGGAAGTATATTACAATATATGTATTTACCAATTGCTGTATAAAATTTTTGTTTCTTTCTATTTTGTATCTATTTCTCGATCATAAATTTTTTTTCTCTACTTAAAATTTGGTAAAAAGGAAGACCCATGGACTGTCCCTATCCCACAGGGCTTTGGAGTATTTAGCTATTTGGACTTTTTTAATAAAGGACATTTTGGTTCTGTGGGCTTTTTTGGTCCAACCCATGTGGACTAGGGCCAAATCCTGGGCTTATTTGACAGGTCTAGTTATGCCATTGAGAGGATTTTTTTGAAAAGGATTGGAAACTCTTTCCACTTAGTTGCCTTTTTCCATCGCGGTTCAAAATTAATCATATGCTGCTGATCCATCTATTCTGTCGTGGTTATCTGGGAGCCCTTGATCCAGCTTACATACAATATATAAGAGGGGTGAGAGCTGAGAAGTAACAATAACTCAGATAACGCTTCAATTCTTTTCGGTTTGAAAACAGGAGAGAAAAAGAAATGGCAAAGTCTTACGACATTGTAACAAAACATAAAACAATACTTCCTGCAATGTAAAAATAGCAAAAGATAAGAGTTAACCTATTCTACAATTATGCTGAAAGACAATAAAAAGATATTTGTTATTACCAATCTTTAACTTGGTCCTACAAACAAGGCCACAGGGGGCAACATAGTAAAAGGAATTAGATGTTTGGAGCTAACAATTACAATTAACTCCTTAGAATTAATTTTCAAATTGAGTGCAATAAATTTGATATATATAGGATTGTTCTAGATCGTGATATGTCAGTAAACACCACAACCGAGACTTTGTCACTAAAAAAAGGCAAGAAAATACTTGTAGTGATGACATTAAGGCATAGTAAAAGGAATTAGATGTTTGGAGCTAACAATTACAATTAGCTCCTTAGAATTAATTTTCAAATTGAGTGCAATAAATTTGATATATATAGGATTGTTCTAGATCGTGATATGTCAGCAAACACCACAACTGAGACTTTGTCACTCAAAAAAGGCAAGAAAATACTTGTAGTGATGGCATTAAGGCTTAACGTATAAGCTGATTCTAGAACCTAGACTCAGGTGGACTAACATTACTCAAGAACCCAGACACCACATATACTACTATATCTTTGCCCCAAAATATTATTTTTTTCTGGGTACTTCAAATTTGCAATCAATGGTTGGGGTAGGTGGGGATTTGGAAACTGATATTATGATAAGTTCAAGGGAAATGTTTATATTAGGAGAAATTAAAGGGACATACAATTATAACTATCTAAGGGTAGTTTTGTTGTCTCAAACTTTTATAATATCTGTGTAGCAGTTGTTTTTAACAGTTTTTTAGGAAGTTTTATAAAGGAAAGGCTAGGGAGAGTCTAGTCCTCTTGAAAGACCAGGGTTAGTGTAACAATTTAGATTATTGTGCATATTTCATTGTTAATAAAGTTGTCTAGTTTTTCTGGGTGAACATCCAAGAACCTGTCTTGGAAATCTTTACAGTTTTAAATAAATCTGGGTGCCTATCATTGGTATCAAAGCCACTTTCCTGGTGCTGTGGTGGCTGTGTGGCATGGTCAATACGAGAATGGAGGCAAGATTGGATGAATTGGAGCACATAGTGCAAGAATAGGAACATAAAAATCAGAGATGGTTCCAAAGGTTGGAGGAAATGCTTACAGGGTTGACAGGGTTGGTGGAATGTTTCACATCCTCTAATAAACAAACAGCGGATAGTGCTTCTATTGCCAAGGAAGGCAGTGCAGGTAGTCTCAAGAATAATGGAGGGACTGAAAGTGGACGTTCAGGACTGACTGAGGAAAAATGGAGGAAGCTAGATATTCCTGTTTTTATAGGAGAAGATGCTTATGGCTGGACTAACCGGTTGGAGAGATATTTCCTGTTGAAAGAAGTCAATGAAGAGGAGAAGATGAGGGCTGTTATGGTGGCTTTGGAGGGAAAAGCCCTGAATTGGTTTTAGTGGTGGGAGACTTGCTATCCGAATTCCACATGGGAGGCTTTCAAAGAAGAGGTTGTTCAACGGTTCCAACCAACAATGCTTCAAAATCCTTTTGAAGTCTTGATTGGGCTTAGACAAATTGGGAAGGTGGGAGAGTATATTGAACAATTTGAGCAATATGCAGGGTTCTGGAGAGGTATAAGGCAGGATTATTTGACTGACATTTTTCTAAATGGATTAAAGGACAAAATAAGGTGCTGTAATTTAAGATAATATCTTTAGAATCTTCCTTATTAGAGGAAATAGATACATAATCTTTTATTTTATTTTATTTTTCCTAGTTTCCCTATTTTCGTTTTAAGGAGAACTAGATTATTACAAATAGAGGGTATGAGAATGTATGTTTTATGATTGAGAATAATAAAATAAGTCTTATTTTCAACTTAGTGTCAGAGCTCCTGATCTTGGAGCTCGATTCCGGTGCAACAAGTCACACCGTCACTGTTGCCGTCGTCGCCGGTTAGGGTCGTTCATAGGACAGAAAGGTGCGCCCAACATCGGCGATCACAACGTCGAAAGTCGCCCGTGAGAAGAGCCGCCACACGCCGCCACCGTCGCCGGCGTGTGTAGCCCACGCGTCCACCTCCGGCGAGACCCACTCACTGCCGCCGCCATATACAGGGTCGCCGGAGCCCCCTAAGTCTATTCCTAGGGTCGGTGACGACTCATTTTGGCTGTATTTGAGTATATATGAGTTTTAAGTTTTGCTCCTTTTTTCTCGGTGTGACCCACTCGTCGTTACCAACACAGAAGAGTCGCTGGAGCCTCCTGAGTCTATTTTTAGGGTTGGTGACGACTCATTTGGCCTTTATTTGAGTAGATATGAGTTTGAAGTTTTTGCTCTTTTTTCTTGGGTACGGGATGTCTGAAGAAAAAAGTATTCCTTTGGGGATACCTAATGACCTACCAAATATAGGAAGTATCTCTTGGTTGGATGGTTAGAATTACTTACAATGGAGCCAATTTATTCTAAGGATTCTCAAGGGTCGTTCAAAACTTGATCACATAGATGGAGGAGGACCAGGAACAGACGATCCTCATTTTTCAATTTGGGACAAGGAAGATTCATTAATTATGACTTGGATGTGGCAATCCATGATTCTTGAGATAAGGACAAATTATATGTTTCATTCTTCTGCAAAAGAAATATGGGATGATTTACAAAGTACTTTTTCTTTTAAAAATGATCTTGCTGCTTACTATGACATCAAGAATAGGATATTTAATACAAAACAGGGCTCCCTTTTCGTATTAGAATATCACGAAATCTTGAATGTTCTTTGGATGGAACTCGATCAGATCCAAACAATAAAGATGTGTAAAAGAGATGCTATCGCTCTTGGCTGAATTATTGAGGGGGAAAAAATCTTTAAATTTCTCCAAGGCCTGAATCATGAGTACGACCCAATCTGGGTTCAAATTTTTGGAAGAGAAAAATTACCACCCTTGTCATAAGTTTTTTTTATGGTAAGAGGAGAAGAAACTCGAAGAACTGTCATGCTGCATGGAGGGATCTCCAACACAGGCTCTGCAATGACAATTGGAAAGGGAGTCCACAAGGGAACAAATGCTGGGGGAAAGATGTTTGAAAGAGGTACTCAAGGGGATTATTGTTCATACTGTAAAAGATCTGGACATACCAAGGAAACATGCTTCAAACTCCATGGAAGAAAAAATGTTCACGAGCGCATGGGAAACAACAAAGGGCCTACTAAAAGATGTGTAAATCATACTTCCTTAGAACGGGAAGCAACCAATCAATCTAGTCCTTCCTAGTCTAACCCACCACCACCACCAGATCTTGATATGAAAGTTTATAAGGAGAAAATCGAGCGCTTCGAAGCAATAGTTGAATCAATGAATAAGCCCTCTGGATCATGCACTCTGTCCATAAAAGGTAAGATTTGTCTCAATACTATTGGTCATGTGTCTCAAGGTATTTGGATCCTTGATTCAGGTGTAACTGATCATATGACACCTTTTAGTGGGTATTTCAACTCATGGAAAAAACAATAAAGAACAACTTATTAAGTTGCAAATGGTCAGGGTATACCTGTATGCGGCTCTGGGAATATATTTTTGGACTCATCTATTATATTGAAGGATGTTTTACATGTTTCTCAATTAGCTAATAGTCTTATCTCTGTGCAAAAACTCACAAAGGATTTAAATTGTTCAGTAATATTTTTTCTAACTTATTGTGTTTTTCAAGACCTTGCCACAGGGAAGACGATTTTAACTGCTAAGGAGCAAAGTGGGTTGTATTCTTTAGAGTTTGATGACCAAAGCAACACAAAAATCATGAGTCAACAAGCTACATCTGAGAACGCGGACAAAATCTCAAATATGGTTACATCATCAAAGGCTTGGGCATCCTTCATTTAGTCTTATCAAGTCCTTGTTTCCCTATTTGTTTACCAAGGAGTCTGTTGAGTCTTTTAATTGTGATATCTGTCAATTGTCAAAACACTATCGTGCATCTTATCCTATTAGTAATAAAAAGAGTATTTCTCCATTTGATTTAATTCAGTCTGATGTTTGGGGTCATGTCATAGATTCTATTTCCGGAGCCAAATGGTTTGTTACCTTTATTGACGATTGTACTCGTGTCACATGGACATACCTTATGACAAATAAATCCGAAGTTTTTCAAATTTTTGTTAATTTTTTCCGTTTTGTCCAAACTCAATTTGGAAAAAATATCAAAAGAATTAGAGGGTATTGAATATGTGAATCATGAATTTCTCAATTTTTGTCTCATAATGGTATTGTTCATGAACTAACCTGTGTTAATACCCCTCAACAAAATGAGGTTGCTGAAAAAAAGGATTGTTGCCTTCTTGAAGTAACTAGAGCTCTTCTTTTTCAAATGTATGTTCCCAAAAATTACTAGGGAGAAGCTGTGTTAACTTCCACATATCTCATCAACAGGTTACCCACTTGTATCTTAAATGACATTAGTCCTATACAATCTCTATTGTCTTTTGTTCATTCTTCTTCCCTAATAACAAGTCTACCTAGTCGAGTCTTTGGATGTGTTGTTTTCGTTCACTCTAATCATCCTAACCGTGGTAAATTAGATTCCAAAGCTCTTAAACGTGTCTTTATTGGGTATCCTTCTAATAAAAAAGGGTACAAATGTTATCATCCTTAGAGTCGTCGCATCTTTATCACTATAGATGTCACCTTTCATGAAACAAAATCTTTTTATGTCAGTCCACCACTTCAGGGGGAGAAAGCACTTGAAGTAGATGAACTCTGCTTCTTTTCATTACCATGTTTGTCTTTGCAGGATGCCGAAGACCTGAGCAATGAAGCTACCATAGTTCACAGTAAGGAAGAAGAGGAAGACAAATTTTTTGGCAAAAAATATGGAAGAAGAGAACAACCCACTTCGACTCTCGAGCAAGAAAAATTGTCTAATCTGGAGGTGAGGATCCCTAAATATATCAATGAGGAGGAGGTAAGTATTACTGAGGACTTACCCATTGCATTGAGAAAGGGAAGAAGATCATGTATAAATTGGCTCATGATGACAAATTTATGAACACCGAAAAAACGGCGCCACAAACTTGTTTAACAATCGTCAAGTGTGACCGAATCGTATCAAGTAATAAAACTAGGTAAGACCAAGTATCGTTTTCCCAAAGGACTCACGGCCTAGTTAGCTATTGATGGACAAATTTATGAACACCAAAAATGATGTCACAAACTTGTTTTCCAATCGGCAAGTATGACCGAATCGTTCAAGTAATAAACTTGGTAAGACCAAGTATCGTTCTTCCCAAAGGACTCATGGCCTAGTTTAGTTGTGTGGTTTATTGATTAGCTAAGACTTAAAGAAAAAATATTTGGATTTTTATATGCAAATGACAAAAATTAAATATGTATGCATGAAGTTTTGATCAATAGCAAAAAGCAAAAGATAAACACTTTCAATGAAATATATGTATGAATATGTTGTTGGGGTTCAATTTCATCTTATCCACTCTCATATATTTTAGGAATTCAACATTCAAATCATTAATGTTAATGCCACTCTCTAAAGTACCTTTCAAGAAGGCTTCTCCCTAATCACGAGTTCATACAATTCCTAGCATTCCTAATGATCAGTTCATAAGTGTAGGAGCTTAACGACAACCAATATGATATTGGGAGAAATTCCCCGGATCTAGACTTCCCCGTACGCGCCCGTATCGACAAAACCAATAATCATGCATCGAATGAGTTAAACAATGCAAGCATTACGCAAAGAGGAAAAACCCTAACTAATGATGAAAGAAAGCATAAGTCTTAATTAAAAGATGTAAAAAACAGATTCCATATATGAGAGCTTCAAAAGATTACATTGATTCCCCAACAAACATACAAAGTTTAGTTCACCATATTCATGGTGAACCTAGATGAATAACAATGAAAGAATGAAAGATAAAACCCTAAAAAGGTGAAGAGGAAGCCTCAGCATCCAAAGAGAGAGTGTTTTCTTCGTTCCAGCCAAAGATACAAACCCTAGGAAACCCTAAAGCTTATATATTATTCGTAAATTATAGAAAATTAGGTCCAAGCCCATTAAAGTGCCGCTCAGCGGTAAGTGCGTGTCACGTTTCTTCCCCTCAGCGGCCATTTTGCCCCTCAGCGGTCCTCCCGTGAGCTCCTGAGTGGCACTCAGCGGTAAACTGCCGCTGAGCGGTGACTTCGGCTTCTCCTTTTGCACTTTTTGATGTTTTTTCTGATTCCATCTCTCTCCTTCTTCACTTCTTTCACCAAATTCACCTTAAAACCTGCACAAAAACACTGAAATCAAGCATAAACCTGTCCAGCTCTCTTATTTCTAAAAATATGAAGAAAAGCATGATTTCAAGCTAGTTTCTAAGTGTAAAGGTTGCTTTTAGTGTCAATTTTAATCATGAAAATAACAGTTTTTCAACTGTTATCACAACCCCAAACTTAGAACTTTGCTTGTCCTCAAGCAAACAAGATGTAACTCAATCTCCAAGCAATTCATATGATGGTTCACTTCATTCAAAAATCTTCTTTTCAAGATAAGTAAAAACATCAATCAAACTTATGATCAAGATTTCAATCAGGATGTGCACATGCTTTAGTGTTTCACAAAATCAGTTAATACCCAACAAATGCTCCTTTTCATGAATGACCAATCAATTAAGCATGGATGTTCATGTGCTAATGGAATATTTCCTCACTAGGTAAAGTATTTCACTCAACACACAAGTGTATAAAAGGTAATCACTCATTCACTCTACTATCACAATGTCACCTGAATCAACTTTGCCTTTCATTTTACCACAATCAAAAACATTCACAAGCATGCATCATCACAAGGACTTTTCAATGGCTTATAATGTGGCTGGGCTAACAAGAAAATTGGTTTTTCTGGATCACAAAATCCTTGAGTTAAGACAATCATAACAACACAATCATCTTATTCATTCCCAACTTTCTTTTGCCTTTGCATTGAGCTTTGCTTCTTTTTCTTTTCTTTTCTTTTTCTTTGCATATTCTTACTTTTTAGCTCTTAGCTCAATGCTTTTCCTTTTTCATGTTTTCCCAACAACCCCAAACTTGAACATTTAACAATATCACACAAGATCTTCTACTTAACTCAAGGTAAAGATTTTCAATCAAGGGTTTCAGTGTATGTTCAAGGCTAAGGGTTCAAAAGGATAGAACACAAAGTGTTCTCTTTTAGTGGGCTAATTTTACGAATTTGGCCAATAAAAAGGTTTCCAATCAAACGGCCTTGATCATATGATGCAAAACAAGCAATTGATTCAATCATAGAAAACCTGGGCAAAATCATTCATGCTTTCAAAGTAATAGCATTCAACAATAACAACTCTGGAGCTCAAAACCTCACATATAAGCTCATTCACATTTGACATACACATCCTGCTTAATTTCACAATCACAATCATGATATCCTGCATTTGTTCACAAAGCTTGTGAATCACCAGTATAAGCATTTTAATGTGCACATCATCTCAACATCAATTAATCATAAGCATAATTCAGCATTACTTATCACACAACCACAGTTAATAGCAAACCATCATAACAAACCAGGTGTTCAATAGAGTACATCAAACCCTAATCTAAAAACAAAAACAAATAAGTTCAGAAAACTTAAACCGCAAAAGCATAATCATATGATAGCATTTATCAGTAAATGCTATCTCAGCTCCTCATCAGTCTAAGCTGTCCTCTGTATCTTCTTCTTCTTCCTCATCTTCATCATCTTCAAATGCATCATCATCATCAGCTTCATCTTCTTCCATCTCTCTAGCTGAAGCTTCAGCTGCTCCAGCTCCTCCTCCATGCACTGGTTCCTCTGGCCAAGCTACCACATTATGGAATTCATCCATAGTCCACCTGTGGGATGGAGGTGTATCATACATCCCCACAATCATCTCAGCAGTAGCCACCTGCCCTCTGTGAATGGACTGCAACTGAGCACCTATAAGAGACATATACATGTCCCTCATCTGGAATGGTTCTGCTTCATGTGTCTCAGCAGATGTCTGGCTCTGTGCTGGCCTTCTCTCTCTACGAGCACGGCGTGGTGGAACTGGCTGAGCTGCTTCCTCACCTCCACAGTACTGCCTGTAATAAGCCTCATCAATAGCTTTTCTTGGTGTGAAACCCTGATAAATTAATATATACAAATCCATTCTCTGATCACACTTTTAAATGCACTGTGCCACGTCAAATTCCACTCTTTTCCTCTCTGCATGCACTAATGCCATCTGTCACGTTGGAAGCTTCCAAAAGCTGTAGTGGAAATCAGGTGGCAGTATGTGAGTGCACCATTGTTTGACGAGGAAGAGAAAAACAATTTCTCTGAAAACACTTCTCTTCCTTCCATGCAATCTTCTTCTTCCTCAAGAAATTCTGGCTTTCCATCTTCTCTGTATTCTCCCTGAACTCTTTCATATTCTCTCTAAGATAACTCACCTTCATCTCCTCCAATCTCATTTCAGACACCGTAGGAAACCTCTCTGCACCGTGAGCATTCTTCTGAACCGAACAGAACTGAGAACTGAACTGGTAAGTTCTCGTCTCTGCACCTTCATCTATTTAGTTCATGCGAACCAATTTCTGGTTGCATGCATGAGTTATAGGTCTGAACCTTATGTCATTTTGGTTTATTAGATTTAGTGAGAATCTTGGAGTGACTCGTTGGGTAGAAAGCCGTGAGAGCACTAGAGAAACCATAAGCATTTGGGAGTTCACTGCTAGACCAGGTAAGGGAAGCTTTAGTAATTTAATTTAATACTGGTTTGATTGTATGAATGCAATGAAATATACTGGAATGTCTGAACTGCATGAAACAATTTCTGTTTAAGTGTGCATGAATGAGTATGGTTGCACTGGATGTATATTATAAATATCGTTGGAACAGTATGCAGAGAATGAGATGTATGAGTTGTAATGTGATTGATTTTCTGTATGGTTTGGAATGAAAATGATTTGAAATGTATGTTGATGATGATATGTTTGAACTGGAAAAATTCTGTATTGATAAGATTGTAATATGAATTCTGTAATGTATGAGATTTATGGTGAAGATGAAATTTTTAAAGTTCAAATCATATGAAATCTGTGAAATTATCGTGTTTGAAAAATCTGGAAATTTTATCTTCTCTGATTGATCATGTACGCTCGTTGTCGAACGGTCTTATACCGTTCGGTTTCCCTGGAAAATCACTTAGAATAAGGGTTCTTTCATTTGGAAAGGACTCTGATTAAGAACGAGCGTTATTGGTGTCAAGAGTTAAGTGTGAGCGTTCGGCTTGGCTTAGCTTGTACCACGATTGAAAATAAATTGAAGTATAGTTAGGACGTTCGGTTTTGTTTACCAGCGTTCGTCATAAGCAGCGCTTAGTATTAGACTGAGCGTTCGTCCAAAGGAACTCTCGGTCTTAGATTGAGCGTTCGTCCTAGTTAGCGTTCGGTCTGATACCGAAAGTCCGTTCAGATGAGCGTTCGTTCTATTTGGTGCTCGGTCATTGACCTAGCGTTCGTCCTAAGGAGGGTTCAGCTTCTACTGAACGCTCGTCCTTATCATTGCTCGTGAGCGAACTTCACAGCGTTCGTTCAATTTATTAATTAACGTTCGGTCTTTGACTGGCAGTGTTCGTTTCCGAATTTACTAATGCTCTGATTATTTATTTGAAATCATTTAAACTGTGATGGTCCTTTTCATTTAACCTCAAGTCTTTATACTTAGAATTTTCCTAAGTATTATTTGGATCTTTTAGACTCAATTTCAATTAAATTAGTCAATTGTCTCAACGTCTATGAATGAATAATGGTGCGTTTCTTTTGTTCAGAAACGTGATAGCAGTGTACTGTAATACAATCATCTGAATCTAGTAAATGATAAACTTTGTTTAAATTAAGAGAGTGGAACATAGAATGAAAATGTGAATAAGAGAACTGGTTAATATGTGCGAATGGTATTTGAATGAATTTTATGGGATTGGATTGTGAATGAGCGTTCCAAGGAGGAACGTCTCCATGATGTGAATATGAGAAGTAGTGTAGTATGACCATGGTAAAGCTGCTGATGGCTGTTTATCCTGATATTCCGTGAGTGCTCATCCTCATGTAGAGGGGAGTAGGTCATGCGTGGGAATGGCAGGAGGCCCTAGTCCTTCTGAGTACTTTGGACTGATAGGGTTAACCTCGGGTGGCAGCTGTTGAGTGTATCCCAGTTACCACACCACCCGGGTGCAAGAACGCCTGTAGATACATGGCTTCATACAGTCCGGACAGTCTTTAATTATGAGAATTTGGATAAGCTACTGTATGCGAGAAAATATATCTAATGTTGTATGAAATGTATGATTGATTTACTATGTTAAAATATGTTGATTGTATAAATTAAATTACCTAAGCTTACCCTTGCAAATTTCCTTGTGTTGTCTACTGTTTCTGTATGTCCGTCTTGTCAACGCAATGATCATCCGTTGTGGATGTGAGCAGATGGTGAGGCACCCCTGGAAGCAATGCTGGAAGAAGAAAATTTGGAGGATGCCAACTTGGTAGAGGTTGAAGTTAAATCTGAGCAGTAGGGGCTCGTTCCGTAGTGGCTGTTAGATTTCCTGTACTGAATTTTGGAAGTTCTGTATATAGTTTTGCAGAACTGTTTCATCCAGATTTGATTTTGTATTTTGATAGATTCTGAACGCTGTAATTGTAGTACGTTCAGTTTTAAATTTTGAGCAGCTGTTGTAAATATTAAGACTGCACTGTAATTTCTGTAAATGTGATTAGTTCTGATTAATGGTAATTACTATTTATTGGGATGTTACACTTGGCCTCTCAAATGGTGGAGCAGAAGTGTCCACCCCAGCTATCTTGCAAAGGTGCGTGATAAAAGAGGGATGTCCTAGTGGTGCTTTGGTGTTTGAGGTATTGGCACACACACTAATCTCATCAGCTATCACCTGCCCAATATTAACATTCAAGTTTCTGATAGCACAGTAGATGAAGAATGCCCTGCTGAGAGTAATATCTGACACATGTGAACATGGCTGAATGTTGGCATGAGAAAACGCCATCCAATACTTTGCAAGAGGAGTCAAATCCATCCTCCTAATGTTAACCACTGAGCCAGATCTATTCCTTTGGAAGTGTCCTCCAGGTATACACAATACTCTCTCCACATCCTCATAATCAGCACCTTCCTCCATGCAAAGAGCAAACTGACACTGCTCACCAGCCCATACAGTGTCCAGGAAGTTATTAATAGAATCAGGATCATACCTGATAGCATGGCCTCTAACATAGCCCAAATAATTCTCAGCTGGATAATCACCAATCTTCTTTGCATTGGTGTAAAATTCCTTTACCACAACTATGTTGGCAGGTGCAGGATAAGTGGCTAGCTTTCCCCAATCATTCCCTAACACTTGCTCTCCAAATTGAGGAGCAAAGTTAGGTATCATTCCAACCTTTCTCTCCATCAAAAGTCTCCTGTCCTGAACCACCCTAAAGTGCTTCTCATGTTTCCTAGAGAGGACCCTGCTACAGTGGGGTTGCTCTGGTTCCTTTTCCTTGCTCTTGGTTGCCATGGTTTTCAATCTTTTTCCTGAAGAGGATGCCATTCCTACATTCAAACACAAATACAAAACCACAGAACATGATGTTAGTCATTAGTAAAACACAGACACAACTCCTTTGGAAGCTAAACCACCGCTGAGGGCCAGAATTTCCCCTCAGCGCCACCAGTGCCACATTCCAACACGCAAAAATTCAGAAAAACCAAATCTGGCAGAGTGCCGCTCAGCGGCAGATTACCCCTCAGCGGCAACTCTGCAGATTTTTGAAAATCTTGTTTTAAAGCTGTCCTAACTCCACCCAAATGCAATTTTCAGTTTTCCAGTTCATAATCATGCAGTTTAATCAGTTCAAACATCAAATATATCATCAAATTATGCATAGAAATCAAAACCCCTAACTTTTCATGCTTTGACAATCACATTCAAAATCAAAAACCCTAGAATGAACAAAATGCATTTTACTTACTTGGGTGGAGATACTAGATGCAATGAGAATGTTTCCAATCTAAGATACTCTCTTCCAACCCCAAACTTGAATGGAACACTAGTGAGCAAGTGAGTGGAAGAGAAATTTTCAAGAGGAAAGAATGAAAAGATGTGGAAAACCTTGGAAAAGGTATGTGGGAGTGTTTGTGCAGAGAAGAGCCTGGATAGAAAACCTAAAACGCAGCTTGGGGTATAAAAATACCCTAATGGGCTCGGATCCCGCTAAGGGGAAACTAAAGCCCATCTACGAGAGTACCGCTCAGCGGTAAGTTGCCGCTCAGCGGCACTTTCGTGATGTGCTCTTCTCCTTCTTTTCTTAACCTACGTGCCTCCCATACATGCCCCTCACTAGTTCCCTGCAATTCAATGTTTAAAATGCTTATGCAAACCCTAACTAAAACAAACAAACAGAAATATTCAATCAACTGGGTTGCCTCCCAGGTAGCGCTTGTTTAACGTCACGAGCCTGACCCAAAATCCACCAACACCCTTCAGTAGGTGCAAAATTTCCTTGCCAGCACCCATCAGTAGGTGTTACAAACATAGTATCCTTCAGTAGATACTTAACCACTTAGCATCCTTCAGTAGATGCTATCTCCAACAAAATAATTACAAAAATAATGTTCACAAATTACAAATTGCAAATTACAAAACCAAATCAAAAGTTTTTAAATCCACTGGGTTGCCTCCCAGCAAGCGCTCTTTTAATGTCATTAGCTTGACCCAGTAAAGCTCAAGTTCCTTCTTCTTTATAGTTGATGTTGTCATTCCACCAACTCCTCAGCTGTTTCCTTTGAACTGTTTTAGTCCTTCTAGAATATGGAGACTCTATCTCTATCATCTCCTTCTCTTTAAAGCCCTTCACAACCCACAACTTGTTCTTGATTCTTACAGGTGTGCCAAGTTGGAGTCTTCTTTTCTCCCAGTCACTAGGAATTTCTTCTCCTCTTCCAATCTCTTCTTCCTTGGGTACCTGAAACAACAAACAATGGTTACCTGCAACCTTTAGATTTTCATATTTATGGCTAGTCATGGGTGCATCTCGAAATGCAGCTTTATAACTAGCCTCTTCCTCCTTTGCTTGCGTCTCATCTTTGAAGACGTCTACCACCACTCTCTCCTCTTTGTCCTGGAGCATCACTATACCTTCATTTACATCAATGATAGCTCTGGCCGTTTTCATAAACGGTCTTCCAAGTATGATAGGTATCTTCTCTGTCTCCATCTTCATCACCACAAAGTCTGCCAAGAACTGAAGTTTGCCAACACAAACTATAATGTCCTCTACAATCCCACATGGCTCCTTTGAAGATCCATCGGCCATTACTATTTTAACCTTTGCAGGTTTCACTTTAACATTGCTGATTTGCTCCAGTAAAGAGTAAGGTATCAAGTTAACACTTGAACCTAAATCAAAGAGAGCTTTCTTCACCTTTTTCTTCCCTATGGTACAAGGGATAGAAAAACTATCTGGATCTAATGCTTTACGAGGGAATGACTCTTTTTTAACAGTTATACATTTCTTTGCTTCATCACCTCTACGTCTTTTCTTTGTAGAGATGTTCTCATCAGATTTTTTGTAAACTGTGATTTTCTGTAGAATCTGTTCCCAAGGTGCATCATTATCCAACATCTTGAATAATTCTGTGAAATCCAATTGTTTCTCTTGATTTATTGGAAAAGAAAAAGTATTTTTGCTCTCTATTTCTCTTCTTTCTTCTGTTTCTCCTTCTTCTAACTCAATTATCTTCATTCACACTCTTTACCACTTTGCACTCTTCTCTGGGGTTAACCTTAGTATTAGCCCCAAAATTTCTATTTGGTCTTTCTTCCAATTGCTTGGTAATCTGACCCATTTGAATCTCCAAATTCTTTATAGCAGCTTCAGTGCTCTTTTGAGAAGATTCAGTTTTCTGTATGAATTGCTGAAGAGTTTCTTCCAACCTTGTGGATCTTTCATTAAGCATAGATAACTGTTGCCAAAAGTTGGGTTGCTGCTGCTGCTTATTATATTGATTAGCTTGCCCAGTTTGTCCTTGGCCAATGCTTGGATGTGGTTTCCACCCTTGATTGTAATTCCCTTGACGGTATGGAAATTGATTGGCCATGAAATTAACGTCCTCTACAGCTTCAACTGGAAAGGCACATTGACCATTGATATGGTCACCTCCACATAATTCGCACAACTGGGTTTGTACCTGTGCAGCAGTTTTTAATTCTTTAGGTAATTGTGCAAGAGTTTTAGTCAGAGTCTCCAGCTGTTGAGTTAGAATTTTATTTTGAGCTAGCAAGGCATCATGTGTTTGTAATTGAAGAACCCCTTTTTGTTGCATAGGAGCTCCTCTCTCACTGTGCAACTCATTATCACTAGTAGCCATGTTGTCAATGATTTCTATAGCTTCCTCTGGAGTTTTCCATTTGATATTTCCTCCTGCTGAGGCGTCAAGCATCATCTTGGTTTGTGAACCAAGACCTCCAAGGAAAGTTAAGACTACTTCCTGTTCTTCAAAGCCATGCATGGGTGTTTTTCTTAGCAGACTTTTGTATCTATCCCATGCATGCCCCAGTGATTCTTCCATGCCCTGCTTAAATGAAGATATCTCTTGCTTGCCTTTTGTCACCTTTGATTGTGGAAAGTACTTGTTCAAAAACTTTGTTACCACTTGATACAAGAAGGCCTAGCACCATTGGGCCTATCACAAGAGGGATGATCAAGAAGCTACAAGATGAGTACTCTCCCAAAGGCCAAACCCTCTTTGCTATCTTTGGATGGAAGATTGGAGACCTAGAAGATGCTTTTAAGATGCCAAAACATGGAGAAGGGTAAAAGTGGACTTTGACACATGGGGGGTGTGCATAGTAGCCTAAGGGGTAGTATTAGCTTATTTTAATTCCACTTATGCGCCTATGTAATAAGCCACGTGAATAATATGGTTTCTAGAAAGCCATCACACTTGGCATATGTGGGTGAGGTGGCACTTGATCCGTATTTTGTGGATCTACTTACCTCACATGCATGGCATTGCATGGACTTGAGATTTAGCTATATAATCTCCTGGGATAAGCATGTATTTCACTTTTGGAAATATATAGAAGATGAATTCTGCACTTTGCAATTTTCTCTCATCCGAAAGTCCTTTCTACTTGCTTGCTCTTCCATTGCTATCTTCTTCCATTGTGGAAGCCGCCTGAGATAGCCTACCATTCCCTCAAGCCAACTTCCACTTCACTTCACCCTAATCACTTTAATCCGCTGCAAACATTTCATTCAGTCCAACCAAAACAGAGAGGCTTCTCTGCTACAACTTCTCCAGCACTGAACAATGTTTTCCTTACTGTTCCATTGATTCTTCAGTTGCAGCAGAGCTGGTTGCTTCCTCCAATCTCACGGATCTGCTCCTATGCATCAAGTGGTATCATGAGCCTTGGTTCAAGTTAGAACCGTGAGATAAGTCCAGATTTCTTCCATTTCTTTGCTGTCAAAATTTCCTGGTTGTTCTTGATGTTTTCTGAAAATTCTGCACTGTTTTCATCAATCATTGCTGTGTTTAAAATCTAATCTTAACTTCATTGGCTACTAGCTGTCTTTGCTTGAGTTTTCCTTCATTTTATTCGGCTGTTATTGATTGTTTGAGTCTATTTTATCATTTAAACATCATTTCCGGTTTTGTCTTAAGTCTTGTTAGTTACTTTGCTGTTTTTGTTATCAAATCTGGTTTTCAACCAAGTTTTACCAAAAATCTGAGTTGTTTGAATGTGGCTACACCAATTAAGAGCAATGAATACTTCAGAAATGAGCTCAGGTGTTTAGATCTACCATTCAAACTCAAATCTGTGCTGGTTGTTCAAACCTGACAGAATTTCAGTTTCTGTTTTTTTTGTTGCTGCATTGCCACTGTTTTTTATGGTCATTTACTGTTCTATTGAACAGCAGTTGATTGATCCATTGTCTGAACCATTTGGAAGATGAAATGAGTTGACTCCAAATAGTTTGTCATGTGGCAAGAGTGTCCAAGCATTTGGCCGAGATGCATGTGTTTTCTTTGAGTAAATTCTGCCTAATTCTGTGTGGTTAGTATTAGATCATTGCTAACCATCCTCAACACTGAATTTCTGAATTTGTGCAATTTTCAAATACCATTTCTAACTCCTGTTTGCTGTTTTCAAATCAGAATTGCTTTTGAATCAAAATTTGACCATGCTAGTTGTTAAATTTAGCTGAAATCTGGTACTACATTCGTGATTTTCTGTTTTATATAGTTTTGATGCATCCAATTAGTTCCAACAAGTCATCATTCATCATCAAAACATGTTTGAATCATTGGAAAATAACTAGGTGCAGTACTGTTCATTTGATATATTTTACTGCATTGAAAATTGACTCTGTTGAGAAACTGTGCTGGTTTTTGTCAATTTCTGCACTGCATTACTTTGCTTGATTCATTACGTTTAGATGCAGTAAAAGCCATGGTCCATTTAAAATATCAAGATAACAATTCAAAAGAGATATTACATATGTTAAAAGGCACTTAGGACCATTGCATCATCAGTTTCGAAAGTTTGAAGTGTATAGTATTGTTGCTGTTAAAATCTGGTGCAGAAATCTGGTGCAACTCATTCAGGCATTTCATCAAACAGTTTTGTCAATTTTCAATGCATAGCCAATTCGTGTGTGATTCTGATCTAAAGTCTTTTCTTGTGTTTTAAATCTGATCTAGAACCATTCTTAGGATCTATTTGAGGTGCCACCGTGTTTGAAACCCCTTTCATTGCTTGATTTTCGAATTTTTTCTACATTCTACACACCAACTGTTTGAAAAATTTCCTAGTGTTGCTGTCTTTTGGTTGTGAAAAATTACAGCACTTGAGGTGATAGTTTTAGTGATTAATTGGCTTGTTGGGTAGGTGGTTTATACCTCAGAAGGTGTATCACAATTGGAAGCATCAAAGAAGGTTCAATGAAGAGGAGCAAAGACAAGAAGATGGTACTTTGGATGGGAAACCTGTGACAATTCTGCACTTCCAAAGTGTGCTGCAGCAAGTGCCAAAGCTGCACTCTTGAGTGATCACTTGGAGCTGAGAGGATTGGTGTGAATTAAGCATAGTTCACTCTTTGTTTTTGAGAAGCCAAAGCTGCACACATCTTTCCCTTAGCCAATTCGCATTTTTTTTCTCTTACAATTTACCAAATTTCTTTTGTAATTTCCTTTGGTTTCTTTGGTTGTAAGTTCCAAATCCAAGCAAGTGAGGTGCTAGAGTTCACAAGTGCTCTTCCCTCATTTGTAACTAGACTCAAAGAAGTTTCACAACCTAAAATTGAGTAGTCGGTGAGTGTGTCTTAGATCCAAAGTCTAAGCCTCACCTAGGAGACCTCACTTTAATTGCTTTTCCAACTCTCGACTAGATAGCATATATCTTGTGCGAATAGGAAGCTCTCTTCGGGGTCCGAATTTAGAGTTAGGTTGTGTCTTTTCTTTGCTTTGTGTTTTCTTTGTTGTCTTTAAGACTTAAGTGGATTTAAGAGTGATTTTGATCTAAGGACTCTAGTAAGTAACTAGAAGCATATTTGGCAAGGATAAGGCTTGGTACTTAAGCATTCCTAGTGAATCACCTCCCTTACCTGGAATATTGCTTTCAAGTGAAAATCTCTAGTCCTTACTTCAAGAATAACATTTAAGTCCATCATAATGTCTAGAAGGCATTCTCCTAGGATTAGTGATAGTGAAAAAGAACATTTTTCTCTTCAAACTTTAGTTAATGAATTCAAGGAAATAAGAAGAGAAATGAATGAAGAAAAAGCCAATAGAGAGCTTCAAAATGCTGTTATTCAAGATGAGTTGAGATTGATAAGGAAAAGTAAGTCTAGGGGAAGTTAGAGTGAAAACTCTCAAGAGGGAGGGATGTCTATGAGTCTGGGTGATTATTACCCTCATCAGCCTTCTACTTCTAGAAGGCATAGGAGAAATTCTCATGCACCCCCACCCCCTAAAGAAGTCAATGTGGTGTTGCCTCACTTCCATGGGAAGGACAATGTAGAGGCTTATCTTGATTGGGAGATGAAGGTAGAACAATTGTTTGAATGCCATCAAGTGAGTGAAGAGAGGAAGGTCTCTCTAGCTACCCTAAGCTTTCAAGGGTATGCAATGTATTGGTGGACTGCCTTGGTCCAAGAGAGGCTTAGACATCAAGCCCCTCCCATCCACTATTGGAATGATCTCAAGTCTGCCCTTAGGAGGAGACACATTCCCTCCTACTACAATAGAGAACTCATGGATAAACTCCAAAGGTTACAACAAAGGTCTATGACAGTTGAGGAATATAGACAAAAGATGGAGTTGTATATGATGAGGGCAGGCATAGTAGAAGGTCCAGAAACTACTTTAGCTAGATTTTTAAGTGGGCTCAATTTTGACATAAGAGATAGCGTTGAACTTCTACCTTATAGAGATTTGAATGATCTTGTTCAAATGTGTATAAAGGTAGAACAACAAAACTTGAGAAAATCTTCTTCTAAAAGAATTCAAGTTCAACCTACTTTTGAAAAGAAAATTTTTAAAGAAAAAGAGCCATTTAAACCTCTAGCCAAAATAGAAGAGAGACCCAAGAAAGAAACACCCTCACACACCAGAACAAGTGAAATCAAATGCTTTAAATGTCTAGGAAGGGGTCATGTAGCTACTCAATGTCCTACAAAAAGAAACATTATTTTGAAAGGCAAGGACATTTATAGTAGTGAAAGTGACACCCCAACTAGTACAAGTGATAGTGAGGAAGAAGAGAGGGAAGAGGAAATATATGCTGATGATGGGCAACTTCTCATGGTGAGAAGGATACTTAGCAACCAACCAAGTCTAGAACACATATCACAAAGAGAGAACATCTTTCACACAAGATGTAAAATTCAAGAAAATCATTGTTCTCTCATTGTTGATAGTGGATCTTGTTGCAATTGTTGTAGCACAAGGTTGGTTGAGAAGTTGAAGCTTGATATTATACACCATCCAAAACCTTATAAACTTCATTGGCTAAATGAAGATGGGGATATAATAGTCAAGAATCAAGTGAAGTTGGCATTTTCCATTGGGAACTTCAAAGATGAAGTTTTATGTGATATAGTTCCCATGGAAGCATGTCATGTGTTATTGGGGAGACCATGGCAATTTGATCATCAAACTATCCATCATGGTCTAACCAATACCATCACTATCCATCAAAAGGACAAAAAGTTTGTGCTTCATCCTTTGACTCCTACCCAAGTGGCTAAGGATCAAGCACAAATGAAGTCTTTAAGAAAGCAAGAACATGATCAAAAGAAAAAGTCAAAAAGAAAGGAGGGTATAGCAGCAAGTGTGCCACCTAAGGTCACTCAACATGAAGTCCTTTTAAACAAAAAGACTTTAATCAATACACTTCAAGTTGAGCAACCTTCATATCTTCTTCTTTGTCAAGGGACACTTACATGCACATCTAGTGATTCAAAGACTTCAACTCTTTCTCCATCCATTCAAAAACTTTTGAAAGAATTTGATGATCTATTCCCACAAGAAATTCCAAAAGGGCTTCCACCCATAAGAGGAATTGAACATCAAATTGATTTCATTCCAGGGGCAGTTCTTCCTAATAGGCCAGCCTATAGGACAAACCCCCAAGAAACTAAGGAGATTGAGACACAAGTCCAAGAGTTGCTAGATAAAGGCTTAGTTCAAAAGAGTCTAAGTCCCTGTGCTGTACCAGTGTTGCTTGTACCAAAAAAAGATGGGAAGTGGCGCATGTGTTGTGATTGTAGGGCTATCAACAACATCACAATCAAGTATAGACATCCCATTCCTAGGCTTGATGATATGTTGGATGAATTGCATGGAGCATAAATATTTTCAAAGGTAGATTTAAAAAGTGGCTATCACCAAATAAGAATTAAAGAAGGTGATGAATGGAAAACTGCCTTTAAGACCAAGTTTGGATTATATGAATGGCTAGTTATGCCTTTTGGTCTTACAAATGCTCCAAGCACATTCATGAGACTTATGAATCATGTCCTTAGGGATTGCATTGGGAAGTTTGTAGTTGTCTACTTTGATGACATCTTGGTATATAGTCAAAATTTGCAAACTCATGAAAATCATTTGAGAGTTGTTTTAACAATTCTTAGAAAACACAAATTGTTTGCAAACTTTGACAAGTGTACCTTTTGTGTTGATAGTGTCATATTTCTTGGATTTGTGGTCACCAAAAATGGGGTTCATGTGGACCCAGAAAAAATAAAGGCCATCCAAGATTGGCCTCCTCCAAAGAATGTAGGAGAAGTAAGGAGCTTCCATGGGTTGGCAAGCTTTTATAGAAGATTTGTTCCTAACTTCTCTAGTCTTGCTTCACCCCTCAATGAGTTGGTAAAAAAAGATGTTACATTCCATTGGGGGGATAAACAACAAAAAGCTTTTGAGCTACTCAAAGAGAAGCTCACACAAGCACTCATTCTAGCTTTGCCAAATTTTTCCAAAACTTTTGAGCTAGAATGTGATGCTTCAGGATTTGGTATAGGTGCAGTATTATTACAAGAAGGACACCCAATTGCATACTTTAGTGAAAAACTTCATGGTGCCTCTTGTAATTACCCCACCTATGACAAAGAACTCTATACACTTGTGATGGCTCTTCAAACTTGGGAACATTACCTTGTTGCCAAGGAGTTTATCATTCATAATGATCATGATTCACTTAAGTATTTGAAGAGTCAACACAAGTTACAGAAGAGGCATGCTAAGTGGTTGGAATTCATTGAACAATTCACTTATGTTATTAAATACAAGAAAGGAAAATCCAATGTGGTGGTTGATGCTTTGTCAAGAAAAATTAATCTATTAGCCACATTGGGAGCTCAAATTCTTGGATTTAATAACATTCTTGAATTGTATTCACAAGATCCTGATTTTGCTCATATCTATGAGGAATGTCTCAATAGGCCTCAAGGAGGATTCTATGTGAAAGAAGGGTATCTTTTTAAAGAAGGAAAAATTTGTATTCCTCAAGGTTCACATAGAAAACTCCTTGTTAAAGAGACACATGAGGGAGGATTAATGGGGCATTTTGGGGTAGAAAAGACCCTTGGCATGTTGAAAGAAAAATTCTTTTGGCCTCACATGAGAAGGGATGTTCAAAGGCATTGTTTTAAGTGTATAACTTGTTTAGAAGCTAAATCTAAATCAATGCCTCATGGACTTTATACTCCTTTGGATGTTGCTTCCACCCCTTGGGAAGAGATAAGTATGGATTTTGTGTTAGGTCTTTGTTGTGAGGGTCGCACCTCCCACAAAAGTTGTGCATATAAGAATGCAGTATAGACTAGGAAGTGACTCCTAGGTCGTCTCTCAAGGACCAAATGTGGTTCGAGTCTTAGGTCAAACACATAGTGGGGGGGTTTGTGATTTTTTTTTGTTGCGGAAAAACTTAAAGCTAAAATTAAAATTAAACACAACCGAATACAATTGAAAACATTAAATTAAATAAAGAGAGTAAACTGAATGGTCCTAAAGCAAGATGTGTGAACTAATTTAAATGCACTAGAAAAATCTGAAAACTCCTCTAACACTATTGAATTCAACGCATCAACAGAAGCACAATTTAGCGAAAGTAAAATAGTTGGAATGAAAACACGATTCATGAGCACATGTAGCGAGACTAAACTTTAATTGGAAAAAAGGGCGTTAACCACTTAGGATGCAGTAGACACTTCAGCAAATGCAATTCAACTATTAAATGCAACTATTGAGGTAAAGAAATAAATTGCTGATTGAAGACATTCCCCAACGCATATCATTCACGCACATAACACTTAAAAGTAAATTCATGAACAGTAAAGATAAAAATGAAATCAGCCAACTTCTCCAAGTGAAATCATCAATCACTGTGCGCTTCTAAAAAGAAAATGAATCTGCCAAATGTCCCATCACCCTATACTTTATCCTAATCCACTCTTTTTATTCTCTGAATAAAATTAAAGACACCATCCACCTTCACAGCAACCGCATACCACTCTCTCCCCCTTGCGTGCTTCCTAAACGTGTCACCATTTCACTTCTTTCTCCAAGAAAGAAATTAAAAACTCATTACCGCTTCATTCCAGGACGCTCCCATGCTTGTGCTCCAAACCGAAAGAAACACTACACCGTGCTCTTCTTTCCAAGTGTCCACCTTTCATTCTCTACTCCAGCTAAGCTAATAGAAATACTCTCCTAAAGTCAATCACCGTTCCATCTCTTCATGCAAAGTGAGTCACGCTTCACTTTTCTTCCAGCAAGCCGAGAGTCACCATTCCCGTATGTTCATTCTCTATCACCGCTCCATTTCTCTCTCAGCTCATCATCCACACTTATCCAAAAGAAAGAAGAAAACATTTGTGTTGCTACTGTCTAAAGAAAGAAAAGAAAAACTGATTTCCCTACTGGAATAAAAACCAAGATGTTTCATTCATCCCTTTGTGCTTGCAAAAAGAATACTAAACGGAGAAGTAAATGTGCTTCATTTCTCATCCATTGTGACAACGTAAAAAAAAAACTCAGTTCAAGCATAAGCATTAAAATGCCCTCAAAATAACATTCAAAAGCAAAGCAAAGAGCCATCCACGGCAGCTGGAAAATAAAATGAGAGAGAGTGGCGGCTGGAGCTTCCAAGTGTGCACATCAAACCCATCCAGGCCGTCACCCGTAACCTTCCATTTCTACAATATATGAAAAAAAATTTGCTCCAAGGAAAACTCTCGTGAAGCTGGTAGCTGTTCCCCCGTTAGGTCACACTCCTTTCTACTGTGGCGGCTGTGTGTTCTCCTCGTGCCTCTGCTGGGCGTTAATGTGCTAGGTGCACCTCTCCATTCAACTCTGGACCGCTTCCCTCCATTCTCTCCAAGCTGGACGTGGATTCCTTTCCAAAATTTGCTGGACCGTGCCAAACAAAATGGGACCGTGGGTGCTGCCAAGTGTGGGCCGAATCTCTCCAAGTTGCTGAATGCACCGTGAACGTGTGGAATTCTTTTCCATTTGAAAGCTGGATGTGCACCCTTACAGTTCCGTGTGCTTGCTGTCCAGCTACAGCCCCTACTGCTGGAACGTGTGAAGGCCTCTTCTCTAGAAGAATTGAATGGCCCAAACCGTGACACCACCTGCTCCTATGCTGCTTCATGGGCCCTAGGCCGTGTGCTTTTAATTTTGTAGCAAAACCATGAGGGCCCCTCCAATAAGCACACACCGAGAGTTGCTTCTCATCTCCAATTGAAAAGTCAAAAGTTTATGTGTAGAGTGGAAAGCACCGAGAATTAAAATCTGCACCTCTTTTCCATTATGTGGGCCGTGACCTATGGCATGTGGCTGCTTTAAAATGAAGAAACATTTTAGGACGCGTGGCTGCTCACCGTGTGCACCTCTCCAAACGAATCCAGCTTCTCAATGTGCACCCCCCAATTTAAATCCACACCTCTCTTTCATTTTATTTTAAAATATATTTGATGTGGCATCTTTCTTTTGACCTCCAAATGTTCCAAAATTTATCCAACAATTTCCCTACAATTAACAATGCAAATAATTAGCTCAAATAATTCAAATTAATTAAAATTTGAATTTCCGATCAAATTAAACACAATTAAGAAAAATGGGAAAATACTGGACATTTAAGCACAATTCCCTGATTAAATTCGGTACAATAAGCTAAGTGAAATTGAGAAAATATTGACTCATCAGTCTTCCCAAAACTTCTAGGGGTTTTGATTCTATCTTTGTGGTGGTAGATAGATTTAGCAAAATGGCTCATTTTATACCTTGCCACAAAGTAGATGATGCAAGCAACATTGCAAAGTTATTCTTTCGAGATGTGGTTAAACTTCATGGTCTACCTAAGGTAATAGTTTCGGATAGAGATACAAAATTTCTTAGTCACTTTTGGAGGACCTTATGGTCTAGATTAGGGACTAAGTTATCTTTTTCTACTACTTGTCATCCTCAAACAGATGGTCAAACTTAGGTAGTAAATAGATCTCTTTCCACTTTACTAAGGGTAGTTCTAAAAGGCAATCACAAATCTTGGGATGAGTATCTTCCTCATGTTGAGTTTGCCTACAATAGAGTAGTTCATGGAACTACTAAATTGTCTCCTTTTGAAGTTGTTTATGGTTTTAATCCTTTGACACCCATGGATTTAATAACCCTTCCAAATTCTATTGATTTTGTTCATCAAGAGGGGGTATCTAAATCTAAGTTTATCAAAGAATTACATCACAAGGTTAAAAATCAAATTCAACAACAAAATGAGAAATATGCCAAGCAACACAACAAGGGCAAGAAAGAGTTAATCTTCAATGAAGGTGATCTAGTTTGGGTTCATCTTAGAAAGGAAAGATTTCCTCAACTAAGAAAATCCAAACTCAATCCTAGAGGAGATGAACCTTTTAGAGTGATAAGGAGGATAAATAACAATGCATATCAAATTGATCTTCCCCCTGAATATGGTGTTCATACTACCTTCAATATATCTGACCTTAAACCTTTTGCAGGTTATGCAAGTGAAGATGAAGACCCTATGGATTTGAGGGCAAATCCCTCTCAAGAGGGAGGGGATGATACAAGAAGGCCTAGCACTATTGGGCCTATCACAAGAGGGATGATCAAGAAGCTACAAGATGAGTACTCTCCCAAAGGCCAAACCCTCTTTGCTATCTTTGGATGGAAGATTGGAGACCTAGAAGATGCTTTTAAGATGCCAAAACATGGAGAAGGGTAAAAGTGGACTTTGACACATCATGCTTTTCATGAATTCTGGATTGTGATTAGGTTGTCAGTTTTCCTTCACTTCATTGATACTCTCATTTGTTGGATTCCTTGCTTTTCTTTGCTTGGAAGATGATCATGATGTTTGAGAGTTGGATTGATGGTGACCATATTACCTGTGAGATTTGAGCCATTTGATGATCTTTCTTGTGTGATATGTCTCTTGATTGGTTGCACATATGTCTTGGCTTGACTCTTTTTGATGATTCTTGATTGATACACATGTTTGAAAGTGATAAAGGCATTTTGTTCTTGAGCCTCTCTAGCCAAATAAGCTTACCTTGTTTTGATCCTTTGATAACCTCTTTTGAGCCTATACTTTCCCCCATTTCTTTGTTTTGAAGCCATACACTAGCCCTAAGTGAAAAACCATTATTACCTTAGCCTTAGGGAATTTTGGAGCTTTGGAATTGTTTTGGGAATAAGTGTGGTCTCTTGGGAGTTTCAGAGGAATTGGCTAGTGAGTCCTCTTCTTATCGTGTTTTTGTAAATATGTGGTGTATCTTGTCTCTTGAAGTAAAGAAAAGAGACAGGATGGAAAAAAAAGAGAGCAGAAAAAAAGTAAAAAATGAAAAAAAAAATTGTGAATAATTGTGAATAATGGAGTCAAGAAGAGGATGGAATTAGAGGTTGTGGGTGTGTTTGAATGTGTTTACACTTGTTCCCCATTGCTCCTCTGTTCCTTATGGTTTGTAGCTTCTTATCCAGATATATCCTCCCTTGTCCTTGGCCCCATTACAACCATGAAAAGACCTTTTGCTTTGAACATGCATATGCGCTTGAGTGTTGATATTAGAGGCTTGCCAAATCTATTTGTGTTTGCTTTCTTGAGTGCATTGAGTGACATTGATTTATCTTAAACACTTGAGAGAAACACTGATTGTGTGCATCTGTGAGGCTCTGTTGCTTTTGATTCATCTCTTGAACTGATTGACTATTTTCCTTGTACTGAACTATTTGGATGATTCTTTGAGTATCTGCTTTCATTGACTCGGTGTGGGATTTTGCCTATACCTTTTACTGTCCAGATTTTGTGAGAATTGTGCAACTGTGTTCCTGTTTTGGAGTCTTTGTTGTCTGTCTGTCGAGTTTGTGTCACCTCCCTGATGTTGAGTAGTTCCCTGGTTTTCGTCTTGGTTTTGCCCAGGAGTGCAAAAGACTAAGTGTGGTCTATTTTGATGAGTCGTTATTTCTTGAATTATATTTAGTTTATTGCACTTAAATAAACTAGGGAATTGTGTTTAATTGTTTGTTATTTCCCCGTTTTCCGAATTCTGCATAATTTGGTCAGAAATTTGTAATTGTGCTAATTTGGGTTTTCTGAGCTGATTAAGTGCATTTTTTATTACAGGAAGAATTTTGGAGATACATTTTGGGAAATCAGGAAGAATGCAATTAAGTTCAAGACTCTTCACACAGACATTTTAGAATTAATTAAATTATAATTCAGTAGTTTAGAATTTTTGAATCAACTCTTACATTTTGGGTCAATTTTTGGTAAACTAGATTAGACCCAAAATTAGAGGTTAGTGACTTGGACCCTAGGGTTATATTGTGTGGCCCCCACCATTATTAAAAGAGGACACACGGCCTTAGGGCAGCCGCCACACTTATTCGTTTTTTTTGACCTTGTACGTTTCTTTTTCGAATGGACGGAATGGAGAGGCACATTTTCTGTCTCGGAGAATGAAGCTCTGATTCAAATTTTTTTTAGCTTTGTCTTGTGCACGCTATTGTTACAAAAGAATTTATTCACATTCATGCGGGTTTTGCCTAGAACGCTGATTTCATTGAGAAGTGGCACACACGGGATTTATTGATTCGTCATTTCCTTGCTAGAGATTAAGCACACAATTGTCTAGGCTGAAGGGGAGCATGTTTTAATTTTGGAGAAAAGGTGGAGCACAGGGCATTCATTTGGAGGTTCATGTTCAGCTTCGGTGTGCACGCGCTGATTACTTTGAAGAACTGAAAACGTTGAGCTGGAAAGGGAAGCAATGTTGTCACGGGTTGCTGGACACACGGTGATTCATGCCAGCCTAGGAGCTCTCAGTCACAGAGAAGAAGAGAGGCACGTGCAACGTTGGAGGTGCTGATTTGTTTTTTTTTGCTGGACGGAAAGGGCACCAGACACACTTATTTACTGTGCTGGAAGTGAAGCACGTTAATTTTGGAGAAAGGAGATATCTTTGGAGAATTTGTTTTTTTTTTTCTCTTTAGAAAGTAGAAGTTGATTTTCTTTGGAGTCCAGCAGCGTTGGGGAGAGAGCTGGGATGTGTTGGAGCAGCCACCGAGAGGGAGAGAGTGGTGTCACGACTGGAATTGTGAGCACATTGCTGCAGCCAATTGATTGAGAATGAAGAAGTAGATTATTAGGAGGGACCATGTCACGGTTGGAAGCAATGAATCACGCACAGGGTCACGGCTTTTAAGGGGCTTATGATTGATTGATTTTGGGAGGCACATTCACGGTAGAAGAGGTGGAGTGCTGATTCATGGTAGCAAGTGGTCACGTGAAAAGCACACGGTACATTAAATTCTAAGAAGAGAAATGGTGTCACGGAAGGGGTTTAAGTTTTCTTTACTTATTCAAGCAAGCATTTAATGTTAAATCTCTTTAAGCATTCATTTAAATTGCCCGCCATTCTCAGTTTGCATTTAAATTGTTTAGCTCAATGTTGCACTTTTAATTTGGTTAAAGTGCTTTTCATTTTGATGTTCTCTATTTTTCGTGGTGGTGATATTTTAGTTACGATGTTAGCTTAAGTGACCAGTCATTTTAATTCTGTGTTTATATCTGTGTTTACATCCGTGTTTATGTTCGTGTTTTAATTTAGTTCACTCGCATTCACAAAATCTTCACAAACCCCCCTACGTGTTTGACCTGAGACTCGAGCCACATTTGGTCCTTGAGAGACGACCTAGGAGTCACTTCCTAGTTTATACTGCATTCTTAATTGCACATCAAATTTGATGGGCCGCGACAGCCCGCATCCCTGCCTTTGTTGAGGTGCAACATAAGGTTGTTTGTTCTACTGATACCTATTGGAAGATGAATCATGATAATTCTGGTAAAGTCTATTTTCTCCAATCATGTTTGCAGCAAAAATTTGAGATGGGTTTTCCATAGTTGTTTCCACCAAGCTAGGACATTCATCAGTATAATGGTCAGTTGAAATGCAAATTCCACACTTCTTAGCATTTTATGGAGTTGAGGTTTTAAACAAGCTTCCAATCTGATCGAGTTTGCTTTCTAGCTTATTTAATCTTTCATCTATCCTCTTCCTATCAACTGCACCATTTTCAATTTCATGCACTCCCTTCAACAAAGTCACTAAATTTTCAATTGTTCCATACTGTTGATTATCTACTGCCTTCCGTTCTATTAGATCTATACCATCTTCTGGTGACCTGTCTAAGAAAGATCCTCCACTTGCAACATCTGCCCATGACCTATCAGTAGGACTTAAGCCTTCATAAAAGCTTAGAATAAAATCTTCCATTTGGAGTTGAGGGCATGAAGCACATAGTTTCTTGAATCTTTCCCAATATTTACTAAGATTCTCTCTATCTCTCTGTCTTATGTCTTGGATTTCTCTACGGACGGCAGATAATCTAGATGCAGGAAAATACTTTTCAAGAAAGAGTCTTTCAATAGTTTCCCAATTTGTGATCCGTGCAGAGAGATAGTACCACCAATCTTGAATTGCTCCTTGAAGAGTAAAAGGAAAAGCTCTCATTTTAAGGCTCTCTATTGTGATCCTAGGAGATCTAAAGTTTTCACACAACATGTGAAATTGTCTCAAGTGCTTGTGTGGATTCTCCCTTGATAACCCATTGAACTTTGGTAAGGCATTTAACAGGTCAGGTCTCAACTCCCACTCCTTATTAGGGTATTCAATGTTACTTCGGATAACTATATTGTGGGAGGTGGCTAACTGTCTGATGGTTCTTTATGCCATATTGTTTGGGTTAGGATCAGGTAAAGGATTGGATGATATGTTTGTGACTAGAGATAAGGAAGGTGGTATGGCTTCAGATGTAGGAAGTGTTCCCTGATAACAGTTGAAAAACTGTTATTTTCATGATTAAAATTAACACTAAAAGCAACCTTTATACTTAGAAACTAGCTTGAAATCATGCTTTTCTTCATATTTTTAGAAATAAGAGAGCTGGACAGGTTTATGCTTGATTTCAGTGTTTTTGTGCAGGTTTTAAGGTGAATTTGGTGAAAGAAGTGAAGAAGGAGAGAGATGAAATCAGAAAAGACAATAAAAAGTGCAAAAGGAGAAGCCGAAGTCACCGCTCAGCGGCAGTTTACCGCTGAGCGGCACTCAAGAGCTTGCGGGATGTCCGCTGAGGGGAAAAATGGCCGCTGAGGGGAGCAAACGAGTAAAGTGCGTTACTCGTTTGCTCCCCTCAGCGGCCATTTTGCCCCTCAGCGGACATCCCGCAAGCTCCTGAGTGCCGCTCAGCGGTAAACTGCCGCTGAGCGGTGACTTCGGCTTCTCCTTTTGCACTTTTTATTGTCTTTTCTGATTTCATCTCTCTCCTTCTCCACTTCTTTCACCAAAGTCACCTTAAAACCTGCACAAAAACACTGAAATCAAGCATAAACCTGTCCAGCTCTCTTATTTCTAAAAACATGAAGAAAAGCATGATTTCAAGCTAGTTTCTAAGTGTAAAGGTTGCTTTTAGTGTCAATTTTAATCATGAAAATAACAGTTTTTCAACTGTTATCACAACCCCAAACTTAAAACTTTGCTTGTCCTCAAGCAAACAAGATGTAACTCTATCTTCAACCAATTCATATGATGGTTCACTCATTCTAAAAATCCTCTTTTCAAGATAAGTAAAAACTTCAATTAAACTTATGACCAATATTTCAATCAAGATGTGCACATGCTTTAGTGTTCACAAAGTCATTTAAATTCCAACAAATGCTATTCTTCATGAATGATCAATCAATTAAGCATGGATGTTCATGTGTTAATGGAATATCTCCTCACTAGGTAAAGTGTTTCACTCACACACAAGTGTATAAGAGGTAATCACTCATTCACTCTATTATTACAATGTCACATAAATTAACTTTGCCTTTCATTTTACCACAATCAAAAACATTCACAAGCATGCATCATCACAAGGACTTTTCAATGGCTTATAATGTGGCTGGGCTAACAAGAAAATTGGTTTTTCTGGATCACAAAATCCATGAGTTAATACAATCATAAAAACACAATCATCTTATTCATACCCAACTCTCTTTTTGCCTTTGCATTGAGCTTTACTTCTTTTTCTTTTCTTTTCTTTTTCTTTGCATATTCTTACTTTTTAGCTCTTAGCTCAATCCTTTTCATATTTTCCCAACAACCCCAAACTTGAACATTTAACAATACCACACAAGATCTTCTACTTAACTCAAGGTAAAGATTTTCAATCAAGGGTTTTCAGTGTGTATTCAAAGCTAAGGGTTCAAAGGATAGAACACAAAGTGTTCTTTTTTAGTGGGCTAATTTTATGAATTTGGCCAATAAAAAGGTTTTCAACAAATGGCCTTGATCATGTGATGCAAAACAAGCAATTGATTCAATCATAGAAAACCTGGGCAAAACCATTCATGCTTTCAAAGTAATAGCATTCAACAATAACAACTCTGGAGCTCAAAATCTCACATATAAGCTCATTCACATTTGACATACACATCCTGCTTAATTTCACAATCACAATCATGATATCATGCATTTGTTCACAAAGCTTGTGAATCACCTGTATAAGCATTTTAATGTGCACATCATCTCAACATCAATCAATCATAAGCATCATTCAGAATTACTTATCACAAAATCACAGTTAATAGCAAACCATCATAACAAACCAGGTTTCAAATAAAGTACATCAAACCCTAATCTAAAAACAGAAAATACTTACAAAACACTGGGTTGCCTCCCAGTGAGCGCTTGTTTAACGTCACGAGCCTGACCCAAACTTTCAAGGATCAACCAACAACATCATTGTGGAAAATTGTTGCACTTCTCCCCCTAGATAAGGTTTGAGACGTTGACCATTCACCACCCAACTTCTTTGTGGATCAGCAGCAACTGGATTAAATATTTCAATTGCTCCATGCGGATGCACTTCTTTTATCACATATGGTCCTGACCATTTTGACTTCAGCTTCCCAGGAAATATCTTCAATCTTGAATTGAACAATAATACCTGTTGTCCTGGATTGAAAACTCTATTCACCAACTTTCTGTCATGATAAAATTTAATTTTGTCTTTGTAAGCCTTGGATGAATCATATGCATGTAATCGCATTTCTTCAAGCTCCAAAATCTGCCGTCTGCGTGTGCATTTAGTTTCATAAGGATCGAAATTCAAGAATTTCAAAGCCCATAATGCTTTATGCTCCAATTCTACAGGCAAATGGCATGCTTTCCCATAGACTAATTGAAATGGTGATAATCCCATAGACGTCTTCATTGCTGTCCTATAAGCCCAAAGAGCATCATCCAATTTGAGAGACCAATCCTTTCTTGATGAAGTCACTGTTTTTTCCAGGATCCGTTTTATCTCCCTGTTAGATACCTCAGCTTGTCCATTGGTTTGTGGATGATAAGGTGCAGCTACCTTATGTTTTACTCCATAGTGTTTGAGTACTTTCTCTAGCTGATAATTGCAAAAATGAGATCCTCCATCACTGATCAACACTCTTGGAGTGCCAAAACGTGAGAATATCTGCCTCTTCAGGAATTTAATTACCGTGCTAGCATCATTTTTAGGACAAGCTAATGCTTCCACCCATTTACTCACATAATCCACTGCTACCAGAATATATTCATTGTTGAAAGATGGAGGGAAGGGTCCAACAAAGTCAATACCCCAACAATCAAAAACCTCAACCTCTAAAATACCTTGTAAAGGCATCTCATGACGTTTAGTGATTGTCCCTGCTCTTTGACATTTGTCACAATTTTTAGCATGATTATGAGCATCTTTAAACAAAGTTGGCCAATAAAATCCTGATTGAAGGACTTTTGCTGCTGTTCTTTCTCCATTAAAATGTCCTCCATAAGGTGAATCATGACAATGCCAGAGAATTCCTTCTGCTTCTTCATTTGTAACACATCTTCTCAGAAGATTATCTGCTCCAATTTTGAACAAATAAGGATCATCCCAAACAAACTGCTTGGCATCATGCAAAAATTTCTTTCTTTGTTGCCAAGTTAAGTCTTCCGGCATGACCCTTGCAGCTTTGAAATTAGCCATATCAGCAAACCAGGGTCTCTGCTGAATATACATGAGTGATTCATCTGAAAAAGATTCCCAGATTTCAGACTCCTTGCTAGTGACTTCATTATTGACTAACCGTGACAAATGATCAGCAATTAAGTTTTCACTTCCTTTCTTATCACGGATGTCTACATCAAATTCTTGCAATAGTAAAACCCATCTAATCAGACGTGGCTTAGAATCTGGTTTTGTCAACAAATATTTGATAGCTGCATGATCTGTATAGACAGTTACCTTGGACCCAATAAGATAAGGTCTAAATTTCTCTAGAGCATACACAATAGCAAGAAATTCTTTCTCGGTTGTAGCATAATTCAATTGAGCATCATTCAGAACCTTGCTAGCATAATAAATTGGATGAAACTTTTGTTCTTTCCGCTGGCCAAGGACAACTCCTATTGCATAATCACTTGCATCACACATCAATTCAAAGTTTTGATTCCAATCTGGTGCTACAATTACTGGAGCTGACACTAACTTCTTCTTCAATGTGTCAAAAGCTTTCAAACAATCTTCATTCATCACAAAAGGTGCATCCTTCATCAAAAGATTACTCAATGGTTTAGCAATTTTTGAGAAATCCTTGATGAATCTTCTATAAAACCCAGCATGACCAAGAAAACTTCTAATCCCCTTTACATTTGTTGGTGGAGGTAGTTTCTCAATGACTTCTACTTTAGCTTTGTCTACCTCAATTCCTTTAGCAGAGATTTTATGCCCCAATACAATTCCTTCAGTTACCATGAAATGACATTTTTCCCAATTCAAAACAAGATTTGTCTGAACACATCTTTTGAGGACAGTGTTCAAATTAGCCAAACATCTTTGGAAAGAATTTCCAAAAACTGAGAAATCATCCATGAATACTTCAATGCATTTTTCTAAAAGATCCGCAAAAATTGCCTGCATACACCTCTGAAACGTAGCTGGAGCATTACATAATCCAAAAGGCATCTTTCTATACGCAAAGATACCAAAAGGACAAGTAAAAGCCGTCTTATCCTGATCTTTTGGATCCACCACAATTTGATTATATCCAAAATATCCATCTAGAAAACAATAGAAAGCTTGCCCTGATAACCTTTCTAGCATCTGATCCATGAAAGGAAGAGGAAAATGATCTTTCCTAGTAGCTTTATTCAGCTTCCTGTAATCAATGCACATACGCCAACCAGTAACTGTCCGAGTAGGAATAAGTTCATTCTTATCATTATAAATTACTGTCATCCCACCTTTCTTTGGAACCACCTGTACTGGACTCACCCATTCACTGTCAGAGATTGGATAGATGATACCAGCTTCTAACAGTTTCAACACTTCTTTTCTGACAACCTCCTTCATAACAGGATATAACCTTCTCTGTGGTTGAGCACTTGGTTTATAATCTTCTTCCATAAAAATTTTGTGCATGCAGTAAGTTGGGCTAATACCTTTGAGATCTGATATTGACCACCCAATTGCTTCTTTGTTGGCTTTCAGAATTTCTATCAATTGCTCTTCTTCTTGTAGAGATAAAGAGTTATTGATGATGACTGGCTTTGTTCCATCTTCTTCTAGAAACACATATTTCAGATGTGATGGTAATCTTTTTAATTCTGGTGTCTGTGTTTTGACTGTTTCTTCCTTATCAATTATTTCAAATATTGGATCTTCCTCTGGACTCTTTTTCAATGTTTCCAAGTCCATCAGACATTCATCAATCAATTTCTCTTCTTCTTCATCTAAATCTTCACATGCATCAATGAGAGTTTTTTCCAATGGAGAAATATTTCGCACCATCCTTTCTTGCACCATACAAACTTCGTCAAGTTCATCAAATTGAAAACATGCTACATCAATCAAAACTCTAGCAGTCTTCATAAAAGGTCTCCCAAGAATAAGAGGAACATCACTAGTTCCTTCCATCTCCATCACAATAAAATCCACTGGGAATACAAATTTGTCAACCTTCACTAGAACATCTTCAACCACTCCATATGGATACTTAAGAGACCTGTCCGCCAATTGAAGAGCCATTCTGGTTGGTTTAATTTCCAGCCCCTGAATTGTTCTGCACATGGATAGCGGCATTAGATTAATGCTAGCTCCCAAATCAATCAATGCTCTTCCAACTTTCACATCTCCTATGGTGCATGGAATAGTGAAGCTTCCTGGATCTTTAAGTTTAGGAGGTAGTTTCTGTATGATTGCACTGCAGTTGCCCTGTATATTGATAGTTTCCTTCTCAATATACTTGTGTTTCTTTGTGAGGAGTTCCTTCAAAAATTTCGCATATGCTGGCATCTGTTGCAATGCTTCAGAGAATGGTATAGTGATCTCCAACTTCTTAAACAATTCCATGAATCTTTCCAACTGCTTTTCTTTCTCCTTCCTTGAATAACTCTTTGGATAAGGAAGTGGCTTTTCATACTCTTTTTCTTTCTGTCTCTCCTCTCTCTCTTCTCTCTCTTTTTTTTTCTCTCCTCTCCTCTCTTTCTTTCCACTCACATGTTTCTTTTTCACTCTCACTCTCATTTTCTTTCTCTTCTCTTTCTTTTTGTCTCTCCTCTAACACTCTACCACTTCTAGTCACAACAGTTTTACACTCCTTTCCAAGATTATCATGTTTCATCTCGTCAACTATTCTCTCAACATAAACCTCCATTTTTTTAAATGCAACATCCACATTATGACAATAAGACGCATTCGTCTTCAAGAATCTTTGGAAAGTCTCTTCAAGCTTTGTTCTTTTCTCAACTGGAGTAAATTGCATCTGCCATTTTGGTTGTTGCACTTGAACCATTGAGACCTGTTGTATTTCCTGTGGTATTTGAGAAAGTTTCATAGTTACTTCTTCAAGCTGTTGAGAGATAATTCTATTTTGAATAAGCAAAGCCTCATTTAATTGTAACAACTCCTTCTGACTAAAATCTCCTTTTTCAATGTTGAGTTCATTGTCATTAGTAGCCATATTTTCAATAATTTCAGTTGCTTCCTCTGGAGTTTTCCATTTAATGTTTCCTCCTGCTGAGGCATGAAGCATCATCTTAGCTTGTGAACCAAGACCTCCAAGGAAAGTTAGGACTACTTCTTCTTCTTTGAAGCCATGCGTGGGTGTTTTTCTTAGCAGACTTTTGTATCTATCCCATGCATGCCCCAGTGATTCTTCCATGCCCTGCTTAAATGAAGATATCTCTTGCTTGCCTTTTGTCACCTTTGATTGTGGAAAGTACTTGTTCAAAAACTTTGTTACCACTGCTTCCCACTCTGTGAAACTTCCTTCTAGAAAAGAGTTCAACCAAAGCTTAGCATTGCCTCCCAATGAGAAAGGAAACAAACTAAGTTTGATTGCTTCGTCTGGCACCCCATTGATTTTCACTGTGTTGCAAATTTCATTAAATGTAGTAAGGTGCTCATATGGGCTTTCATGAGATAACCCATTAAATTGATTACTCTTCACCAGTTGGATCAGTGCTGGTTTAACCTCCATATTGGCTGCATTAACTCTAGGTCTAGCTATGCTGTTAAAGTGTTGAGGTCCAGCTACATTGGTGTAATTAGCAAGAGTTCTTCTGATATTATTATCCTCCATATTTTCGGTGCTATTGTCAGAACCTTGTGGTGATGGTTGCAACAGAGTTTCCGGAGGAGGGAAAAGTTCTCTAGATGTTCTGATTCTTCTCCTCCGTCTACTGTCTTCTAATCCTTCAAGCAGAGGTTCTGTTGTTTTCTTGCTCCTAGTTCGAATTGCCTCCTGCATACACAAGAACACAAAACCCTAGAAAAAATTTGGTTAGCACAAAAAGATATAAAAGAAAATATAAGATTCAGAAAATAAAGACAGAAAACAGAAAAACAGAAAACAAAAAATAAATTAAAATAAATTCGAAATTTAAAAATAAAATAAAAAATAAGTCAAAGATAATCAATAATCACACAAATTAACCAGTTAAACCACGAGTCCCCGGCAGCGGCGCCAAAAACTTGATGGACAAATTTATGAACACCAAATTATGATGTCACAAACTTGTTTTCAATCGGCAAGTATGACCGAATCGTTCAAGTAATAAACTTGGTAAGACCAAGTATCGTTCTTCCCAAAGGACTCACGGCCTAGTTTAGTTATGTGGTTTCTTGATTAACTAAGACTTACAAACGAAATATTTGGAGTTTAATATGCAAGACAGAAAATTAAACATGTATGCATGAAGTTTTGATCAATGGCAAAAAATCAAAAGATAAACACTTTCAATGAAATTTATGTATGAATATGTTGTTGGGGGTCAATTTCATCTTATCCACTCTCATATTTTTTAGGAATTCAACATTCAAATCATCATTGTTAATGCCACTCTCTAATGTACCTTTCTAGAAGGCTTCTCCCTAATCACGAGTTCATACAATTCCTAGCATTCCTAATGATCAGTTCATAAGTGCAGGAGCTTAACGACAACCAATATCATATTGGGAGAAATTCCCCGGATCTAGACTTCCCCGTACGTGCCCGTATCGACAAAACCAATAATCATGCATCGAATGAGGTAAACAATGCAAGCATTAAGCAAAGAGGAAAAACCCTAACTAATGATGAAAAGAAAGCATAAGTCTTAATTAAAAGATGTAAAAACAGATTCCATATATGAGAGCTTCAAAAGATTACATTGATTCCCCAACAAACATACAGAGTTTAGTTCACCATATTCATGGTGAACCTAGATGAATTACAATGAAAGAATGAAAGAATAAACCCTAAAAAGGTGAAGAGGAAGCCTCAGCATCCAAGATCCTCCTTCAAAGGGGTGGAAGAAAGAGTGTTTGCTTCGTTCCAGCCAGAGATACCTAACCCTAGGAAACCCTAAAGCTTATATATCATTCGTAAATTACAAAAAGTCAAGTCCAAGCCCATTAAAGTGCCGCTCAGCGGTAAACTACCGCTCAACGGTGAATACGTGACTTGTTTTCTCCCCTCAGCGGCCATTTTGCCCCTCAGCGGACCTCACGTGACTTCCAAAGTGCCGCTCAGCGGTAAACTACCGCTCAGCGGTGAGTGCGTGACTTGTTTTCTCCCCTCAGTGGCAATTTTGCCCCTCAGCGGACCTCCCGCAAGCTCCTGAGTGCCGCTCAGCGGTAAACTGCCGCTGAGCGGTGACTTCGACTTCTCCTTTTGCACTTTTTATTGTCTTTTCTGATTTCATCTCTCTCCTTCTTCACTTCTTTCACCAAATTCACCTTAAAACCTACACAAAAACACTGAAATCAAGCATAAACCTGTCCAGCTCTCTTATTTCTAAAAACATGAAGAAAAGCATGATTTCAAGCTAGTTTCTAAGTGTAAAGGTTGCTTTTAGTGTCAATTTTAATCATGAAAATAACAGTTTTTCAACTGTTATCAGTTCACCATGAATATGGTGAACTAAACTCTGTATGTTTGTTGGGGAATCAATGTAATCTTTTGAAGCTCTCATATATGGAATCTGTTTTTACATCTTTTAATTAAGACTTATGCTTTCTTTTCATCATTAGTTAGGGTTTTTCCTCTTTGCTTAATGCTTGCATTGTTTAACTCATTCGATGCATGATTATTGGTTTTGTCGATACGGGCACGTACGGGGAAGTCTAGATTCGGGGAATTTCTCCCAATTTTATATTGGTTGTCATTAAGCTCCTGCACTTATGAACTGATCATTAGGAATGCTAGGAATTGTATGAACTCGTGATTAGGGAGAAGCCTTCTGGAAAGGTACATTAGAGAGTGGCATTAACAATGATGATTTGACTGTTGAATTCCTAAAAATATATGAGAGTGGATAAGATGAAATTGACCCCCAACAACATATTCATACATAAATTTCATTGAAAGTGTTTATCTTTTGATTTTTGCCATTGATCAAAACTTCATGCATACATGTTTATTTTCTGTCTTGCATATTAAACTCCAAATATTTCGTCTTTTAAGTCTTAACTAATCAGTAACCAACACAACTAAACTAGGCCGTGAGTCCTTTGGGAAGAACGATACTTGGTCTTACCAAGTTTATTACTTGAACGATTCGGTCATACTTGCCGATTGAAAACAAGTTTGTGACATCATAATTTGGTGTTCATAAATTTGTCCATCATTCCCTGAGTAGAATACCCAAATTTCAAACTTTTTTGCAGCTTACGCAAATTCCTTTCAACTTCCGGGTTAATTTGATAAAATTCTCTTGGGTTAGCTCTGGTCATGCACTACGCAATCTGCTTAGTTGTTTCTCTGTTACTTCTCTTTTTCTTTTGTTCTTACTTTAGAGAAAGATTTCAAATAAGAGATAAGAGAAACTTGTTGGGTCCACTCCCAAGAAATAGAGGTGTGTCACAATGGACAACTTAAGTACCAAGTCTTTCCTAGCTAGAGTGTATTCAAACTAGCCTCAAGTATTTCTCAAGAGAAATTCTTAATTAAAAGAAGAACAAAGATTTTTGCTAAAACAAGAATGACTAAAGACTACAAAATAACTCAAATTAAATTAAATGTATGTGCGTTAAATAAAATAGAGATAAAAATAAAAAAAATAAAAAAAAATTAAAAATAAGAATCAAAATACTAACCGTATTCCCTGGCAGCAGAGCCAAATTTGATAAGTTGTCGTTGAAGCTATCAAATTAATACTACTTTTCAAGGCAACTTCAGTATTGCCAAGTAGTATTCAAGAAAGTAGATAGGGTTAAAGTAACCCTGACTCGTCTCCCAACGAATACGGAATTGCCTTTTAATATTTGAATCTTATGAATGCAATGTAATGTTCAAGAATAAAAATGATGTTTGGAGAAGGTTTAAAGAACAAATATGAAACTTAAAAACGATTATAATGAAATAGGCTAATTCCACTGCTTTCCAAGATAGATTCATCATTGGTTATTCACAGATAATTGTTTAATTCTCAATCAAATGCAAAACCTTTCTAGATTATTCACAATAAATTCAACCAAAGTACATTCTCAATCAAATCCTATTGTGTTTAATCATGTCTATTCTTAAATCTCCTAACCAAGTTAAAAACTAATCAGTCAAAGTAAATTCTCAATTGATTATAGTTGAAATTATTACTACCAATCAAAAGTACATTCTCTATTGATAATAAAAACCATTTAATCATATGAAAGTTCCTAAATTAAATCAAAGTAGATTCTCAATTAAACCTAGAAACACTAGAACTCATATAATCAATATGCATGTAGATTCAAACACATTATGATGCAAAAAGCAAGGCTTTTAATTTGATAGAGAGATGAAAGACATGGAGAGAGAACAACTTAAATCAATAATCAAAATAAACAATTGCATTAACTCAACCTAACCTTAGAATCCATAATGGAATTACAGCAGAATAGCCCTAGATGCTTAGTTCTCCATGAATGGAGTTGAATACATTATGAAATAAGTGAGAGAAGTGGAGAATGAATGAATGAAGTGCAGTCCCTTTTCTATCCCTCCTTGGTCTCTTTATATAGGGCTTGATTGGGCTTGAACTCTGAATATTCTGTTGACAAAATCTTTTATCTTATATCTTCCAAATAACGAAAAGATTTAGATAATTATAACATTATTTGGAAGATATTTTCTGTTGATATTCCCAAATTAAATTAATTCAACAACTGAATTTTATCTTTTAGCTTTTCTGAATTTCCAAAATTACACATAAGCCTTGAAATTTCCTCTATCTGCACTTTAGCCCCTTCAGAATTCTCCAAAATTGCACCAGAAACCCCTGTTGACGAGCTTTGACCAGAGGAGGACGCACCAATGAGGTGCTGCCACGTGTCAGAACTCTCCCCTCCCAATTAGGGTTTCAGAACATTGGGGAAGGGAAATTCCTACGGTGCTTGTTGTTGGAGAAGAATGGTGTTTCTCTTCTCCTTTTTGAATTTGTTTGAGCTTGCCCTGTGCGTCTGGTTTTATGAGTTTTGCTCTTTGCAGGTGCGAGATGGTGATGTCGCGGCGGCAAGGATGCCCATGGTACTGCGGTGTAGTTGATTGTTGCAGGTTGTGTCCTCTGCGTTGGTGGTTTGGCGACGATGGAGGTCGCGCTTCGGTGTTGGCGGCGCGAAGAAGATGGACCGGCCGTGAGCGTAGGTGGTGTGATTCTGGATGTGCGTAATGGAGGTAAGATGATTGTGATGCAAAGACGAACTTGCAGATGGCGGTTATAAAGTCGTGCCTTGGTGGTGGCTGTCCGGTGACGAAGCGGCCTGACGGCTCGGTTTTGACGATTTGGTGGTGGCGGCATGAGAATGGTGTTAAGGTTGGTGGCGGAGCGGCGCGACGATAGTTGACGGCTACGGTTGGGAATTAGGGTTTCTCTGTTAGAGAAGATGATGATGTGGTAGAGGGGGTGATCTGGCGACATGTGGTTGGCTAAATCTGTGTGGGGAGGATTTGGACACGTGGCATGATCTAGTGGAGTTTGGCTTAGGAGAGGTATGGGTAGGGAAATTTAGGAGGTGTATTCAGAATAGGGTTACTGTTTGGCTTAGTATTGGGCCTGGTTAAGAGAAGAGGAGTGTATGTAGGGAAATTGGGAGGTGCAAGGGTAAAAGTTGCCTGTTTGGCCCATCTGTACATTATGTTGCAAACAAAATCAGATTTTGGGCCTTGCAATTTGGACCTATAAAACTAGTAATTTCAGTTGCACAAATAAATGTAAGAATATCCAAGAATAATTTATGCGCTAAAATTTACCTTTTAAGCCCATTTTATTTCCAAACGCAATGAATCCAATCATCACAAATCCTCTTTTAATCAACCATTTAAGCACAAATATCTCATAAAAAATTTGAATTTAAAGCATAAATATGGGCATAAATATGCACTCATCAAGGAGGTACGCATAAATCTTTCCAGAAATCACCAAAAATTGAAATCAAAGGCCCATTCCTAGACAAAAACTTCAAGGACAAAGGGCACTGACTGAACCCGCAATCCTTCATTGGTAGATGCAGTTGTGAAAGGGACTTCTCTACTTAATCAAGTTTGGAATATTCCACCATGACTTAGGGAGTTTTCTTCTTTTCTCCTTCCTCTCCCCACTTTTATTGCACTTGTCCATGATTTGTTGATTGTTCTGATTTCCGATCTTATGCTTATGACACATTGAGGACACTGTGTAGTTTAAGTGTGGTCTATTGGGGGAGATTTTGATTTTTCTTTGTTCGTTTTTGTTTTCTTTGTTAAAATTCTTCTTTTCTAGGTTGTTTTTGTTGTGTCTTGTGTACAGTTTTGCATGCTTCTCTTGAATTCTTGATCTTGTTTAGGTTGTGGACTTGTTTTCCTTCACGTGATTGATACTATTGATTTGAAATCCTTGTTTTTCTTTGCTTGGAAAGATGATTATGATGTTTGAGAGGTTGATTTTATTGTGACAAATCCCTTGTGTGAGATTTAAGCCACTTTATGTTCTTTCTTGTGTGTGATATGTCTCTTGATTGCTTGCACATACGCCTTGGCTTGACTCTTTTGATGATTCTTGATTGATATGCATGTTTGGAAGTGATAAAGGCAGTTTTGTTCTTGAGCCTCTCTAGCCAAATAAGCTTACCTTGTTTTGATCCTTTGATACCCCTTTGAGCCTATGCTTTCCCCTTTCCTTGTTTTGAAGCTCATACACTAGCCCTATTGATGACAAATTTATGAACACCGAAAAACGGCGCCACAAACTTGTTGAACAATCGGCAAGTGTGACCGAATCGTATCAAGTAATAAAACAAGGTAAGACCAAGTATCGTTTTCCCAAAGGACTCACGGCCTAGTTTAGCTATGTGATTTGTTGATTATTTAAGACTTAAGAACAAATTGATTGTAGGTTTAAATGCAAGAGACAATAATTAAATATGTATGCATGAATTTGATCAATGGAGAAAAACAGAATACAAACACTTCAATGAATTAGATGGATGAGTATGTTGTTGGGGTTATCAATTTCATCTTATCCACTCTCATATACTTTTAGGAATTCATCATTCTTATCATCAATGCTAATGCCACTCTCTAAATCACCTTGCAAGAAGGCCTATCCTTAATTACGAGTTCATAGAATTCCTAGCATTCCTAGTAATTAGTTCTTAAAGTGCAGCAGCTTAAAGGCAACCAATATGCTATTGGGAGAAATTCCCCGGATCTAGACTTCCCCGTACGTTCCCGTATCGACAAAATCAATAATCATGGCAATGAATGAGTTAAACAAAGCAAGCAATAAGCAAAGAGGAAAAACCCTAGCTAAAGATGAAAGAAAGCATATATCTTAATATAAGACATTAAAACAAATTCCATATATGAGAGTTTCACAAGACTACATTGATTCCCCAACAAAAATACAAGGTTTAGTTCACCATATTCATGGTGAATCTAGAAGAACAATAATGAAAGAATGAAAGATGAAACCCTAGAAAAAGGAGAAGGTAGCCTGAGCATCCAAGATCTTCCCTCAAGGGGTGGAAAAGAGAGTGTTTCCTTCGTCTCTGCCAAAGATACAAACCCTAGGACGTCCTAAAGCTTATATACTATTCTAAAATTACAGAAAATTAGGCCCAAGCCCAAAAATAGTGCCGCTCAGCGGTAAACTACCGCTCAGCGGTAAGTGCGTGAGTTGTTTTTCTCCCCTCAGCGGCCTTTTCACCCCTCAGCGGATCCAACGTGACTGCCTGAGTGCCGCTCAGCGGTAAACTGCCGCTGAGCGGCAGTTGCGGCTTCTCCTTTTGCAGTTTTTGATGTCTTTTCTGATTCCATCTATGTCGTTCTTCACTTCTTTCACCAAATTCACCTTAAACCCTACATAAAACACTGAAATCAAGCATAAACCTGTCCAGCTCTCTTATTTCTAAAAATATGACCAAAAGCATGATTTCAAGCTAGTTTCTAAGTGTTAAAGGTTGCTTTTAGTATCAATTTTAAGCATGAAAATAACAGTTTTTCAACTGTTATCACAACCCCAAACTTAGAACTTTGCTTGTCCTCAAGCAAACAAGATATAACTCAGTCTTCTACCAAACCTTATAATGGTTCACTCATTCAAAAATCCTCTTTTCAAGGTAAGTAAACTTCAATCAAACTCATGACAAAGATTTCAATCAAGATGTACACATGCTTTGGTGTTCACAAAGTCACTTAATATCCAACCAATGCTATTTTTCATGAATGATCAATCAACTAAACATGGATGTTCATGTGCTCAATGAATATTTCCTCACTAGGTAAGTTGTTTCACTCAAACACAAGTGTATAAGAGGTAATCACTCATTCACTCTACTATCACAATGTCACATGAATTGTCTTTGCCTTTCATTTAACCACAATCAAATAAATTCACAAGCATGCATCATCACAAGGACTTTTTCAATGGCTTATAATGTGGCTGGGCTAACAAGAAAATTGGTTTTTTTGGATCACAAAACCCTTGAGTTAAGAGAATCATATCAACACAATCATTCTTATTTTTCCCAACTTTCCTTTGCATTGAGCTTTGCTTTTTCTTTTCTTTTCTTTTCTTTCTCTTTCACATTCTTATTCTTAGCTCTTAGCTCAATGCTTTCAATTTCCCTTTCTATTTTCCAACAACCCCAAACTTGAACATTTATCAATACCACAAAATATTTTCTACTTAACTCAAGGTAAAGCTTTTAAACAAGGGTTTCCAAATCATGTTCAAGGCTAAGGGTTCAAAGGATAGAACACATAGTGTTCTCTTTTAGTGGCTAATCATGAAATTGGCTAATATAAGGGTTACCAACAAATGGCCTTGATCATATGATGCAAACAAGTAAGTAATTCAATCATAGAAAACCTGGGCAAAGTCATTCATGTTTCCAATGAAATAGTATTCAATCACAAAAAACTCTGAAGCTCAAAACCTCGCACATAAGCTCATTCACATTTGACATAAACATCCTGCTTAATATCACAATCACAATCATAATATCATGCATTTGTTCACAAAGCTTGTGAATCACCTGTATAATGTACATCTCAACATCAATCCATATCAAAGTATCATCAAGCATCACTTATCAAACAATCACAATTATAGGCAAACCATCATAACAGACAAAGTTTCCAATTGAGTAAATCAAACCCTATTCTAAAACAACAGTAATTAAGTTCAGAACACAAAACCAAATAAAAGCATAAGTCCTGCTCTAGTCATGATAGCATTCATCAGTAAATGTTATCTCAACTCCCCATCAATCTTAGCTGTCATCTGTATCCTCTTCTTCTTCTTCATCTGCAGTATCCTCAAATGCGTCATCGTCATCCGCTTCATCATCTTCTTCCTCCATCTCCATAGCTGAAGCTTCAGCTGCTTCAGCTCTGCCTCCTTGTACCTGCTCTTCTGGCCAAGCTACCACATTATGAAATTCCTCCATAGTCCACCTGTGTGTTGGAGGTGTACCATACATTCCAACAATCATCTCTGTAGTAGCCACCTGCCCTCTGTGGATAGACTGTAACTGTGCACCTATAAGAGACATATACATATCCCTCATTTGGAATGGTTCTACTTCATGTGTCTCAGCAGATGCCCTACTCTGTGCTTGCCCACTTTCTCTGCGAGTACGGCGTGGTGGAACTGGTTGAGCTGCTTCATCGCCTCAACAATATTGTCTATAATAAGCCTCATCAATTGCTTTCCTTGGCCTTTCAAAAGGTGGAGATGAAGTATCCACCCCAGCTATCTTGCAGAGGTGTGTGATTAAGGACGGATGTCCTAAGGGTGCTTTGTTGTTTGTTGTTGGCATGTGAAAATGCCATCCAATACTTTGCAAGAGGAGTCAAGTCAGTTCTCCTAATGTTTACCACAACGCCAGTTCTATTCCTTTGAAAATGTCCTCCAAGCACACATAAAACTCTCTCTATATCCTCAAAATCAGCTCCTTCTTCCATACAGAGAGCAAACTGGCACTGCTCACCAGCCTACACAGTATCCAAGAAGTTGTTGATGGAATCAGGATCATACCTGATAGCATGGCCTCTGACATAGCCCAAGTAATTCTTAGCTGGATAATCACCAATCTTTCTTGCATTAGTGTAGAATTCTTTTACCACAGCTATATTGGCAGGTGAAGGGTATGTGGCTAGCTTTCCCCAATCATTCCCTAACAATTGCTCTCCAAATTGAGGAGCAAAGTTAGGTATCATTCCAACCTTTCTCTCCATCAGTAACCTCCTATCTTGGACCACCTTGAAATGCTTCTCATGTTTGCGAGATAGGAACCTACTAGAATGGGGTTGTTCTGGTTCCTTTTCTTTTCTTTTGGATGCCATGGTCTTAAATCTTTTGCCTGAAGAGGATGCCATTCCTACATCAAACACAGATACAAAACCACAAAACATGTTGTTAATCATTAGTAAAGACACAGACAACACCTTATTTCGAGGCTAAACCACCGCTGAGGGTCAAAAATCACCCCTCAGCGCCACCAGTGTAACAATCCAGAACACAATTCAGCAAAAATCTGTTATCTGTCAGAGTACCGCTCAGCGGTAATTTACCCCTCAGCGGTAAATCTGCAGACTCTTGAAAATTTCGTTTTAACCTGTCCTAACTCCACCCACATGCAATTTCGTTTTTAATCGGTTCAAACTTCAATTAAATCATCAAATCATGCATAGAAATCAAAACCCCTAAAGATTCAAATTCAAGAACCCTAGACTGAAAAATGCTTTACTTGCTTAGGTGGAGATGCTAGATGCACTGAGAATGCTTTCAAGCTATGATGCTCTCTCTTCCTACCCCAAACTTAGATGGAATTAGTGATAAAATGAGTGAAAGAGAGATTTTCTCAAGAGGGATGAGGGAAAAGTTGTAGAGAACCTTTGAAAAAGTATGTAGGAGTGTGTGTGCAAAGAAAAATCTGAAAAGAGACACTAAGGCGCAACTTAGGGTATAAAAATACCCTAATGGGCTCGGGTCCCGCTTAGGGGCAACCTAAGCCCAGTCTGCGACACTACCGCTCAGCGGTAGTTTGCCGCTCAGCGGCACTTTCGGGAAGTGCTCTTCTTCTTCCTAGCTTAACCTAGGTGCCTCCTACCCATGCCTCTCACTTACTCCCTGCAATAATATGCTCAGATTACTCATACAAAATCCTATTATGCAACTACAGCAAAACAAACAAAAATATAATCCATCAACTTGGTTGCCTCCCAGGTAGCGCTTGTTTAACGTCACGAGCCTGACCCAATATCCACCAGCATCCATCAGTAGGTGCAAAATTTTCTTACCAACACCCATCAGTAGGTGTAACAAACCTAGTATCCTTCAGTGGATACTTAACCACCTAGCATCCTTCAGTAGATGCTATATCCCAACAAAATATTTACAGAAATAATGTCCAAAAGTTCAAAATTACATCACCAAAACAAAAATTAAAAGTCCTTAAATCACTGGGTTGCCTCCCAGCAAGCGCTCTTTTAACATCATTAGCTTGACCCAATAAAGTTCAAGTTCCTTCTTCCTAGTTGATGTCCATATTCCACCAACTCCTCAACTGCTTCCGGTGTACTGTTTTGACTCTTCTAGAATATGGAGACTCTATCTCTGTCATCTCCTTTTCTTTATAGCCTTTCATAACCCACAATTTGTTTTTGACTCGCACAGGTGTACCCAGTTGGAGTTGTTCTTTCATCCAGTCATCAGGAACTTTCCTTCCTCTTCCAATCTTCTCTTTTTCCGATACCTGAAACAATAAACTATGCTTACCTTTAACCTTGGGCTTTTCATCTTGAGAGCTAGTCATGAGTACATCTTGAAATGCAGCTTTATGACTAGCTTCTTCCTCCTGCATCTGCCTCTCATCTTTGAAGACATCTACAACAACTCTCTCTTCTCTGTCTTGGAGCACCACTATACCTTCGTTCACATCAATGATAGCTTTGGCTGTTTTCATAAACGGTCTTCCAAGAATAATGGGTATCTTTTCAGTCTCCATCTTCATCACCACAAAGTCTACCAAGAACTGGAGTTTGCCCACACAAACTATAATGTCTTATGCTATTCCACAGGGTTCCTTTGAAGATCCATCTGCCATTACTAAGTTAACCTTTATAGGTTTCACATCAACATCACCGATCTGCTCCAGTAAAGAATAAGGTATCAAGTTAACACTTGATCCTAAATCGAGTAAGGCTTTGTTTATCCTCTTCTTCCCTATTGTGCATGGAATGGAGAAACCTCCTGGATCTTTTACCTTTAGAGGAAATGACTCCTTTTTAACAGCTTTATACTTTTTTGTATCTTCCTCTCTACGTCTTTTCCTTGTAGAGACTTCTTCTTCAGGTTTAGTATAAACTGCAATTTGTTGTAGTATCTGATTCCAAGGTACATCATTGTCCACCATCTTGAATAATTCTGTAAAATCAAATTGCTTCTTTTGATTCATTGGAAAAGGAAAAATATCATTACTCTCTATCTCTCTTCTCTCTCCTTTCTCTTTTCTCTCTTTTTCTTTTTCTCTCTCTTCTTTTTCTTTTTCTCTCTTTTCTCTCTCTTCTTTTTCTTTCTTTTCTCTCTTTTCTTTTAACTCAACTCTCTCATCATTTGTACTCTCCACCACTTTGCATTCTTCCCTGGGGTTAACCTCAGTATTAGCCCCAAAATTTTTGTTTGGCCTCTCTTCCAATTGCTTGGTAATCTGACCCATTTGAGTCTCCCAATACTTAATAGAAGCCGCAGTGCTCTTTTGAGTAGACTCAGTTTTCTGTATGAACTGATTAAGAGTTTCTTCCATCCTTATTGACCTTTCATTTAGTATAGCCATCTGTTGCCATAAGGTTGGTTGTTGCTGTTGCATATTGAATTGCCCAGTTTGTCCAGCTTGCCCAGTTTGTCCGTGACCAATGCTTGGGTGTGGTTTCCACCTTTGATTAAAATTCCCTTGACGGTGTTGATTGGCCATGAAGTTTACATCTTCTAATGCTTCTACTGGAAAAGCGCATTGACCATTGATATGGTCTCCTCCACATACTTCACACAATTGTGATTGAGCCTGTGCAACAGTCTTTAACTCTTTTGGTAGTTGTGCAAGAGTTTTCGTAAGAGTCTCCAGTTGTTGAGTTAGTATCTTATTTTGTGCTAGCAAGGCATCATGGGTTTGTAATTGTAGAACTCCTTTTTGTTGTATAGGAGCTCCTCTTTCATTGTTGAGCTCATTGTCACTAGTAGCCATATTATCAATGATTTCTGTAGCTTCCTCTGGAGTTTTCCATTTGATATTTCCTCCTGCTGAGGCGTCAATCATCATCTTGGTTTGCGGACCAAGACCTCCAAGGAAGGTTAGGACTACTTGCACATCATCAAAGCCATGCGTGGGTGTTTTTCTTAATAAGCTTTTATACCTGTCCCATGCATGCCCTAGTGATTCTTCCATGCCTTGCCTGAATGATGAAATCTCTTGCTTTCCTTTATTTACTTTTGATTGTGGAAAGTATTTGTTTAGGAACTTGGTCACCAATGCTTCCCACTCTGTAAAGCTTTCTTCTGGAAAAGAATTTAACCAAAGCTTAGCGTTGCCTCCTAGTGAAAATGGAAACAAGCTAAGTTTGATTGCTTCATCCGGCACCCCATTTATTTTCACCGTGTTGCAGATTTCATTAAAAGTTGTGAGGTGCTCATATGGGCTTTCGTGAGACAACCCATTAAATTGATTACTCTTCACCAGTTGGATTAATGCTGGCTTAACCTCCATGTTGACTGCATTGACCCTTGGTCTTGTTATGTTGTTAAAATGTTGAGGTCCAGCTATATTTGTATAATCTGCAAGAGTTCTTCTGGCATTATTATTCTCCATATTTTCAGTGCTATGGTTAGAACCTTGTGGTGATGGTTGTAACAGAGTTTCCGGAGGAGGAAAAAGTTCTCTAGATGTACGGATTCTTCTCCTCCGTCTACTCTCGTCTAAACCTTCAAGAAGAGGTTCTGTAGTTTTCTTGCTTCTAGTTCGGATTGCTTCCTGCATACACAAGAAAACAAAACCCTAGAAAAATTGGTTAGCATAAAAAGATATAAAAGAAGATATAATATCAGAGATAAGAAGATAAAATAAAAACAGAAAACAGAAAAAATAAAAAATAAAAACAGAAAAATAAAATAAAATAAAATAAAATAAAAACAGAAAAATAAAATAAAATAAAATAAAAACAGAAAAAATAAAAAACAGAAATTCAAAATTCAAAATTCAAAATTCAAGTCAAAGATAATCAATAATCACACAAATGAACTAGTTAAACCACGAGTCCCCGACAACGGCGCCAAAAACATGATTACGAGTTCATCATTCTTATCACAATGCTAATGCCACTCTCTAAATCACCTTGCAAGAAGGCCTATCCTTAATTACGAGTTCATACAATTCCTAGCATTTCTAGTAATTAGTTCTTAAAGTGCAGGAGCTTAAAGGCAACCAATATGCTATTGGGAGAAATTCCCCGGATCTAGACTTCCTTGTACGTTCCCGTATCGACAAAATCAATAATCATGGCAATGAATGAGTTAAACAAAGCAAGCAATAAGCAAAGAGGAAAAACCCTAGCTAAAGATGAAAGAAAGCATATATCTTAATATAAGACATTAAAACAAATTCCATATATGAGAGTTTCACAAGACTACATTGATTCCCCAACAACAATACAAGGTTTAGTTCACCATATTCATCGTGAAACTAGATGAACAATAATGAAAGAATGAAAGATCAAACCCTAAAAACAGGAGAAGGTAGCCTGAGCATCCAAGATCTTCCCTCATAGGGTGGAAAAGAGAGTGTTTGCTTCGTCTCTGCCAAAGATACAAACCCTAGGACGTCCTAAAGCTTATATACTATTCTAAAATTACAGAAAATTAGGCCCAAGCCCAAAAATAGTGCCGCTCAGCGGTAAGTGCCTGAGTTGTTTTTCTCCCCTCAGCGGCCTTTTCACCCCTAAGCGGATCCAACGTGACTGCCTAAGTGCCGCTCAGCGGTAAACTGCCGTTGAGCGGCAGTTGCGGCTTCTCCTTTTGCAGTTTTTGATGTCTTTTCTGATTCCATCTATGTCCTTCTTCACTTCTTTCACCAAATTCACCTTAAAACCTGCACAAAAACACTGAAATCAAGCATAAACCTGTCCAGCTCTCTTATTTCTAAAAATATGACCAAAAGCATGATTTCAACCTAGTTTCTAAGTGTTAAAGGTTGCTTTTAGTATCAATTTTAAGCATGAAAATAACAGTTTTTAACTGTTATCACCTATGTGAAAAACTATGATTACCTTAACCTTAGGAAATTTTGGAGCTTTGGAATTGTTTTGGGAACAAGTGTGGTCTCCTTGGGGATTCTTATGAATTGGCTAGTTGGTTCATCTTCTTGTTTTGTTTTTGTAAATATGTTATGTATCTTGTCTCTTACAGTTGTGTCCTAAAGAGAGAGAAAAGAAAAGAGACAAGATGAAAAAAATATAATACAGAAAAATGAGAATTTTTTTTTGTGAATAATGGAGGAAGAGGATTGAATTAGAGGGTTTGGGTGTGATTTGACTGTGTTTACACTTGTTCCCCATTGCTCCTCTATTTCTTTTGGTTTGTAGCTTCTGATCCATATTTATCCTCCCTTGTCCTTGGCCTCATTACATCCATAAAAGACCTTTTGATGTGAACATGCATGTGTTTGAGTGTTGATATTAGAGACATGCGAAGTCTTTTTGTGTTCGCTTTCTTGAGTGCATTGAGTTTACATTGTTTACCCTAGACACTTGAGAGATATAGAGATAGTGCATCTGTGAGGTTCTGTTGCTTTTGATTCACTCTCAAGCTGATTGATCATTGATGGGGCTGTCGCGGCCGATACAAATTTGATGTGCATTAAGAATGCAGTATAGTGCTAGAAAATGACTCATAGGTTGTCTCTCAAAGACTAAATGTGGTTCAGGTAATAGGTTGAACATGTAGGGGGAGGTTTTATGAAAGATTTTGTGAATGCAAATGACGAAATTAAAATTGAGAATCAAACACAACCGAATACGATTGGAAACATTAAAGTAAATGAAAATATTAAAACGAACCATCCTAAACCGCACACCAGCCAGTTAATTAAATTGGGCTTGAAAAATGGATGAGCTAATAAAATGATATAAAACCAAACAAATTGGTGACTAAAAACACATGAAAGAGCTAGCCTATGAAACTGAATGATCTATGTTAGACTTGGAAGCACTAGATGCATAAACTTATTAGATGCATAAACTAATTAAATGCATGAACCATAATCAACAAAAACGAGACTTCAAATTGAATGCAAGATGTATCATGTAGAAGTGCAACGCATCAAGCACCCTGCAACAAATGAATCACCGAGCTTCTAAATTAAAAGAAAGAAAACACTGTACTGCACCACTTCTTCCATGCACATCTATTCCTCCAGCGTGCTTTACTTCTCCCGTGATCGAGCCAAATGAACTCCCCTCTTCCAAAATCAAATCGGCGTCACATCTCCTATGTTTTTATCTCCCAACTGGAATCAATTTAAATGCACCGTGTGTTTTTCAATCTCCATGAGCTATATTCCTTTAAGCCTTTGCCTCCTCCTCGGTGGCGGCTGGACCGCACCAAAAAAATAGTAAATCCCCTTTTACGCTACATTCTCTTTAAGCCAAATAATTCAATCTCTCCAACGTGCTTCCAAAAATCTTGGACTTTTATTCATTCCAGCAAAGAAAAGAATTTCATCACTGTGTGCTTCACCAAAAGAAAATCAACGAGCAAGTGAAATAGAATAATAATGTGCTCTCCTATTGCTGGACTTGACAACACCTACTCTCACCTACCACCTCTTCATTCTCAAAGAAATAAAGAAAAAAAATATTAGCTAACATTCAGCTACCAAATCTCTTGGCACGTCGCATCCTCTTGGACTCCCACCTAATTTACTTCTCATTCCATAAAAACAAAAACAAAGCTCTTTTCTTCCAGCAGTCGTAACATCTTCAATTAAATAAATTAGCTCCTTCTAAAAGAAAAGGAATGTCCCACATGTGCTTCTCCTGGACGTCCATCCCGAGCCCATGCCTTTCTCCATGCCAAACCGTGACACTATTCCATTTTTCTAATTCAAAATGAAAACCGAGAGCGTGTATGGTTGTGCTGGACCAAAGCTTCAATAAAAAGGTGCACAAAACCAAAGTGAAATGGCCATGAGAAATCAGCAAAAAGGAATAAACATCAACTCTTCATTCATCCCCTCAAAACAGCTTTCAAAGCAAAAAACCAAAAAAAATGAGTGTGGCGGCTACCTCTTCTCCAAGGTCGTGTGTCCTACTTTATGAGGGTGGGGTCACACAAAAAACCCTTAGGTGCCAAGTCATCTACCCCCACTTTTGGGCCTAGTTCATTTTGCCAAAAATTGGCTCAATCTACAAAAGTTAATCCAAAAACATTCTACACTGTTAAATTACAATTTAATTAATTCTAACATGTCTATGTGGAGAGTCTTGAATTTATTTGGCATTCTTCCTGATGTCCCAAAATGTATCTCCAAAATTTTTCTTGCAATCAATGATGAAAATAATTAGCTTAAATAATTCAAATTAATTAAAATAAGAATTTCTGGTGAAATTAAGCACAGTTAGCAAAAACGAAAAAATACCAGATATTTAAGCACAATTCTGATGTAATCCTGCCCGACATAGTCCTTCTTTGTATTTTTACCTTTCATAGGTTAGCTTGTAAGGAGCATGGATTACTATAAATACCTAGCTTCTCTATTGTAATGGGGACTTTTGGAGATTAATGAGAATTGAGTTTTCTGAATAAGAAACTATTCTCTCTTGAAAGTCATAGGCTAGAGAGTCCAAAGACTCCCTCTGGCTACCTTCCAAGCACACTCTCTCACTTCCATTTTCCCATTCCACAATGCTTCTCTCTCGTCCACGACGTCATCCTCCACGAAGCGCTACTCATCTGCAGCCACATCTTTAGTGGCATGCGTCAGCATTTCGCTTCCTCATTAGCGCTTTGATACATCATCCTCAGAGCATCAATTTTCATTTCACAGAAACCACAGCTTCATTCGCGTCTTCAACCTCAGATTTCACCTTGCATCTTTCTCGAGTCTGTCCACTTGAGAGTTCCTCCGTCACCATTCCACATTCCACTTCTATTATACATTGTTTCTGTCATTGCAACCTTAGATTCAGGTTTTCCACCGAATCCCATCTTCTCCGCTAGGGTTTCGCCTCACTTCCTCCTTCATTTTCATTATTCCTTCATTTTTCACCGAACAAACCTTATTTCCTCCGTTCATCCTTCTTTTCCACCGTTCAATCAGTCATTTGAACCGATTAATCGGTTTATATTGAGTCTCCTCACCATTTTAGGGTTTCTTCTTGTCCGATTAGTGTTTCCATCATTCGATTTAGGGCTTATCCATTATTTAGGGTTTTCTCTCGTCGAGGAAGGCTCGAGGAGTTCGAATCGTGCTCGCACAGCTTCAATCGTCATCTCCTCGGGTGTTCGTCCATCAAATTCCCTAATTAAATATAGCACAATAAGCTAAGTGATGTCAAGAAAATATTTACTCATAAATCATTTTGCCATGCCTGGAATTTCTTGGATGATTTCATGAGTATATGTTTTCTTTGATTCTGTGTTGGAGATTGTCTACTCCTTTCCTTTGTGCAGATTTCTTGAGAATTGGGTAATTCTGTTTGTGTCTTAGTTTTCTGTGTGTTGAGGGTGTGTCATACTCCTGATGTCCTCTGAACTATTCCTTGATCTACGTCTTGATTTTGCCTAGTAGTGCAAAAGACTAAGTGTGGTCTATTTTAATGAGTCAATATTTTCTCAATTTCACTTAGCTTATTGTGCTAGATTTAATCAGAGAATTGTGCTTGAATGTCCAATATTTCTCCATTTTTCCTAATTGTGCTTAATTCGACCAGAAATTCTTATTTTAATTAATTTGAATTATCTGAGCTTATTATTTTCATTATATATTGCGGGAAAATTTTGGAAATACATTTTGGAACATTAGGAAGGATGCTAAATAATTCAAGACTCTCAACAAAGACATTTTAGAATTAACGATATTGTAATTTAGTAGTTTAGGCTATTTGAACCAACTTGTGCACTTTGGGCCAATTTTGGCAAAATAAAGTTGGGTCCAAAAGTGGTTTAGGTTTAGCACTTTATTTATTTTATTTCATGATTTTCTTTTAGAGAGGAGAGATACGGCCGAGAGCCAGCCGCCACCCTCAAAGAACTTTAACTTGGAACGTTTTTTTTATGAAATGAAAGCTTGCGCACGCTGTTACATTATTATTCAATCTCTTCTCGCATTTTATGATCTTGGGAAAGGGGCACATGGTCTTGTGTAGAACAACGGAGCACATTCATTTATTTCATTTTAGAAATAGAGTAGCACGTTACGCTTAGAAATAGAGTAGCACGTTACGCTCACGTCCAGCAAGGCACATGGGAGGAATTTAAAAAGCTCTCGGTCACGGAGAATAAGAGATGAGGTGCTGATTTACTTTGCTGGAAGGAAGCACACGGACGACCAGGGGCTTATGTCCAGCGTTGAGAATAAAAGCACACACGTGATTCATCTTCATTTTCCTTGCTTTGGAGAAAGCAACGCTTATTTTATAACGCTGGAATAGGAGGCAGAAGCGGAAGTGTGGTGCTGATTCATGGCAACAGAGGCACATGCGTGATTTATCTTTGGAGGGAGCTCATTCATTTTCTTTTTAGAAGCACACGGAGAGGGAGAGCAGATTTTATTTTATTATATTGAGTAAAAGGGTTGTTACGTTTAGGAAGAGGAGAAATCATTTTTGATGGAGAATAGCACGGTGATTGATGATGGAGAAAAGATGGAGCACGAGGAATGAGTTTTTCCTTTCTTTAAGTTGAGGACGGTGATTAATGATGGAGAGAAGCAGCACGAAGGATTTTGGAACGGAGAAGGCACTGATTTCAGGAGTTGGGAGAAAATGGAAAAAAGGCATACAGCTCACGGCCAACATGAGGGGATAGCTCAAAAGCGCTTATTTTTATTGAAGGAAGGAAGCACGTGTTGTTACATCCAACAATAGAGCTCCAAAGCTTGGTTCATCCAACCACTATTCACGTGTTGTTTTTAGTACCATTTTCATGATAGATGTACATTTCGGTGCTTCACTTTTTAGCTAAATCATTGTATTTCAATATATTAGATGCGTTTTCTTATTTATCTAGTGCATTTTCAATTGGTTCACACACTTTTCACTTTAATATTGTCTATTCTGTTCAGTTATGTTAATTTAGTTGTGATTTTAGCTGAAGTGACCAACCGATTTAATTCTGTATTTGAAACCGTTTTTACATTTCTGTTTGCATTCGTGTCTTATTTAAGTTGATCCGCATTCACAAACTCTTCACCAACCCCTCCACTACGTGTCCGACCTATTACCTGAACCACATTTGGTCTTTGAGAGACAACCTAGGAGTCACTTCCTAGCATTATACTGCATTTTTAATGCACATCAAATTTGTATGGGGTGCGACCCCCCATCACTAAGGTTTATTGTTGCATCTGACACCCCATTAATCTTCACAGTGTTGCAAATCTCATTGAATGTGGTGAGATGTTCATATGGACTTTCATGTGATAGCCCATTAAATTGGTTGCTCTTGACCAACTGTATCAATGTCGGTTTCACCTCCATGTTTGCAGCATTGACCCTTGGCCTTGCTATACTGTTAAAATGTTAAGGGCCAACAACCACAGTGGTGTAATATGTAAGAGTGCTTCTACCATTATTCTCCTCGGCCATATCTTCAAGCTTTGATTTGACCCTTGTAGTGAAGGTTTAAAGTATCTTCGGAGGAGGGAATACTTCTCTTGAAGTTCGAACTCTCCTCATCCTTTTACTTTCGTCCAAGCCTTCAAGAAGAGGTTCTGAAGTGATTTTGCTCCTAGTTCGAACTGTATCCTGCATACACAGGAAAACAAGTTCCTAGAAACAATTGTTAGCACAAAAAGATAGAAAAAATAGATTAAAAAGATAAAAAGATAAAGATTAAGAACAAAAGATGAGAAGATAAAAAAAATAAAAACTAAAAAGATCAAAAGATTAACTAAAAAGATAAAAAGATAAAGATAGAAAGATAAAAAAAATAAAAAAATCAAGTCAAAGTTATTCAATAATCACACAAATAGAATAGTTAAACCACGAGTCCCCGACAACGGCGCCAAAAACTTGTTAACCCTCGGCAAGTGTAACCGAATCGTATCAAGTAATAAAATTGGTAAGACCAAGTATCGTTTCCCAAAGGACTCACGACCTAAACAATTATGTGATTTGTTTATTATCTTAGACTTGTGACCGAAAATATTGCTGTTGAACTATGCAAAAATAAACATGAATGCAAGGTTGTTCAATGGACTTGAACAATGCAAAAAACAGTTGATGGATAGTATGAATGATTATGTTGTTGGGGTTTACCAATTCATCCTATCCACTCTCATGTATTCAAGAATTCATCTTTCTTCATTAATGTTAATGCCACTTTCTAAATTACCTTAAACCCATTGTCCTGGTGAAGAAAGCCTACGCATAATTACTAGTTTACATGTCTTGTCTCCCTAGAAATTATTCATGCATTATTAGCACAGAAGCTTAAAGACACCATCATATTCCTATGTCTAGGTTTATACTGCTATCGGGAGAATTTCTTCATGTCTAGATTTTCACTTTCTTTTCTGATTCCAACTTCTTCCTACTTCACTTCTTTCATCCAATTCATCTTAAAACATGCAAAAATAAGGAAACCAAGCATAAATCCCATCCAACTCTCTTATTTCAAAACCACAAACAAAAGCATGATTCCTATCTGGTTTCTAAGTCATAAAGGTTGTCTTTAAGGTCAATTTTAAGTATAAAAATAACAGTTTTTCAACTGTTATCAGTAGCTAATGACAAATTTATGAACACCGAAAAACGGCGCCAAAAACTTGTTTAACCCTCGGTAAGTGTGACCGAATTGTATCAAGTAATAAACTCGGTAAGACCAAGAATCATTCTCCCAAAGGACTCACGACCTAGTTAGTTATATGATTTCTTGATTATTTAAGACTTATGAACAAATTGTTATAAGTTTCAAATGTAAAAAACAAAAAGTAAACATGTATGCATGTGATGATCAATGGGAAAGAAGAACACAAACACTGAACGAATTATATGGATCAGTATGTTGTTGGGGTGATCAATTTCATCTTATCCACTCTCATATATTTTAGGAATTCATCATTGTTTTCATCAATGTTAATGTCACTCTCTAAATTACCTTAAACCCGATGTCTCGGCGAAGAAAGCCTATCCTTAATTAGGAGTTCATACAATTCCTAGCATCCCTAATAATTAATTATGAAGCACAAAAGCTTAAAGGCAACCAACCCTCATATCCCTATGTCTAGGCAATACTGCTTTTGGGAGAATTTCCCAGTTCTAGTTTTCCCCGTATGTGTCCATATCGACAAAATCAATAATCATGACATCGGATGAGTTAAACAATGCATGCTTTGAGCAAAGAGGAAAAACCCTAACAATTAATGAAAGAAAGCATGTATAATAGATATGATGTTTAAACACATAATTTCATATATGAGAGCTTCAAAAGATTACATTGATTCCCCAACAACAAGAAGAGTTTAGTTCACTATATTCATGGTGAAACTAGATGAAATATAATGAAATAGTGAAAGATAGAACCCTAGAAAAATGAATAGGTAGCCTTAGCATCCAACATCTTCCTCCAAGGGGTGGAAAGGTGTGTGTTTGCTTCGTACTCTGCCAAAGATACAAATCCTAGGAAGTCCTAAAGCTTATATATTATTCGAAATATTACAGAAAAGTGGGCTTAAGCCCAAAATAATGGCGCTCAACGGTAAACTACTGCTCAGCGATAAGTGCGTGTGTTGAATTTTTCCCCTCAGCGGAGCCAACGGGTGTTCATTAGTGCCGCTCAGCAGTAAACTGGCGTTGAGCAGTACTTGCGGCTTCTCTTCTTTTGCACTTTTTGAGTTCTTTTCTGATTCCATCTCTATCCTTCTTCACTTCTTTCATCAAATTCACCTTAAAACCTGCATAAAACACTTAAATCAAGCATAAACCTGTCCAAATCTCTTATTTCCAAAAATATAAACAAAAGCATGATTCCAAGCTAGTTTCTAAGTACTAAAGGTTGCTTTTAGTATCAATTTTAAGCATGAAAATAACAGTTTTTCAACTGTTATCACAACCCCAAACTTAGAACTTTGCTTGTAACTCAATCTTCTACCAATGAATAGAATGGTTCACTCCATTCAAAAATCCTCTTTTCAAGATAAGTAAGTACTCAATTAAGCTCATGACAAAAACTTCAATCAAGACATGCACATGCTTTAGTGTTCACACAATCACCTAGTATCCAACAAATGCTCATTTTCATGAATGATCAATCAACTAAGCATGGATGTTCATGTGCTCATGAAATCTTTCCTCACTAGATAAAGTATTTCACTCAAACACACAAGTGTATAACAGGTATTCACTCATTCACTCTACTATCACAATGTCACATGAATTGACTTTGCCTTTCATTTAACCATAATCAAATACATTCAAAAGCATGCATCATCACAAGGACTTTTCAATGGCTTATAATGTGGCTGGGCTAACAAGAAAATTGGTTTTTCTAGATCACAAAAGCCTTGAGTTAAACACAATCATTCTTACTTATTCCCAACTTTCCTTTGCATTGAGCTTTGCTTTTTCTTCTCTTCTCTTTCTCTTTTTCTTTTTCTTTTCACATACTTAGTTCTTAACTCTTAGCTCAATGCTTTCAATTTCTCTTTCATAACTTCCCAACAACCCCAAACTTGAAAATTTATCAATACCACAAAATATTTTCTACTTAACTCAAGGTAAAACTTTTCACAAAGGGTTTCCAAATCATGTTCAAGGCTACGGGTTCAAATGATACAACACATAGTGCTCTCTTTTAGTGAGCTAAATTCATGCATTTGGGTAACTAAAGGGTTACCAACAAATGACCTTGATCATATGATGCAAACAAGCAAGTGATTCAATCATAGAAAACCTGGGCAAAATCATTCATGCTTTCAAAGTAACTAGCATTCAATCACAAAAACTATGGAGCTCAAAATATCACATATAAGCTCATTCACATTCCACATTGATGAGTCGTTATTTCTTGAATTATATTTAGTTTATTGCACTTAAATAAACCAGGGAATTGTGTTTAATTGTCTATTATTTCCCCGTTTTCCGAATTGTGCTTAATTTGGTCGGAAATTTGTAATTGTGCTAATTTGGGTTTTCTGACCTAATAAAGTGCATTTTTTATTACAGGAAGAATTTTGGAGATACATTTTGGGACATTAGGAAGAATGCAATTAAATTCAAGACTCTCCGCACAGACATTTTGGAATTAATTAAATTGTAATTTAGTAGTTTAGAATGCAGTACAGTGCTAGGAAGTGACTCCTAGGTCGTCTCTCAAGGACCAAATTGCGGTTCAGTCTCAGATCAACACGTAGTGGGGGGGTTGATAACAAATTTATGAACACCGAAAAACGGTGCCACAAACTTGTTTAACAATCGGCAAGTGTGACCGAATCGTATCAAGTAATAAAACTCGGTAAGACCAAGTATCGTTTTCCAAAAGGACTCACGGCCTAGTTAGTTATATGATTTGTTGATTATTTAAGACTTGTGAAAAATTGATTGTCGGTTTAAATGCAAAAGACAGTAATTAAACATGTATGCATGAATTTGATCAATGGGAAAGAGGAATACAAACACTTTAATGAATTCGATGGATGAGTATGTTGTTGGGGTTATCAATTTCATCTTATCCACTCTCATATACTTTAGGAATTCATCATTCTTATCATCAATTGCTAATGCCACTCTGATGAACAAGTTTATGAACACCAAAATATGATGTCACAAACTTGTTTTTCAATCGGCAAGTATGACCGAATCGTTCAAGTAATAAACTTGGTAAGACCAAGTATCGTTCTTCCCAAAGGACTCACGGCCTAGTTTAGTTGTGTGGTTTATTGATTAGCTAAGACTTAAAGACGAAATATTTGGATTTTATATGCAGAAGACGAAAATTAAATATGTATGCATGAAGTTTTGATCAATGGCAAAAACAAAAGATAAACACTTTCAATGAAATATATGTATGAATATGTTGTTGGGGGTCAATTTCATCTTATCCACTCTCATATATTTTAGGAATTCAACATTCAAATCATCATTGTTAATGCCACTCTCTAAAGTACCTTTCAAGAAGGCTTCTCTCTAATCACGAGTTCATACAATTCCTAGCATTCCTAATGATTAGTTCATAAGTGCAGGAGCTTAACGACAACCAATATAATATTGGGAGAAATTCCCCGGATCTAGACTTCCCCGTACGCGCTTGTATCGACAAAACCAATAATCATGCATCGAATGAGTTAAACAATGCAAGCATTAAGCAAAGAGGAAAAACCCTAACTAATGATGAAAGAAAGCATAGATCTTAAATAAAAGATTGAAAAACAAATTCCATATATGAGAGCTTCAAAAGATTACATTGATTCCCTAACAAACATACAGAGTTTAGTTCACCATATTCATGGTGAACCTAGATGAATAACAATGAAAGAATGAAAGATAAAACCCTAAAAAGGTGAAGAGGAAGCCTCAGCATCCAAGATCCTCCTTCAAAGGGGTGGAAGAGAGAGTGTTTGCTTCGTTCCTGCCAGAGATACCTAACCCTAGGAAACCATAAAGCTTATATATTATTCGTAAATTACAGAAAATTAGGTCCAAGCCCATAAAAGTGCCGCTCAGCGGTAAAGTACCGCTCAGCGGTAAGTGCGTGAGACGTTTCTTCCCCTCAGCGGCCATTTTGCCCCTCAGCGGATCTCCCGTAAGCTCCTGATTGCCGCTCAGCGGTAAACTGCCGCTGAGCGGTGACTTCGGCTTCTCCTTTTGCACTTTTAGATGTCTTTTCTGATTCCATCTCTCACCTTCTTCACTTCTTTCACCAAATTCACCTTAAATCCTGCACAAAAACACTGAAATCAAGCATAAACCTGTCCAGCTCTCTTATTTCTGAAAATATAAAGAAAAGAATGATTTCAAGCTAGTTTCTAAGTATAAAGGTTGCTTTTAGTATCAATTTTAAGCATGAAAATAACAGTTTTTCAACTGTTATCACAACCCCAAACTTAGAACTTTGCTTGTCCTCAAGCAAACAAGATATAACTCAATCTTCAACCAATTCATATGATGGTTCACTCATTCAAAAATCCTCTTTTTAGATAAGTAAAAACTTCAATCAAACTTATGACCAAGAGTTCAATCAAGATGTGCACATGCTTTAGTGTTTCACAAAGTCAGTTAATACCCAACAAATGCTCTTTTTCATGAATGACCAATCAATTAAGCATGGATGTTCATGTGCTAATGGAATATTTCCTCACTAGATAAAGTATTTCACTCAACACACAAGTGTATAAAAGGTGATCACTCATTCACTCTACTATCACAATGTCACATGAATCAACTTTGCCTTTCATTTTACCACAATCAAAAACATTCACAAGCATGCATCATCACAAGGACTTTTCAATGGCTTATAATGTGGCTGGGCTAACAAGAAAATTGGTTTTTCTGGATCGCAAAATCCTTGAATTAAGAGAATCATAACACACAATTATTCTTATTTTTCCCAACTTGCCTTTGCATTTGCATTGAGCTTTACTTCTTTTTCTTTTCTTTTCTTTTTCTTTGCCTATACTTCCTTTTTGGCTCTTAGCTCAATGCTTTTCCTTTTTCATGTTTTCCCAACAACCCCAAACTTGAACATTTAACAATACCACACAAGATCTTCTACTTAACTCAAGGTAAAGATTTTCAATCAAGGGTTTCAGTGTATGTTCAAGGCTAAGGATTCAAAGGATAGAACAACAAGTGTTCTCTTTTAGTGGTCTAACTTTATGAATTTGGCCAATAAAAAGGGTTCCAACAAACGGCCTTGATCATATGATGCAAAACAAGCAATTGATTCAATCATAGAAAACCTGGGCAAAGTCATTCATGCTTTCAGAATAATAGCATTTAACAATAACAACTCTGGAGCTCAAAACCTCACATATAAGCTCATTCACATTTGACATACACATCCTGCTTAATTTCACAATCACAATCATAATATAATGCATTTGTTTACAAAGCTTGTGAATCACCTGTATAAGCATTTTAATGTGCACATCATCTCAACATCAATCAATCAATAAGCATCATTCAGCATTACTTATCACACAATCACAGTTAATAGCAAACCATCATAACAAACCAGGTGTTCAATAGAGTACATCAAACCCTAATCTAAAAACAAAAACAAATAAGTTCAGAAAACTTAAACCACAAAAGCATAATCATATGATAGCATTTATCAGTAAATGCTATCTCAGCTCCTCATCAGTCTGAGCTGTCCTCTGTATCTTCTTCTTCTTCCTCATCTTCATCATCTTCAAATGCATCATCATCATCAGCTTCATCTTCTTCCATCTCTCTAGCTGAAGCTTCAGCTGCTCCAGCTCCTCCTCCCCAGCTATCTTGCAAAGATGCGTGATCAAAGAGGGATGTCCTAGTGGTGCTTTGTTGTTTGAGGTATTAGCACACACACTAATCTCATCAGCTATCACCTGCCCAATATTAACATTCAAGTTTCTGATAGCACAGTAGATGAAGAATGCCCTGCTGAGAGTAATATCTGACACATGTGAACATGGCTGAATGTTGGCATGAGAAAACGCCATCCAATACTTTGCAAGAGGAGTCAAATCCGTCCTCCTAATGTTAACCACTGAGCCAGATCGATTCCTTTGGAAGTGTCCTCCAAGTATACACAGTACTCTCTCCACATCCTCATAATCAGCACCTTCCTCCATGCAAAGAGCAAACTGGCACTGCTCACCAGCCCATACAGTGTCCAGGAAGTTATTAATAAAATCAGGATCATACCTGATAGCATGGCCTCTGACATAGCCCAAATAATTCTCAGCTGGATAATCACCAATCTTCTTAGCATTGGTGTAAAATTCCTTTACCACAGCTATGTTGGCAGGTGCAGGATAGGTGGCTAGCTTTCCCCAGTCATTCCCTAATACTTGCTCTCCAAATTGAGGAGCAAAGTTAGGTATCATTCCAACCTTTCTCTCCATCAGAAGTCTCCTTTCCTGAACCACCCTAAAGTGCTTCTCATGTTTTCTAGAGAGGAACCTGCTAGAGTGGGGTTGCTCTGGTTCCTTTTCCTTTCTCTTGGTTGCCATGGTTTTCAATCTTTTTCCTGAAGAGGATGCCATTCCTACATTCAAACACAAATACAAAACCACAGAACATGATGTTAATCATTAGTAAAACACAGAACACAACTCCTTTCGAAGCTAAACCACTGCTGAGGGCCAGAATTTCCCCTCAGCGCCACCAGTGCCACATTCCAACACGCAAAAATTCAGAAAAACCAAATCTGGCAGAGTGCCGCTCAGTGGCAGTTTAACCCTCAACGGTAACTCTGCAGATTTTTGAAAATCTTGTTTTAAAGCTGTCCTAACTCCACCCAAATGCAATTTTCAGATTTCCAGTTCATAATCATGCAGTTTAATCGGTTCAAACATCAAATATATCATCAAATCATGCATAGAAATCAAAACCCCTAAATATTCATGCTTTGACAATCACATTCAAAATCAAAAACCCTAGAATGAACAAAATGCATTTTACTTACTTGGGTGGAGATACTAGATGCAATGAGAATGTTTCCAATCTAAGATACTCTCTTCCAACCCCAAACTTGAATGGAACACTAGTGAGCAAGTGAGTGGAAGAGAAATTTTCAAGAGGAAAGAATGAAAAGATGTGGAAAACCTTGGAAAAGGTATGTGGAAGTGTTTGTGCAGAGAAGAGCCTGGATAGAAAACCTAAAACGCAGCTTGGGGTATAAAAATACCCTAATGGGCTCGGGTCCCGCTAAGGGGAAACTAAAGCCCATCTGCGAGAGTACCGCTCAGCGGTAAGTTACCGCTCAGCGGCACTTTCGTGATGTGCTCTTCTCCTTCCTTTCTTAACCTACGTGCCTCCCATACATGCCCCTCACTGGTTCCCTGCAAGTCAATGTTTAAAATGCTTATGGAAACCCTAACTAAAATAAACAAACAGAAATATTCAATCAACTGGGTTGCCTCCCAGGTAGCGCTTGTTTAACGTCACGAGCCTGACCCAAAATCCACCAACACCCATCAGTAGGTGCAAAATTTTCTTACCAACACCCATCAGTAGGTGTTACAAACATAGTATCCTTCAGTAGATACTTAACCATCTAGCATCCTTCAATAGATGTTATCTCCAACAAAATAATTACAAAAATAATGTTCACAAATTCATAATTACAAAACCAAATCGAAAGTCTTTAAATCCACTGGGTTGCCTCCCAACAAGCGCTCTTTTAACGTCATTAGCTTGACCCAATAAAGTTCAAGTTCCATCTTCTTTATAGTTGATGTTGTCATTCCACCAACTCCTCAGCTGTTTCCTCTGAACTGTCTTGGTCCTTCTAGAATATGGAGACTCTATCTCTATCATCTCCTTCTCTTTAAAGCCCTTCACAACCCACAACTTGTTCTTGATTCTTACAGGTGAGCCAAGTTGGAGTCTTCTTTTCTCCCAGTCACTAGGAATTTCTCCTCCTCTTCCAATATTTTCTTCCTTGGGTACCTGAAACAACAAACAATGGTTACCTGAAACCTTGAGATTTTCATCTTTACGGCTAGTCATGGGTGCATCTTGAAATGCAGCTTTATAACTATCTTCTTCCTCCCTTGCTTGCGTCTCATCTTTGAAGACGTCTACCACCACTCTCTCCTCTCTGTCCTGGAGCACCACTATACCTTCATTTACATCAATAATAGCTCTGGCCATTTTCATAAACGGTCTTCCAAGTATGATAGGTATCTTCTCTGTCTCCATCTTCATCACCACAAAGTCTGCCAAGAACTGAAGTTTGCCAACACAAACTATAATGTCCTCTACAATCCCACATGGCTCCTTTGAAAATCCATCAGCCATTACTATTTTAACCTTTGCAGGTTTCACTTTAACATTGCCGATTTGCTCCAGTAAAGAATAAGGTATCAAGTTAACACTTGAACCTAAATCAAGGAGAGCTTTTTTTACCTTTTTCTTCCCTATGGTACAAGGGATAGAAAAACTTCCTGGATCTGATGCTTTAGGAGGGAATGACTCTTTTTTAACAGTTATACACTCTTTTGCCTCATCATCTCTACGCCTCTTCTTTGTAGAGATTTCTTCATCAGATTTTGTGTAAACTGCGATTTGCTGTAGAATTTGTTCCCAAGGTGCTTCATTATCCACCATTCTGAATAATTCTGTGAAGTCCATTTGTTTCCCTTGATGGATTGGAAAAGGAAAAGTACTTTTGCTCTCTATGTCTCTTCTCTCTTCTGTATCTAACTCAACTTTATCATCATCAACACTCTTTACCACCTTGCACTCTTCTCTGGGGTTAACCTCAGTATTAGCCCCAAAATTTCTATTTGGCCTTTCTTCCAATTGCTTGGTAATCTGACCCATTTGAATCTCCAAGTTCTTTATAGCAGCTTCAGTGCTCTTTTGAGAAGATTCAGTTTTCTGTATGAATTGCTGAAGAGTTTCTTCCAACCTTGTTGATCTTTCATTAAGCATAGATAACTGTTGCCAAAAGGTTGGTTGTTGCTGCTGCTTATTATATTGACTAGCTTGCCCAGTTTGTCCTTGACCAATGCTTGTGTGTGGTTTCCACCCTTGATTGTAATTCCCTTGACGGTATGGAAATTGATTGGCCATGAAATTAATGTCCTCTACAGCTTCAACTGGAAAGGCAGATTGACCATTGATATGGTCACCTCCACATAATTCGCACAACTGGGTTTGTACCTGTGCAGCAGTTTTCAACTCTTTAGGTAATTGTGCAAGAGTTTTAGTCAGAGTTTCCAACTGTTGAGTTAGAATTTTATTTTGAGCTAGCAAGGCATCATGTGTCTGTAATTGGAGAGCCCCTTTTTGTTGCATAGGAGCTCCTCTCTCACTGTGCAGCTCATTATCACTAGTAGCCATGTTTTCTATAATTTCTGTGGCTTCCTCTGGAGTTTTCCATTTAATATTGCCTCCTGCTGAGGCGTCCAGCATCATCTTGGTTTGTGAACCAAGCCCTCCAAGGAAAGTTAAGACTACTTCCTGATCTTCAAAGCCATGCGTGGGTGTTTTTCTTAGCAAGCTTTTGTATCTGTCCCATGCATGCCCCAGTGATTCTTCCATGCCCTGCTTAAATGAAGATATCTCTTGCTTGCCTTTTGTCACCTTTGATTGTGGAAAGTACTTGTTTAAAAACTTTGTCACCACTGCTTCCCAATCTGTGAAACTTCCTTCTGGGAAAGAATTTAACCAAAGTTTAGCATTGCCTCCCAATGAGAAAGGAAACAAACTAAGTTTGATCGCTTCATCTGGCACCCCATTAATTTTGACTGTGGTGCAAATCTCATTGAAGGTAGTGAGATGCTCATATGGGCTTTCATGAGATAACCCATTGAATTGGTTGCTTTTTACCAGTTGGATCAGTGCTGGTTTGACCTCCATGTTAGCTGCATTGACTCTAGGTCTAGCTATACTGTTAAAGTGCTGAGGTCCAGCTATATTGGTGTAGTCAGCAAGAGTTCTTCTGATATTATTGTTCTCCATATTTTCTGTGCTATGAACAGAACCTTGTGGTGATGGTTGCAACAGAGTTTCCGGAGGAGGGAAAAGTTCTCTAGATGTTCGGATTCTTCTCCTCCGTCTACTCTCGTCTAGACCTTCAAGCAGAGGTTCTGTTGTTTTCTTGCTCCTAGTTCGAATTGCCTCCTGCATACACAAGTACACAAAACCCTAGAATATTTGGTTAGCACAAAAAGATATAGGAGAAGATAAAAACAGAAAACAGAAAATAAAATAAAATAAAATAAAATAAAATAAAAACCGAAAAAATAAAAACAGAAAATAAAAACAGAAATTCAAAATTAAAGTCAAAGATAATCAATAATCACACAAATTAACCAGTTAAACCACGAGTCCCCGGCAACGGCGCCAAAAACTTGATGGACAAATTTATGAACACCAAAATATGATGTCACAAACTTGTTTTTCAATCGGCAAGTATGACCGAATCGTTCAAGTAATAAACTTGGTAAGACCAAGTATCGTTCTTCCCAAAGGACTCACGGCCTAGTTTAGTTGTGTGGTTTATTGATTAGCTAAGACTTAAAGACGAAATATTTGGATTTTATATGCAGAAGACGAAAATTAAATATGTATGCATGAAGTTTAGATCAATGGCAAAAACAAAAGATAAACACTTTCAATGAAATATATGTATGAATATGTTGTTGGGGGTCAATTTCATCTTATCCACTCTCATATAATTCAACATTCAAATCATCATTGTTAATGCCACTCTCTAAAGTACCTTTCAAGAAGGCTTCTCTCTAATCACGAGTTCATACAATTCCTAGCATTCCTAATGATTAGTTCATAAGTGCAGGAGCTTAACGACAACCACTATAATATTGGGAGAAATTCCCCGGATCTAAACTTCCCCGTACGCGCCCGTATCGACAAAACCAATAATCATGTATCGAATGAGTTAAACAATGCAAGCATTAAGCAAAGAGGAAAAACCCTAACTAATGATGAAAGAAAGCATATATCTTAAATAAAAGATGTAAAAACAAATTCCATATATGAGAGCTTCAAAAGATTACATTGATTCCCCAACAAACATACAGAGTTTAGTGCACCATATTCATGGTGAACCTAGATGAATAACAATGAAAGAATGAAAGATAAAACCCTAAAAAGGTGAAGAGGAAGCCTCAGCATCCAAGATCCTCCTTCAAAGGGGTGGAAGAGAGAGTGTTTGCTTCGTTCCTGCCAGAGATACCTAACCCTAGGAAACCCTAAAGCTTATATATTATTCGTAAATTACAGAAAATTAGGTCCAAGCCCATAAAAGTACCGCTCAGCGGTAAAGTACCGCTCAGCGGTAAGTGCGTGAGACGTTTCTTCCCCTCAGCGGCCATTTTGCCCCTCAGCGGATCTCCCGTAAGCTCCTGATTGCCGCTCAACGGTAAACTGCCGATGAGCGGTGACTTCGCGCTTCTCCTTTTGCACTTTTTGATGTCTTTTCTGATTCCATCTCTCACCTGCTTCACTTCTTTCACCAAATTCACCTTAAAACCTGCACAAAAACACTGAAATCAAGCATAAACCTGTCCAGCTCTCTTATTTCTGAAAATATAAAGAAAAGCATGATTTCAAGCTAGTTTCTAAGTATAAAGGTTGCTTTTAGTATCAATTTTAAGCATGAAAATAACAGTTTTTCAACTGTTATCACACTCTCTAAATCACCTTGCAAGAAGGCCTATCCTTAATTACGAGTTCATACAATTCCTAGCATTCCTAGTAATTAGTTCTGAAGTGCAGGAGCTTAAAGGCAACCAATATGCTATTGGGAGAAATTCCCCGGATCTAGATTTCCCCGTACGTTCCCATATCGACAAAATCAATAATCATGGCAATGAATGAGTTAAACAAAGCAAGCATTAAGCAAAGAGGAAAATCCCTTACTAAAGATGAAAGAAAGCATGTATCTTAATATAAGATGTTAAAACACAAATTCCATATATGAGAGTTTCACAAGATTACATTGATTCCCCAACAACAATACAAGGTTTAGTTCACCATATTCATGGCGAAACTAGATGAACAATAATGGAAGAATGGAAGAGATAGAAAAACCCTAGAAAGAGAAGAGGAGAGCTGTCACCATCTCCCAATCTACCCCCAAGGGGTGAAAAGTGTGTTTCTGGTTCCTCCCAGCCAAAGATACAAACCCTAAGACATCTAGGTCTTTAAATAGGACATAAAAATAATAGAAAACGGGTCCAGGCCCAAACAGATCATAAAATCGCAGAAAAATGGCCCAAAACTCGTCTGGTTGACTTTTTCCGTATTCTAGTTGACTGGTTGACTTTTCTGGTTTCTGGTTGACTTTTCAGCACTCCAATCATTCGGTACTTCAATTCTTCTTTCAAATCATTCAATTAGCCTACAAAATCAAGGGAATCTTGCACAAAACCATTAAATTCACTTTCAACTCTCTTATTCACAAAACTAAAGCAAAAATGAGTTCAAGCTAGTTTCTAAGTGGTAAAGGTTGCTTTTAGTATCAATTTTAAGCATGAAAATAACAGTTTTTCAACTGTTATCACAACCCCAAACTTAGAACTTTGCTTGTCCTCAAGCAAACAAGATGTAACCCAATCTTCTACCAATAAATACAATGGTTCACTCCATTCACAAATCCTCTTTTCAAGATAAGTAAGTACTTCAATTAAGCTCATGACAAAGACTTCAATCAAGACATGCACATGCTTTAGTGTTCACAAAGTCACTTAATATCCAACAAATGCTATTTTTCATGAATGATCAACCAACTAAGCATGGATGTTCATGTGCTCATGGAATCTTTCCTCACTAGGTAAAGTGTTTCACTCAAACACAAGTGTATAAGAGGTAACCACTCATTCAGTCTACTATCAAAATGTCACATGAATTGACTTTGCCTTTCATTTAACCACAATCAAATACATTCACAAGCATGCATCATCACAAGGACTTTTCAATGGCTTATAATGTGGCTGGGCTAACAAGAAAATTGGTTTTTCTAGATTACAAAACCCTTGAGTTAAGAGAATCATATAAACACAACCATTCTTACTTATTCCCAACTTTCCTTTGCATTGAGCTTTGCTTTTTCTTCTCTTTTCTTTCTCTTTTTCTTTTTCTTTTCACATACTTAGTTCTTATCTCTTAGCTCAATGCTTTCAATTTCCCTTTCATAACTTCCCAGCAACCCCAAACTTGAACATTTGTCAATACCACAAAATATTTTCTACTTAACTCAAGGTAAAGCTTTTCACAAGGGGTTTTCAAATTATGTTCAAGGCTACAGGTTCAAATGATAGAACACATAGTGCTCTCTTTTAGTAGGCTAAATTCATGAATTTGGCTAATAAAAGGGTTACCAACAAATGGCCTTGATCAAATGATGCAAACAAGCAATTGATTCAATCATAGAAAACCTGGGCAAAGTCATTCATGCTTTCACAGTAATAGTATTCAATAACAATTCTGGAGCTCAAAACCTCACATATAACCTCATTCACATTCCACATATAACATCCTGCTTAGAATCATAATCACAATCACAACATCATGCATTTGTTCACAAAGCTTGTGAATCACCTGTATAAGCATCTAATGTGCACATCTCAACATCAATCAATATCAAAGCATCATCAGGCATTACTTATCAAACAATAATCATAAGCAAACCATCATAACAGACAAAGTTTCCAATTGAGTACATCAAACCCTATTCTAAAAACAAAAGTGATTGATAAAATAAATCCTACTCTATTGCTTTGAAAAACTCAGCCCCATCAATGATGCTCTCTCCCAACCCCAAACTTAGATGGAAAACTAGTGAGAAAGTGAGTGGAAGGGAGATTTTCTAAAGAGGAATGAAAGGAAAAATGTAGAGAACCTTTGTAAAAGTGTTTAGGAGTGTGTGTGCAGAGAAGAATCTGGAAATAGAGGCCAAAGCGTGACTTAGGGTATAAAAATACCCTAATGGGCTCGGGTTCCGCTAAAGGGCAACCTAAGCCCATTCTGCGACACTACCGCTCAGCGGTAGTTTGCCGCTCAGCGGCACTTTCGTGAAGTGCTCTTCTTCTTCCTAGCTTAACCTAGCCTCCTACTCATGCCCTTCACTTGCTCCCTGTAATTAAGTTCTCAGATCACTCAAACATTCAATCCCTATGATGCAACTAAAGCAGAATCAAAACAAACAATACAGATAAAATCAATCAACAGGGTTGCCTCCCAGGTAGCGCTTGTTTAACGTCACGAGCCTGACCCAAAATCCTCTAGCACCTTCAGTAGATACTCTTCCGCCTAACATCCATCAGTAGATGTAAACCCTGTAACAAACTTATAAAAAAAACAAAAATACTCAAAAGTTCAAAATTACATCACCAAACCAAAAATTAAAAGTTCTTAAATTACTGGGTTGCCTCCCAGCAAGCGCTCTTTTAACGTCACTAGCTTGACCCAATAAAGCTCATGTTCCATCTTCTTTTTCTTCTTTCTACTGAACTTCTTCAGAAATTTGATCAAACTAGGAACCTGTTGCAGTGTCTCAATCATAGGAACTTTAATCTCCAATTTCTTGAAGATTTCCATAAAGCACTTAAATTTCTTTTCCTTCCTACGATACTTCTTTAGAGGAGGATGGGGTTTTTCATATGATTCCTTCTTCTTTCCTCTCATATTCTTTTTCTTACTTTTCTTCTCCCTAAATTTTCTCTTTTTCTTTTCTCTTATTTTTTTTCTTCCCTTCTCTTTTTCTTCTCAACTTCTTTATTTTCACACAAATTTTCTTTCTCTCTTCTCTCTCAACCACTTCTTTTTCTTTTTCTTCATTTTTATCTTTCTCACTCAACTTTTCTTTTTCTTTTCTCTCTATCTTTTCCTCATCTCTCCCTATTTTTTTCTCATCAAAAATCTTGTCACTTTCAGTGACAATGGCTTGACCTTCCTCCTTAGGGTTAACTTCAGTATTAACCTTAAAATCGTTCAATCTCTTACTAATGTAACGAAGGTTCATCTCCATCCTTTTACATGATGCTTCAATGTTTTTCTGAGTGGAGCTGGACACCTGCAAAAACTGTTGAAGTGCGTCCTCCAATGCTGGCATTCTTGCCGATAGAGAGGGTTGTTGTTGCCATTATTGTTGTGGTTGATTCTCAAATTGTCCGGCAGCTTGCCAAAATTGACTTTGATCCATGCTTGAGTGAGGTTCCCACCAGTGGTTGAGATTACTTTGGTAGAATTGAGTGCCCCATATAGTTGAATTATTGTCTGAATTGCATTCTGCAAGCATTAGGCACAAAACTCTAGAAAATATTTGTTAGCACAAAAAGATGGAGAAGATTGATAAAGAATCAAAAGATATAATTGAAAAGATAGGAAGATAGGAAATAAAAACAAAAAAAAAATAAAAAAATAAAAAAAATAAAAATAAAAACAGAAAATAAAATAAAATAAAATTAAATTAAAACAGAAAATAAAATAAAATAAAATAAAATAAAATAAAATCAAATCAAATCAAATCAAATCAAATCAAATAAAATAAAATCAAATAAAATAAAAACAGAAAAAATAAAAAACAGAAATTCAAATTTCAAAATTCAAAAACAAGTCAAAGATAATCAATAATCACACAAATGAACTAGTTAAACCACGAGTCCCCGACAACGGTGCCAAAAACTTGATGACAAATTTATGAACACCGAAAAACGGTGCCACAAACTTGTTTAACAATCGGCAAGTGTGACTGAATCGTATCAAGTAATAAAACTCGGTAAGACCAAGTATCGTTTTCCCAAAGGACTCACGGCCTAGTTAGTTATATGATTTGTTGATTATTCAAGACTTGTGAAAAATTGATTGTCGATTTAAATGCAAAAGACAGTAATTAAACATGTATGCATGAATTTGATCAATGGAAAAGAGGAATACAAACACTTTAATGAATTCGATGGATGAGTATGTTGTTGGGGTTATCAATTTCATCTTATCCACTCTCATATACTTTAGGAATTCATCATTCTTATCATCAATTGCTAATGCCACTCTCTAAATCACCTTGCAAGAAGGCCTATCCTTAATTACGAGTTCATACAATTCCTAGCACTCCTAGTATTTAGTTCTGAAGTGCAGGAGCTTAAAGGCAACCAATATGCTATTGGGAGAAATTCCCCGGATCTAGATTTCCCCGTACGTTCCCATATCGACAAAATCAATAATCATGGCAATGAATGAGTTAAACAAAGCAAGCATTAAGCAAAGAGGAAAATCCCTAACTAAAGATGAAAGAAAGCATGTATCTTAATATAAGATGTTAAAACACAAATTCCATATATGAGAGTTTCACAAGATTACATTGATTCCCCAACAACAATACAAGGTTTAGTTCACCATATTCATGGCGAAACTAGATGAACAATAATGGAAGAATGGAAGAGATAGAAAAACCCTAGAAAGAGAAGAGGAGAGTTGTCACCATCTCCCAATCTACCCCCAGGGGTGAAAAGTGTGTTTCTGCTTCCTCTCAGCCAAAGATACAAACCCTAAGACATCTAGGTCTTTAAATAGGACATAAAAATAATAGAAAACGGGTCCAGGCCCAAACAGATCATAAAATCGCAGAAAAATGGCCCAAAACTCGTCTGGTTGACTTTTTCCGTATTCTGGTTGACTGGTTGACTTTTCTGGTTTCTGGTTGACTTTTTAGCACTCCAATCATTCGGTACTTCAATTCTTCTTTCAAATCATTCAATTAGCCTACAAAATCAAGGGAATCTTGCACAAAACCATTAAATTCACTTTCAACTCTCTTATTCACAAAACTAAAGCAAAAATATGAGTTCAAGCTAGTTTCTAAGTGTTAAAGGTTGCTTTTAGTATCAATTTTAAGCATGAAAATAACAGTTTTTCAACTGTTATCAGGGGGGTTGTGAAAGGTTTGTGAATGCAATTGAACTAAATTAAAACACGAATATAAACATAGATGTAAACACAAAATTAAAACGGTTGTTCATTAACTCTATTACAAAACTTTCAATCACAAATTAACAAAATGAAGGGCTACTCTAACCTCTTTTCCAACAAAAATTACCCAACTAACTTAAACTAACATCTCACTTAAATTCTCACAACCGACATGGTTAAAAACATGCAAATAATTGAAAGAAACATCAAAGTTGAACGATATTGAAGTTGAGTCCCTGAGGTAAGGACCGAGCATGCAATTAATTATATATGTATCCTATGCTAAAGCAAATGGAACAAGGATCAAATATGGTGAATAAAGGCACCATCCAGGTTGTGATAAAAGATGCTAGCATAAGTAGACCGAAAGGTATATAATTTGCAATTCCATAAATGCAATTAGCTCTAACCATAAGCACAATGCGACAGTAATTAAGCAAGAAATGTTGAAATTAGTAATTGAAATGCACCAAAAATCAATCATGTTTCCTCTTCTTTCCAGGATGTTCCGTGTGCACCTTTTTTAGATTAATAATCGTGCATCTTCTTTATCCATCAACGCATGTCACACTCTTTTCAAATAAAGACAATTCCCTTGCACCCCAAGCTGGACGTGACAGCTATGTGCCCTCCATTAATGAATCATCACTCTGCCTCGCTCCACGTTCCCACCATCAATTGAACAACGTCCTATTCTGTAAAGAAAAGAATCTCGTGTGTTGCTGGAATTCCCAAGGTGAGGCAGCTTTATGCGTGCTCTTCTCAAATTAAAATCATCGTTTAACACTTCTTCCAGCCGTCATCGTTATGCTTTTCTCCATCAAAAATTATATCTCCTCTTCCATGAATCAGCGTGACAAGCAAAGTGCTGCCCAACACACGTAGAGGCTGAGACACCACTTCACTTCTTCCAGCTCAACGCGCCCCTCCATTAAGCCAAAATTCCTCCAAATGAAAGATGAATGAATCCTCCTTTTCCTCCAGCCAGGCCGTGACGCTCCCTTCTACAAAGCAAAATGAATGTTGTGTGCGTCTAATACATCCACGTAGCAGCTGCTACCCCCTGGACGTAACACCTTACTGCTACCATTCTCTCATGCCGTGACAACACACCACTTCCTCCAAAACATGCTAGCACCATGTGCAACCATTCTGAATAAACAAAAATGACCTTTCTAAAAGAAATTGGATCCCCTCTGCAATGTGACAATGTTGGACATAAACCGTGCACTTTTCATAATGAAAATTAAATAAGCATTGCTCATGAATCCAGCGCTTGCATAAACGAAATGGAAAAATTGAAAGTGTGCTTTTCATTCATCATTCGAAAATAGCGTTTCCAGCCAAAGAAAAGTTAAAAAACAAAAGCCTAAAAACCAAAGATTGAGATCGAGAGTGAGTGCCAAGTGGCGGCTGTAGCCCTTGGCCGTGTGTCCTCTCTTTAATAGGGGTGGGGTCCACACAATAAAACCCTAGGGTCCAAGTCACTAACCTCTAATTTTGGGTCAAATCTAGTTTACCAAAAATTGACCCAAAATGTAAGAGTTGATTCAAAAATTCTAAACTACTGAATTACAATTTAATTAATTCAAAAATGTCTGTGCGGAGAGTCTTGAATTTAATTGCATTCTTCCTGATGTCCCAAAATGTATCTCCAAAATTCTTCCTGTAATAAAAAATGCACTTAATCAGCTCAAAAAACCCAAATTAGCACAATTACAAATTTCTGACCAAATTAAGCACAATTCGGAAAACGGGGAAATAACAGACAATTAAACACAATTCCCTGGTTTATTTAAGTGCAATAAACTAAATATAATTCAAGAAATAACGACTCATCAAAATACACCACACGTAGTCTTTTGCACTCCTGGGCAAAATCAAGACGAAAACCAGGGAACTACTCAAACATCAGGGAGGTGACACAGACTCGACAGACAGACAACAAAGACTCCAAAACAGGAACACAGTTGCACAATTCTCACAAAATCTAGAAAGTAAAAGGTATAGGCAGAATCCCACACAGAGTCAATGAAAGCAGATACTCAAAGAATCATCCAAACAGTTCAGTACAAGGAAAACAGTCAATCAGTTCAAGAGATGAATCAAAAGCAACAGAGCCTCACAGATGCACACAATCAGTGTTTCTCTCAAGTGTTTAAGGTAAATCAATGTCACTCAATGCACTCAAGAAAGCAAACACAAATAGATTTGGCAAGCCTCTAATATCAAATCTCAAGCACATACGCATGTTCAAATCAAAAGGTCTTTTCATGGTTGTAATGGGGCCAAGGACAAGGGAGGATATATCTGGATAAGAAGCTACAAACCATAAGGAACAGAGGAGCAATGGGGAACAAGTGTGAACACATTCAAACACACCCACAACCTCTAATTCCATCCTCTTCTTGACTCCATTATTCACAATTATTCACAATATTTTTTTTATTTTCATTTTTTACTGTTTTTCTGCTCTCTTTTTTTCCATCCTGTCTCTTTTCTTTACTTCAAGAGACAAGATATAAATCATATTTCCAAAAACAAAACAAGAAGAGGAACCAACTAGCCAATTCATCAGAATCCCCAAGGAGACCACACTCTTTCCCAAGACACTTCCAAAGCTCCAAAATTCCCTAAGGTTAAGGTAATCATGGTTTTTTCACTTAGGGATAGTGTATGAGCTTCAAAACAAAGAAATGGGGGAAAGTATAGGCTCAAAAGGGGTTATCAAAGGATCAAAACAAGGTAAGCTTATTTGGCTAGAGAGGCTCAAGAACAAAATGCCTTTATCACTTTCAAACATGCGTATCAATCAAGAATCATCAAAAAGAGTCAAGCCAAGACATATGTGCAAGCAATCAAGAGACATATCACGCACAAGAAAGATCATCTAATGGCTCAAATCTCGCAAGTAATATGGTCACCATCAATCCAACTCTCAAACATCATGATCATCTTCCAAGCAAAGAAAAGCAAGGAATCCAACAAATCAGAGTATCAATGAAGTGAAGGAAAACTGACAACCTAATCACAATCCAGAATTCACGAAAAGCATGCAAAACTGTACACAAGACACAACAAACTACATAAAAACTGAAACATGAACAAAGAAACAACCTCCCCTAATAGACCACACTTAAACGACACAATGTCCTCAGTGTGTCACAATCAGCAGATCAAATAATCAGAACAGTCATCAGATATCGACAAAGTGCAATAAAAGTGAGGAGGGAAGGAGAAAAGAAACTCCCTGAGTCAGATGGGAGGGTAGGTAGGATGGACCAAAGATGTCTCCTCCACCACTGCATCCAACAAAGAAGGATTGCTGAGGAAAGGCTTCAGTCTATGCCCGTTCACCTTGAAGCTTTTAGCTGCAGATGGACCTTGGATCTCTACTGCACCATAAGGATAAACATTAGTCGCAACAAAAGGTCCAGTCCACTTTGATCTCAACTTACCACCCATGAGGCCGGATCTAGAGTTATACAACAAAACCTGTTGGCCAACCTCGAAGTCCTTTCTAACAATGGAGCTATCATGGAACCTCTTGGTCCTTTCCTTGTAGAACTTCGAGTTCTCATAGGCCTCTAATTGGATCTCATCCAATTCAATCAGTTACAACTTCCTTTCCTCTCTAGCTTGGTCATTGGAGAAGTTGCAAGTCTTCACAGCCCAATATGTCCGATGCTCAATCTCAACTGGTAAATGACATACCTTTCCAAAGACAACCCGATATGGAGACATCCCAATGGGTGCTTTGTAGGCAGTCCCCGGCAACAGCGCCATTTTTGTTGAGAGGGTCGCACCTCACACAAAATTTGATTGCAAAATTAATGCAGTATAAACTAGGAAGTGACTCCTAGGTCGTCTCTCAAGGACCAAATGTGGTTCGAGTCTCAAGTCAAACACGTAGTGGGGGGTTTTGAAAGGTTTCTTTTTGTTTGCGGATGAACTTAAATTAAAATTCGAAATTAAATACATCCAAACGTAATTCAAAACATTGAATTAAATGAACAAAGCATATAGACCGAATGGTCCTATAGATGACTGAACGTTTATACATTGAGATCGAACGGTCTCTAAAGCAAGTGCTGAAATTGGAAATGTAGAAAGATAAAGAAGTCGAACAAAATAAACAACACAATGAACGAGAATAATAAACTAAACGGTTCTACTTTTAAACAAATTAAAAATCGAGCTTGTGTTAACTTGAAAGCACTGATTGAATGCAAAAAACTCATCTAATGCTATTAAATTGCAACATTCAGCTAACAAAGGAAATGTACGTTGTAGACATCTAGAAGGGGCACATCACCAGCGTAAACAATAATGAAAACATGCTTGAACAGTAGAATAATATAAATTAGTAAACTATTTCACCCTAAAAGCATTTCAATATATAGAATAAAAGAAAATAATTCTCGGTCCAAGCATTAATACAAATTGAAGAATCTATTGGAGCTCTCTGATTTTTCCAGCACATTGTATTGAGCTTTAGCCATGTGCATATTCTCTAAACGTTAAATGAAAAGACCGTTGTACCTACCAAAAGCAAGGTTGCGTGGGATAAAATAAAATAAATAGCCTGAGACACCACTTTCTCCAAGCATCTGGACCTACATTTTGGCTGTAATCAAATTTCTCCCTCCGTGTTCATTCCCTACACCAAAATAAAATCTCCCCCAAGGTGGTGGTGATGGACAAATTTATGAACACCAAATTATGATGTCACAAACTTGTTTCCAATCGGCAAGTATGACCGAATCGTTCAAGTAATAAACTTGGTTAGACCAAGTATCGTTCTTCCCAAAGGACTCACGGCCTAGTTTAGTTATGTGGTTTCTTAATTAACTAAGACTTACAAACGAAATAATCGGGGTTTAAAATGCATGACAGAAAATAAACATGTATGCATGAATTTTGATCAATGGCAAAAATCAAAAGATAAACACTTTCAATGAAATATAGATATGAATATGTTGTTGGGGTTCAATTTCATCTTATCCACTCTCATATATTTTAAGGAATTCAACAGTCAAATCATCATTGTTAATGTCACTCTCTAATGTACCTTTCCAGAAGGCTTCTCCCTAATCACGAGTTCATACAATTCCTAGCATTCCTAATGATCAGTTCATAAGTACAGGAGCTTAACGACAACCAATATAAAATTGGGAGAAATTCCCCGGATCTAGACTTCCCCGTACGTGCCCGTATCGACAAAACCAATAATCATGCATCGAATGAGTTAAACAATGCAAGCATTAAGCAAAGAGGAAAAACCCTAACTAATGATGAAAGAAAGCATAAGTCTTAATTAAAAGATGTAAAAACAGATTCCATATATGAGAGTTTCACAAGACTACATTGATTCCCCAACAAACATACAGAGTTTAGTTCACCATATTCATGGTGAACCTAGATGAATTACAATGAAAGAATGAAAGAATAAACCCTAAAAAGGTGAAGAGGAAGCCTCAGCATCCAAGATCCTCCTTCAAAGGGGTGGAAGAGAGAGTGTTTTCTTCGTTCCAGCCAGAGATACCTAACCCTAGGAAACCCTAAAGCTTATGTATCATTCGTAAATTACAAAAAGTCAAGTCCAAGCCAATTAAAGTGTCGCTCAGCGGTAAAATACCGCTCAGCGGTGAATGCGTGACTTGTTTTCTCCCCTCAGCGGCCATTTTGCCCCTCAGCGGACCTTACGTGACTTCCAGAATGCCGCTCAGCGGTAAACTACCGCTCAGCGGTGAGTGCGTGACTTGTTTTCTCCCCTCAGCGGCCATTTTGCCCCTCAGCGGACCTCCCGCAAGCTCCTGAGTGCCGCTCAGCGGTAAACTGCCGCTGAGCGGTGACTTCGGCTTCTCCTTTTGCACTTTTTATTGTCTTTTCTGATTTCATCTCTCTCCTTCTTCACTTCTTTCACCAAATTCACCTTAAAACCTGCACAAAAACACTGAAATCAAGCATAAACCTCTCCAGCTCTCTTATTTCCAAAAATATAAAGAAAAGCATGATTTCAAGCTAGTTTCTAAGTGTAAAGGTTGCTTTTAGTGTCAATTTTAATCATAAAAATAACAGTTTTTCAACTGTTATCACAACCCTAAACTTAAAACTTTGCTTGTCCTCAAGCAAATAATATGTAACTCCATCTTTAAACCAATTCATATGATGGTTCACTTCATTCAAAAATCTTCTTTTCAAGATAAGTAAAAAAAACTTCACTCAAACTTATGACCAAGAGTTCAATCAAGATGTGCACATGCTTTAGTGTTCACAAAGTCATTTAAATTCCAACAAATGCTATTTTCATGAATGATCAATCAATTAAGCATGGATGTTCATGTGTTCATGTGATATTTCCTCACTAAGTCAAGTGTTTCACTCACACTCAAGTGTATAAGAGATGATCACTCATTCACTCTACTATCACAATGTTACATGAATTAACTTTGCCTTTCATTTTACCACAATCAAAAACATTCACAAGCATGCATCATCACAAGGACTTTTCTATGGCTTATAATGTGGCTGGGCTAACAAGAAAATTGGTTTTTCTGGATCACAAAATCCTTGAGTTAAGAGAATCATAACAACACAATCATCTTATTCATTCCCAACTTTCTTTTGCCTTTGCATTGAGCTTTACTTCTTTTTCTTTTCTTTTCTTTTTCTTTGCACATTCTTACTTTTTAGCTCTTAGCTCAATGCTTTTCATATTTTCCCAACAACCCCAAACTTGAACATTTAACAATACCACACAATATCTTCTTCTTAACTCAAGGTAAAGATTTTTAACTAAGGTTTTCAGTGTATATTCAAGGCTAAGGGTTCAAAGGATAGAACACACAGTGTTCTCTTTTAGTGGGCTAATTTTTACAAATTTGGCCAATAAAAAGGGTTTCAACAAACGGCCTTGATCATATGATGCAAAACAAGTAATTGATTCACTCATAGAAAACCTGGGCAAAATCATTCATGCTTTCAAAGTAATAGCATTCAACAATAACAACTCTGGAGCTCAAAATCTCACATATAAGCTCATTCACATGTGACATACACATCCTGCTTAATTTCACAATCACAATCATAATATCATGCATTTGTTCACAAAACTTGTGAATCACCTGTATAAGCATTTGATGTGCACATCTATCTCAACATCAATCAATCATAAGCATCATTCAGAATTACTTATCATACAATCACAGTTAATAGCAAACCATCACAAGAAACCAGGTTTCAAATAGAGTACATCAAACCCTAATCTAAAAACAAAAACAAATAAGTTCAGAAAACTTAAACCACAAAGCATAAGCACATGATAGCATTCATCAGTAAATGCTATCTCAGCTCCTTATCAATCTGAGCTGTCCTCTGTATCTTTCTCTTCCTCCTCATCTTCATCATCTTCAAATGCATCATCCTCATCAGCTTCATCTTCTTCCATCTCTCTAGCTGAAGCTTCAGCTGCTCCAGCTTCTCCTCCATGCACTGGCTCCTCTGGCCATGCTACCACATTATGGAATTCATCCATAGTCCACCTGTGGGCTGGAGGTGTATCATACATCCCCACAATCATCTCAGCAGTGGCCACTTGCCCTCTGTGAATGGACTGCAACTGAGCTCCTATAAGAGACATATACATGTCCCTCATCTGGAATGGTTCTGCTTCATGTGTCTCAGCAGATGTCTGGCTCTGTGCTGGCCCTCTCTCTCTACGAGCACGGCGTGGTGGAACTGGCTGAGCTGCATCATCACCTCCACAGTACTGTCTATAATAGGCCTCATCAATAGCTTTTCTTGGCCTCTCAAATGGTGGAGCAGAAGTGTCCACCCCAGCTATCTTGCAAAGGTGCGTGATCAAAGAAGGATGTCCTAGTGGTGCTTTGTTGTTTGAAGTATTGGCGCACACACTAATCTCATCAGCTATCACCTGCCCAATATTAACATTCAAGTTTCTGATAGCACAGTAGATGAAGAATGCCCTGCTCAGAGTAATATCTGACACATGTGAACATGGCTGAATGTTGGCATGAGAAAACGCCATCCAATACTTTGCAAGAGGAGTCAAATCTGTCCTCCTAATGTTAACCACTGAGCCAGATCGATTCCTTTGGAAGTGTCCTCCAGGTATACACAGTACTCTCTCCACATCCTCATAATCAGCACCTTCCTCCATGCAAAGAGCAAACTGGCACTGCTCACCAGCCCATACAGTGTCCAGAAAGTTATTAATTGAATCAGGATCATACCTGATAGCATGGCCTCTAACATAGCCCAAATAATTCTCAGCTGGATAATCACCAATCTTCTTTGCATTGGTGTAAAATTCCTTAACCACAGCTATGTTGGCAGGTGCAGGATAAGTGGCTAGCTTTCCCCAGTCATTCCCTAAAACTTGCTCTCCAAATTGAGGAGCAAGGTTAGGTATCATTCCAACCTTTCTCTCCATCAGCAGTCTCCTGTCCTGAACCACTTTAAAGTGCTTCTCATGTTTCCTAGAGAGGAACCTGCTAGAGTGGGGTTGCTCTGGTTCCTTTTCCTTTCTCTTGGTTGCCATGGTTTTCAATCTTTTTCCTGATGAGGATGTCATTCCTACATTCAACACACAAACAAAACCACAGAACATGATGTTAATCATTAGTAAAACACAGAACACAACTCCTTTCGAAGCTAAACCACCGCTGAGGGCCAGTATTCCACCTCAGCGCCACCAGTACCACATTCCAGATCACACAAAACCAGAAAAATCAAATCTGGCAGAGTGTCGCTCAGCGGCAGTTTACCCCTCAGCGGTAACTCTGCAGATTTTTGAAAAACCTGTTGTAAAGCTTTCCTAACTCCACCCAAATGCAATTTTCAGTTTTCCAGTTCATAATCATGCAGTTTAATCGGTTCAAACATCAAATATATCATCAAATCATGCCAAGAAATCAAAACCCCTAAATCTTCATGCTTTGACAATCATATTCAAAATCAAAAACCCTAGAATGAACAAAATGCATTTTACTTACTTGGGTGGAAATACTAGATGCAATGAGAATGCTTCCAAGCTAGAATGCTCTCTTCCAACCCCAAACTTTGATGGCACACTAGTGAAAAAGTGAGTGGAAGAGAAATTTTCTTAAGAGGGAAGAGTGAAAAGATGTGGAAAACCTTGGAGAAGGTATGTGGGAGTGTTTGTGCAAAGAAAAGTCTGAAAGTGTGAAAGAATGCGCAGCTTAGAGTTTAAAAATACCCTAATGGGCTCGGGTCCCGCTAAGGGGAACTAAAACCCTATTCTGCGAGAGTACCGCTCAGCGATAAAGTACCGCTCAGCGGCACTTTCGTGAAATGCTCTTCTCCTTCTTTTCTTAACCTATGTGCCTCCTAGACATGCCCCTCACTGGCTCCCTGCAATTCAGTGTTCAAAATGTTTATCCAAACCCTAACTAAAACAAACAAACAGAAATATTCAATCAACTGGATTGCCTCCCAGGTAGCGCTTGTTTAATGTCACGAGCCTGACCCAAAATCCACCAACACCCATCAGTAGGTGTTACAGCCATTGTATCCTTCAGTAGATACTTAACCACCTAGCATCCTTCAGTAGATGCTATATCCAACAAAATAATTACAAAAATAATGTTCACAAATTAAAAATTCCAAAACCAAATCAAAAGTTTTTAAATTCACTGGGTTGCCTCCCAGCAAGCGCTCTTTTAATGTCATTAGCTTGACCCAATAAAGTTCAAGTTCCATCTTCTTTGTAGTTGATGTTGTCATTCCACCAACTCCTCAGCTGTTTCCTTTAAACTGTTTTGGTTCTTCTAGAATATGGAGACTCTATCTCTATCATCTCCTTCTCTTTAAAGCCCTTCACAACCCACAACTTGTTCTTGATTCTAACAGGTGTGCCAAGTTGGAGTCTTCTTTTCTTCCAGTCTCTAGGAATTTCTTCTCCTCTTCCCATCTCTTCTTCCTTGGGTACCTGAAACAACAAACAATGGTTACCTGAAACCTCAAGATTTTCATCTTTACGGCTAGTCATGGGTGCATCTCGAAATGCAGCTTTATAACTAGCTTCTTCCTCCTTTGCTTGCATCTCATCTTTGAAGACATCTACCACCACTCTCTCTTCTCTGTTCTGGAGCACCACTATACCTTCATTTACATCTATGATAGCCCTGGCCGTTTTCATAAACGGTCTTCCAAGTATGATAGGTATCTTCTCAGTCTCCATCTTCATCACCACAAAGTCTGCCAAGAACTGAAGTTTGCCAACACAAACTATAATGTCCTCTACAATCCCACATGGCTCCTTTGAAGATCCATCGGCCATTACTATTTTAATCTTTGCATGTTTCATTTTAACATTGCCGATTTGCTCCAGTAAAGAATAAGGTATCAAGTTAACACTTGAACCTAAATCAAGGAGAGCTTTCTTTACCTTTTTCTTCCCTATAGTACAAGGGATAGAAAAACTGCCTGGATCTGACGCTTTAGGAGGGAATGACTCTTTCTTAACAGTTATACACTCTTTTGCCTCATCATCTCTACGTCTCTTCTTTGTAGACATTTCTTCATCAGATTTTGTGTAAACTGCAATTTTCTGTAAAATCTGTTCCCAGGGTGCTTTATTATCCACCATTCTGAATAATTCTGTGAAATCCATTTGTTTCTCTTGATTTATTGGAAAAGGAAAATTGTTTTTGCTCTCTATTTCTCTTCTTTCTTCTGTTTCTCCTTCTTCTAACTCAATTATTTCTTCATTCACACTCTTTACCACTTTGCACTCTTCTCTAGGGTTAACCTCAGTATTAGCCCCAAAATTTCTATTTGGCCTTTCTTCCAATTGCTTGGTAATCTGACCCATTTGAATCTCCAAATTCTTTATAGCAGCTTCAGTGCTCTTTTGAGAAGATTCGGTTTTCTGTATGAATTGCTGAAGAGTTTCTTCCAACCTTGTTGATTTTTCATTAAGCATAGATAACTGTTGCCAAAAGGTTGGTTGTTGCTGCTGCTTATTATATTGATTTGCTTGCCCAGTTTGTCCTTGACCAATGCTTGGATGTGGTTTCCACCCTTGATTGTAATTCCCTTGACGATATGGAAATTGATTAGCCATGAAATTAACATCCTCCAAGGCTTCCACTGGAAAAGCACATTGACCATTGATATGATCACCTCCACATAATTCGCACAACTGGGTTTGTACCTGTGCAGCAGTTTTCAACTCTTTAGGTAATTGTGCAAGAGTTTTAGTCAGAGTCTCCAGCTGTTGAGTTAGAATTTTATTTTGAGCTAGCAAGGCATCATGGGTCTGTAATTGGAGAACCCCTTTTTGTTGCATAGGAACTCCTCTTTCACTGTTGAGCTCATTATCACTAGTAGCCATGTTGTCAATGATTTCTATAGCTTCCTCTGGAGTTTTCCATTTAATATTGCCTCCTGCTGAGGCATCAAGCATCATCTTGGTTTGTGAACCAAGCCCCCCAAGGAAAGTTAAGACTACTTCCTGTTCTTCAAAGCCATGCGTGGGTGTTTTTCTTAGCAGAATTTTGTATCTATCCCATGCATGCCCCAGTGATTCTTCCATGCCCTGCTTAAATGAAGATATCTCTTGCTTGCCTTTTGTCACCTTTGATTGTGGAAAGTATTTGTTCAAAAACTTTGTTACCACTGCTTCCCACTCTGTGAAACTTCCTTCTGGAAAAGAGTTCAACCAAAGCTTAGCATTGCCTCCCAATGAGAAAGGAAACAAACTAAGTTTGATTGCTTCGTCTGGCACCCCATTGATTTTCACTGTGTTGCAAATTTCATTAAATGTAGTAAGGTGCTCATATGGGCTTTCATGAGATAACCCATTAAATTGATTACTCTTCACCAGTTGGATCAATGCTGGTTTGACCTCCATATTGGCTGCATTGACTCTAGGTCTAGCTATGCTGTTAAAATGTTGAGGTCCAGCTACATTGGTGTAATCAGCAAGAGTTCTTCTGAGATTATTATTCTCCATATTTTCTGTGCTATTGTCAGAACCTTGTGGTGATGGTTGCAACAGAGTTTCCGGAGGAGGGAAAAGTTCTCTAGATGTTCTGATTCTTCTCCTCCGTCTACTGTCTTCTAATCCTTCAAGCAAAGGTTCTGTTGTTTTCTTGCTCCTAGTTCGAATTGCCTCATGCATACACAAGAACACAAAACCCTAGAAAAAAAAATTTGGTTAGCACAAAAAGATATAAAAGAAGATATAATATTCAGAAAATAAAAATAAAAAAAAACAGAAAAATAAAATAAAAATTCGAAATTTAAAAATAAAATAAAAATAAAAAAATAAGTCAAAGATAATCAATAATCACACAAATTAACCAGTTAAACCACGAGTCCCCGGCAACGGCGCCAAAAACTTGATGGACAAATTTATGAACACCAAATTATGATGTCACAAACTTGTTTTCAATCGGCAAGTATGACCGAATCGTTCAAGTAATAAACTTGGTTAGACCAAGTATCGTTCTTCTCAAAGGACTCACGGCCTAGTTTAGTTATGTGGTTTCTTAATTAACTAAGACTTACAAACGAAATAATCGGGGTTTAAAATGCATGACAGAAAATAAACATGTATGCATGAATTTTGATCAATGGCAAAAATCAAAAGATAAACACTTTCAATGAAATATAGATATGAATATGTTGTTGGGGTTCAATTTCATCTTATCCACTCTCATATATTTTAAGGAATTCAACAGTCAAATCATCATTGTTAATGCCACTCTCTAATGTACCTTTCCAGAAGGCTTCTCCCTAATCACGAGTTCATACAATTCCTAGCATTCCTAATGATCAGTTCATAAGTACAGGAGCTTAACGACAACCAATATAAAATTGGGAGAAATTCCCCAGATCTAGACTTCCCCGTACGTGCCCGTATCGACAAAACCAATAATCATGCATCGAATGAGTTAAACAATGCAAGCATTAAGCAAAGAGGAAAAACCCTAACTAATGATGAAAGAAAGCATAAGTCTTAATTAAAAGATGTAAAAACAGATTCCATATATGAGAGTTTCACAAGACTACATTGATTCCCCAACAAACATACAGAGTTTAGTTCACCATATTCATGGTGAACCTAGATGAATTACAATGAAAGAATGAAAGAATAAACCCTAAAAAGGTGAAGAGGAAGCCTCAGCATCCAAGATCCTCCTTCAAAGGGGTGGAAGAGAGAGTGTTTTCTTCGTTCCAGCCAGAGATACCTAACCCTAGGAAACCCTAAAGCTTATGTATCATTCGTAAATTACAAAAAGTCAAGTCCAAGCCCATTAAAGTGCCGCTCAGCGGTAAAATACCGCTCAGCGGTGAATGCGTGACTTGTTTTCTCCCCTCAGCGGACCTTACGTGACTTCCAGAATGCCGCTCAGCGGTAAACTACCGCTCAGCGGTGAGTGCGTGACTTGTTTTCTCCCCTCAGCGGCCATTTTGCCCCTCAGCGGACCTCCCGCAAGCTCCTGAGTGCCGCTCAGCGGTAAACTGCCGCTGAGCGGTGACTTCGGCTTCTCCTTTTGCACTTTTTATTGTCTTTTCTGATTTCATCTCTCTCCTTCTTCACTTCTTTCACCAAATTCACCTTAAAACCTGCACAAAAACACTGAAATCAAGCATAAACCTGTCTAGCTCTCTTATTTCCAAAAATATAAAGAAAAGCATGATTTCAAGCTAGTTTCTAAGTGTAAAGGTTGCTTTTAGTGTCAATTTTAATCATAAAAATAACAGTTTTTCAACTGTTATCAGGCGGCTGGCTCCTCACGTCACCCCCCCCCTTTTTTTTTCTTTCAACTCCAAAGGTTTTTAAACCCTCATGTGCCATCTGTCCAGCCCTTACGCGTGTTGCTGGACTTGCTTCTCCACCGTGCACACCCCAAGCTGCTGGACGTAGCACCCTTCTTCCAACTCATCTGTTGCACTCCCAAGCTTGCTACTCTAGATTAATTTGTCTGTGTGCTTGCTTTCAAAACATGGTAGCCTTGGGCTGTGTTGATTTCTGCTTGTCACACCCTTTCAAGGCCTGCTGGACCGAGATGCGCATTTAATGATGGATGAATGCCTTGCACCCCTGCTGTTGTCCGCGTGAACATGTGAAGGCTTGCTGTGTGGACGCTGCTGTCCGCGTGCTTGTTGGACGCTCATTGTGTTGGTGCACCTGGATGCTAGACAAATGTGGGACGTGGAGGCTGCTGGACTCCACTTCAGTTCCGCCTTGGGCCGTTTCTGGATGCCACCTCATGCTTGTTGGAATCGTGTTAATGTAGGTGTTGGACTGCCGCAACTGCTTTTGCTGTTGGGCCGTGAAGCTTGCTGCTGGATGCGTGCTGGACTAGGGTTTCTGGATCAAGGCAGCGTGGATCTTCCAATTGAAGCCTTTTTCCTCCAGCCCAAGTGATTCAGCGCTTCCTTCACGTGTGCCACTGCTGCTGTGTGTGTGAAGCCCGCGTGCCCCTTGCTGGACTCCTCTTCTTTTGCCACCTCAACACTTCTCTTCCACGTGTTGTGCTTCAAGCTGGACCGCGAAGTCTCCTCTATGGATGTAATAATTCAATGAGTGCAGGTCGTGTTGATGTTGTCCGCGTGCTGCCCTGGGCCATGGTGCCTCCCATTGCTTCCAGCACCACTTCTTAGCTTCTCCAATCAAGCCCATCTCCATGTGCACTCCCATAATTTAAATCCACACCTCCTCACTCATTTTAGTTTAAAGTATATTTGATGTGGCATTTTCTTTTAACCTCCAAAATGTCCCAAATATTATCCAACAATTTCCCTACAATCAATAATGCAAATAATAAGTCTCAAATAATTCAAATTAATTAAAATAAGAATTTCTGGTCAAATTAAGCACAATTAGCAAAAATGGGAAAATACTGGACAATTAAGCACAATTCCCTGATTAAATTCGGTACAATCAACTAAGTGAAATCAATAAAATATTGACTCATCACACATACACATCCTGCTTAGCATCATAATCACAATCACAACATCATGCATTTGTTCGCAAAACTTGTGAATCACCTGTATAAGCATATAATGTGCACATCTCAACATCAATCAATATCAAAGCATCATCAAGCATTACTTATCAAACAACAATCATAAGCAAACCATCATAACAGACAAAGTTTCCAATTGAGTACATCAAACCCTATTCTAAAAACATAAGCAAATAAGTTCAATAATATAAAACCAAACAAAAGTATAAAATAAATCCTGCTCTAGTGCTGATAGCATCCATTAGTAAATGCTATCTCATCTCCTCATCAGTCTGTGCTGTCATCTGTATCCTCCTCCTCTTCCTCATCTTCAGCATCCTCAAATGTGTCATCCTCAACATCATCAGCATCATCTTCATCCTTCTCCATAGCTGAAGCTTCAGCTACTCCAGCTCTGCCGATTGGGCCTGCTCCTCTGGCCAAGCTATCATACATTCCAACAATCATCTCAGTAGTGGCCACCTATCCTCTGTGGATAGACTGAAACTGTGCACCTATAAGAGACATATACATGTCCCTCATTTCGAAAGACTTTGCTTCATGTGTCTCTACAAATGCCTGACTCGATGCTTGTCCTCTTTCTCTGTGAGTACGGCGTGGTGGGACTGGCTGAGCTGCCTCCTCACCTCCACAGTATTGTGTTTAATAGGCCTCATCAATTACTTTCCTTGGCCTCTCAAATGGTGGAGCAGAAGTATCCACCCCAACTATCTTGCACAGGTGTGTGATTAAAGAAGGATGTCCTAAAGGTGCTTTGCTGTTTATTGTATTAGCACACACCCGTATCTCATTAGCTATTACCTGTTCAATGTTGACATTCAAATTCCTGATCGCACAGTAGAGGAGGAGTGCCCTGCTAAGAGTGATGTCTAAAACATGAGAACATGGCTGAATGTTGGCATGAGAAAATGCCATCCAATACATTGCAAGAGGATTCAAGTCAGTCCTACTAATGTTCACCACAGAACTAGTTCTGTTCCTCTGAAAATGTCCTCCAGGTACACATAGAACACTCTCCACATCATCAAAATCAATGCCTTCTTCCATACATAGAGCAAACTGGCACTGCTCACCAGCCCATTCAATACCCAAGAAGCTGTTGATAGAGTCGGGATCATACCTAATAACGTGGCCTCTAACATAGCCTAGGTAATCCTCAACCGGATAATCACCAATCTTCCTTGCATTGGTGTAAAATTCTTTTACCACAGCTATATTGGCTGGTGTAGAGTATGTGGCTAGCTTCCCCCCAATTCCTTCCCAGCAGTTGCTCTCTAAACTGAGGAGCAAAGTTAGGTATCATTCCAACTTTCCTCTCCATAAGGAGACTCCTATCTTGGACCACCTTAAAATACTTCTCATGTTTGCGAGATAGGAACCTACTAGAGTGGGGTTGTTCTGGTTCCTTATCTTTTCTTTTGGATGCCATGGTCTTCACTCTTTTGCTTGAAGAGGATGCCATTTTCCTACATCAAACACATATTACAAAACCACAAGACATGTTGTTAATCATTAGTATGCCAAAAACAACACCCTAATTCCAAGCTAAACCACCGCTGAGGGTCAAAATCACCCCTCAGCGCCACCAATGCATCAATCCTGTACAAAATTCAGTCAAAAATCAAAGGTCTGTCAGAGTGTCGCTCAGTGGACCCCTAAGCAGTGATTCTACAGATTTTCAAAAAAATACTCTTTTGACCTTTCCTAACTCCACCGACATACAATTGTCATGCTTCGAGATCAAAATCAATCAGTTCAATCGGTTCAAACATCAATTAATTCATAAAATCATGCATAGGAATCAAAACCCCTAAAAATTCATGCTTCAACAATCAAATTCATGCTCAAGAACCCTAGAATGAAAAATGCTTGACTTACTTGGGTGGAGATGCTAAATGAGTAGAGAATGCTTTCAAACTGTGAAGAACAATGATGCTCTCTCCAACCCCAAACTTAGAGTGAAAGCTAGTTAGAAAGTGAGTGGAAGGGAGATTTTCTCAAGAGGAATGAAGGGAAAAATGTGAAGAACCTTTGGAAAAGTGTTTAGGAGTGTGTGTGCAGAGAAGAATATGAAAATAGAGGCCAAGGCGTTACTTAGGGTATAAAAATACCCTAATGGGCTCGGGTTCTGCTAAGGGGCAACCTAAGCCCAATCTACGATACCACCGCTCAGCGGCAGTTTGCCGCTCACCGGCACTTTCGTGTTGTGCTTTTCTTCTTCCTAACTTGACCTAGGTGCCTCCTACTCATGCCCCTCACTTGCTCCCTGCAATTAAATTCTCAGATCACTCATGCATCCAAATCCCTATCATGCAACTAAAGCAGAACAAACAACAAAAATACAATCAATCAAATGGGTTACCTCCCAGGTAGCGCTTGTTTAACGTCACGAGCCTTACCCAAACATCCACCAACACCCATCAGTAGGTGTCAAACCTAGTATCTTTCAGTAGATACTTAACCACCTAGCATCCTTCAGTAGATGTTATACCCAGAAATTTACAGAAATAATGTCCAAGTTTATAACAATTTACAAAACCAAAATAAAATAAAAAAAAAAATTATCCTCAAATCACTGGAATGCCTCCCAGCAAGTGCTCTTTTAACGTCACTAGCTTGACCCAATAGAGCTCATGTTCCATCTTCATGGTTGATATTCATATCACACCAACTCATCAACTGCTTCCGGTCCACTTTTCTGACTCTTCTGGAATTTGGAGACTCTATCTCTATCACCTCATTTTCTTTGTAGTCTTTCACAACCCACAACTTGTTTTTGAATTTCACAGGTTTACCAAGTTGGAGTCGTTCTTGCATCCAGTCATCATGGACCTTTCTTCCTTTCCCAATCTTTTCTTCTTCTTGTACCTGAAACAAAAAACAATGTTTACCTTTGACATTTGGCTTTTCATCTTCAAGGCTAGTCATGAGTACATCTTGATATGTAGCTTTATGACTAGCTTCTTCCTCCTGCATCTGCCCCTCTTATTTGAAGACATCTACAACAACTTTTTCTTCTCGGTCTTGGAACAACACTATGACTTCATCCACTTCAATGATGACTTTGGCCGTTTTCATAAACAATCTTCTAAGAATAAGGGTATCCTCTCCTCCTCCATTTCCATCACCACAAAGTCCACCAAGAACTATAGTTTGCCTACACAAACTATAACATCCTCTGCTATACCATAGGGATTCTTTGAGGATCCATCCACCATTAATAAATTCATCTTTATAGGCTTCACATCAAGATCACCAATCTGTTAAAGTAAGGAATAAGGCATCAAGTTAACACTTGATCCTAAATCAAGTAAAGCCTTCTTTATCCTTTTCTTCCCTATAGCACATGGAATGGAGAAACCTCCTAGATCTTTTGCTTTTGGAGGGAATGACTTCTTTTTAACAGCTTTATACTCCTTTGTCTCATCATCTCTACGTCTTTTCTTTGTAGAAACTTCTTCCTCAAGCTTTGTATAAACTACAATGTGCTGTAATATCTCCTTAAAAGGTACTTCACTATACAACATCTTAAGGTGAATTTGGTGAAAGAAGTGAAGAAGAATAGAGATGGAATCAGAAAAGACATTAAAAAGTGCAAAAGGAGAAGCCGCAACTGCCACTCAAGCAGTCACGTTGGATCCACTAAGGGGTGATTTGGCCGCTGAGGGGAAGAAAACAACTCACGCACTTACCGCTGAGCGGTAGTTTACCGTTGAGCGACACTATTTTGGGCTTCGGCCTAATTTTCTGTAATTTTAGAATAGTATATAAGCTTTAGGACGTCCTAGGGTTTGTATCTTTGGCAGAGACGAAGCAAACACTCTCTTTTCCACCCCTTGAAGGAAGATCTTGGATGCTCAGGCTACCTCCTCCTCTTTCTAGGGTTTTATCTTTCATTCTTTCATTATTGTTCATCTAGTTTCACCATGAATATGGTGAACTAAACCTTGTATTGTTGTTGGGGAATCAATGTAGTCTTGTGAAACTCTCATATATGGAATTTGATTTAATGTCTTATATTAAGATATATGCTTTCTTTCATCTTTAGCTAGGGTTTTTCCTCTTTGCTTATTGCTTGCTTTGTTTAACTCATTCATTGCCATGATTATTGATTTTGTCGATACGGGAACGTACGGGGAAGTCTAGATCCGGGGAATTTCTCCCAATAGCATATTGGTTGTCTTTAAGCTCCTGAACTTTAAGAACTAATTACTAGGAATGCTAGGAATTGTATGAACTCGTAATTAGGGATAAGCCTTCTTGCAAGGTAATTTAGAGAGTGGCATTAGCATTGATGATAAGAATGATGAATTCCTGAAAATATATGAGAGTGGATAAGATGAAATTGATAACCCCAACAACATACTCATCCATATAATTCATTGAAGTGTTTGTTTTGTTCTTTTACATTGATCAACTTCATGCATACATGTTTAGTTATTGTCTTTTGCATTAAAACCTATAATCAATTTGTTCTTAAGTCTTAAATAATCAACAAATCACATAGCTAAACTAGGCTGTTAGTCCTTTGGGAAAACGATACTTGGTCTTACCTTGTTTTATTACTTGACACGATTCAGTCACACTTGCCGATTGTTAAACAAGTTTGTGGCGCCGTTTTTCGGTGTTCATAAATTTGTCATCAAGTTTTTGGCGCCGTTGCCGGGGACTCGTGGTTTAACTAGTTCATTTGTGTGATTATTGATTATCTTTGACTTGTTTTTGAATTTTGAATTTTGAATTTCTGTTTTTATTTTTTCTGTTTTTATTTTATTTTATTTTATTTTATTTTCTGTTTTTATTTTTTATTTTTCTGTTTTCTGTTTTTATCTTCTTATCTCTTATCTTATATCTTCTTTTATATCTTTTTGTGCTAACCAATTTTTCTAGGGTTTTGTTTTCTTGTGTATGCAGGAAGCAATCCGAACTAGAAGCAAGAAAACTGCAGAACCTCTTCTTGAAGGTTTAGACGAGAGTAGACGGAGGAGAAGAATCCGTACATCTAGAGAACTTTTTCCTCCTCCGGAAACTCTGTTACAACCATCACCACAAGGTTCTAACCATAGCACAAAAAATATGGAGAATAATAATGCGAGAAGAACTCTTGCAGGTTACACAAATATAGCTGGACCTCAACACTTTAACAGCATAGAAAGACCAAGGGTCAATGCAGTCAACAAGGAGGTTAAGCCAGCATTAATTCAACTTGTGAAGAGTAATCAATTTAATGGGTTGTCTCACGAAAGCCCATATGAGCACCTCACAACTTTTAATGAAATCTGCAACACGGTGAAAATAAATGGGGTGCCGGATAAAGCAATCAAACTTAGCTTGTTTCCATTCTCACTAGGAGGCAATGTTAAGCTTTGGTTAAATTCTTTTTCCAGAAGAAAGCTTTACAGAGTGGGAAGCAGTGGTGACCAAGTTCGTAAACAAATACTTTCCACAATCAAAAGTAAATAAAGGTAAGCAAGAGATCTCATCATTCAGGCAAGGCATGGAAGAATCACTAGGGCATGCATGGGACAGGTATAAAAGCTTATTAAGAAAAACACCCACGCATGGCTTTGATGATGTGCAAGTAGTCCTAACCTTCCTTGGAGGTCTTGGTCCACAAACCAAGATGATGCTTGACGCCTCAGCAGGAGGAAATATCAAATGGAAAACTCCAGAGGAAGCTACAGAAATCATTGATAATATGGCTACTAGTGACAATGAGCTCAACAGTGAAAGAGGAGCTCCTATACAACAAAAAGGAGTTCTACAATTACAAACCCATGATGCCTTGCTAGCACAAAATAAGATACTAACTCAACAACTGGAGACTCTTAGAAAACTCTTGCACAACTACCAAAAGAGTTAAAGACTGTTGCACAGGCTCAATCACAATTGTGTGAATTATGTGGAGGTGACCATATCAATGGTCAATGTGCTTTTCCAGCAGAAGCCTTAGAAGATGTAAACTTCATGGCCAATCAATACCGTCAGGGGAATTTTAATCAAGGGTGGAAACCACACCGAAGCATTGGTCACGGACAAACTGGGCAAGCTGGACAAACTAGGCAATTCAATAAGCAACAAAAACAACCAACCTTATGGCAACAGATGGCTATACTAAATGAAAGGTCAATAAGGATGGAAGAAAGAGAGAGCATCATAGCTTGAAAGCATTCTCAGTTCATCTAGCATCTCCACCCAAGTAAGTCAAGCATTTTTCATTCTAGGGTTCTTGATTTCTATGCATGATTTGATGATTTAATTGAAGTTTGAACCGATTAAACTGAATGATTTTGATCTGAAAAACTGAAAATTGGATGTGGGTGGAGTTAGGACAGGTTAAAAAGAAATTTTCAAGAATCTGCAGATTTACCGCTGAGGGGTAAATTACCGCTGAGCGGTACTCTGACAAGTAACAGATTTTTTCTGAATTGTGTTCTGGATTGCTACACTGGTGGCGTTGAGGGGTGATTTTGACCCTCAGCGGTGGTTTAGCCTCGAAATAAGGTGTTTTCTGTGTTTTTACTAATGATTAACAACATGTTGTGTGGTTTGGTATCTGTGTTTGATGTAGGAATGGCATCCTCTTCAGGCAAAAGATTTAAGACCATGGCATCCAAAAGAAAAGAAAAGGAACCAGAACAACCCCATTCTAGTAGGTTCCTATATCGCAAACATGAGAAGCACTTCAAGGTGGTCCAAGATAGGAGGTTACTGATGGAGAGAAAGGTGGGAATGATACCTAACTTTGCTCCTCAAGTTGGAGAGCAATTGTTAGGGAATGATTGGGGAAAGCTAGCCACATACCCTTCACCTGCCAATATAGCTGTGGTAAAAGAATTCTACACTAATGCAAGAAAGATTGGTGATTATCCAGCTATGATTTACTTGGGCTATGTTAGAGGCCATGCTATCAGGTATGATCCTGATTCCATCAACAACTTCTTGGATACTGTGTGGGCTGGTGAGCAGTGCCAGTTTGCTCTCTGTATGGAAGAAGGAGCTGATTTTGAGGATGTAGAGAGAGTTTTATGTGTGCCTGGAGGACATTTTCAAAGGAATAGAATTGGCGTTGTGGTAAACATTAGGAGATATGACTTGACTCCTCTTGCAAAGTATTGGATGGCCTTTTCTCATGCCAACATTCAGCCATGTTCTCATGTGTCAGACATTACTCTTAGTAGGGCACTCCTCCTTTATTGTGTGATGGACAAATTTATGAACACCCAAATATGATGTCACAAACTTGTTTTTCAATCGGCAAGTATGACCGAATCGTTCAAGTAATAAACTTGGTAAGACCAAGTATCGTTCTTCCCAAAGGACTCACGACCTAGTTTAGTTGTGTGGTTTATTGATTAGCTAAGACTTAAAGACGAAATATTTGGATTTTATATGCAAAAGACGAAAATTAAATATGTATGCATGAAGTTTTGATCAATGGCAAAAGCAAAAGATAAACACTTTCAATGAAATATATGTATGAATATGTTGTTGGGGGTCAATTTCATCTTATCCACTCTCATATATTTTAGGAATTCAACATTCAAATCATCATTGTTAATGCCACTCTCTAAAGTACCTTTCAAGAAGGCTTCTCCCTAATCACGAGTTCATACAATTCCTAGCATTCTTAATGATTAGTTTATAAGTGCAGGAGCTTAACGACAACCAATATGATATTGGGAGAAATTTCCCGGATCTAGACTTCCCCGTACGCGCCCGTATCGACAAAACCAATAATCATGCATCGAATGAGTTAAACAATGCAAGCATTACGCAAAGAGGAAAAACCCTAACTAATGATGAAAGAAAGCATAGATCTTAAATAAAAGATGTAAAAACAAATTCCATATATGAGAGCTTCAAAAGATTACATTGATTCCCCAACAAACATACAGAGTTTAGTTCACCATATTCATGGTGAACCTAGATGAATAACAATGAAAGAATGAAAGATAAAACCCTAAAAAGGTGAAGAAGAAGCCTCAGCATCCAAGATCCTCCTTCAAAGGGGTGGAAGAGAGAGTGTTTGCTTCGTTCCAGCCAAAGATACCTAACCCTAGGAAACCCTAAAGCTTATATATTATTCGTAAATTACAGAAAATTAGGTCCAAGCCCATAAAAGTGCCGCTCAGTGGTAAAGTACCGCTCAGCGGTAAGTGCGTGAGACGTTTCTTCCCCTCAGCGGCCATTTTGCCCCTCAGCGGACCTCCCGTGACTTCCTGATTGCCGCTCAGCGGTAAACTGCCGCTGAGCGGTGACTTCGGCTTCTCCTTTTGCACTTTTTGATGTCTTTTCTTATTTCATCTCTCTCCTTCTTCACTTCTTTCACTAAATTCACCTTAAAACCTGCACAAAAACACTGAAATCAGGCATAATTTCAAGCTAGTTTCTAAGTGTAAAGGTTGCTTTTAGTGTCAATTTTAATCATAAAAATAACATTTTTTCAACTGTTATCACAACCCCAAACTTAGAACTTTGCTTGTCCTCAAGCAAACAAGATGTAACTCACTCTTCAACCAATTCATATGATGGTTCACTCATTCAAAAATCCTCTTTTTAGATAAGTAAAAACTTCAATCAAACTTATGACCAGGAGTTCAATCAAGATGTGCACATGCTTTAGTGTTTCACAAAGTCAGTTAATACCCAACAAATGCTCTTTTTTCGTGAATGACCAATCAATTAAGCATGGATGTTCATGTGCTAATGGAATATTTCCTCACTAGATAAAGTATTTCACTCAACACACAAGTGTATAAAAGGTGATCACTCATTCACTCTACTATCACAATGTCACATTAATCAACTTTGCCTTTCATTTTACCACAATCAAAAACATTCACAAGCATGCATCATCACAAGGACTTTTCAATGGCTTATAATGTGGCTGGGCTAACAAGAAAATTGGTTTTTCTGGATCGCAAAATCCTTGAGTTAAGAGAATCATAACAACACAATTATTCTTATTCTTCCCAACTTGCCTTTGCATTTGCATTGAGCTTTGCTTCTTTTTCTTTTCTTTTCTTTTTCTTTGCCTATACTTACTTTTTGGCTCTTAGCTCAATGCTTTTCCTTTTTCATGTTTTCCCAACAACCCCAAACTTGAACATTTATTAATACCACACAAGATCTTCTACTTAACTCAAGGTAAAGATTTTCAATCAAGGGTTTCAGTGAATGTTCAAGGCTAAGGGTTCAAAGGATAGAACAATAAGTGTTCTCTTTTAGTGGGCTAACTTTATGAATTTGGCCAATAAAAAGGGTTCCAACAAACGACCTTGATCATATGATGCAAAACAAGCAATTGATTCAATCATACAAAACCTGGCCAAAGTCATTCATGCTTTCAAAGTAATAGCATTTAACAATAACAACTCTGGAGCTCAAAACCTCACATATAAGCTCATTCACATTTGACGTACACATCCTGCTTAATTTCACAATCACAATCATAATATCATGCATTTGTTCACAAAGTTTGTGAATCACCTGTATAAGCATTTTAATGTGCACATCATCTCAACATCAATCAATCAATAAGCATCATTCAGCATTACTTATCACACAATCACAGTTAATAGCAAACCATCATAACAAACCAGGTGTTCAATAGAGTACATCAAACCCTAATCTAAAAGCAAAAACAAATAAGTTCAGAAAACTTAAACCACAAAAGCATAATCATATGATAGCATTTATCAGTAAATGCTATCTCAGCTCCTCATCAGTCTGAGTTGTCCTCTGTATCTTCTTCTTCTTCCTCATCTTCATCATCTTCAAATGCATCATCATCATCAGCTTCATCTTCTTCCATCTCTAGCTGAAGCTTCAGCTGCTCCAGCTCCTCCTCCATGCACTGGTTCCTCTGGCCAAGCTACCACATTATGGAATTCATCCATAGTCCACCTGTGGGCTGGAGGTGTAACATACATCCCCACAATCATCTCAGTAGTGGCCACCTGCCCTCTGTGAATGGACTACAACTGAGCACCTATAAGAGACATATACATGTCCCTCATCTGGAATGGTTCTGCTTCATGTGTCTCAGCAGATGTCTGGCTCTGTGCTGGCCCTCTCTCTACGAGCACGGCGTGGTGGAACTGGCTGAGCTGCTTCCTCACCTCCACAGTACTGCCTGTAATAAGCCTCATCAATAGCTTTTCTTGGCCTCTCAAATGGTGGAGCAGAAGTGTCCACACCAGCTATCTTGCAAAGGTGCGTGATCAAAGAGGGATGTCCTAGTGGTGCTTTGTTGTTTGAGGTATTGGCGCACATACTAATCTCATCAGCTATCACCTGCCCAATATTAACATTCAAGTTTTTGATAGCACAGTAAATGAATAGTGCCCTGCTGAGAGTAATATCTGACACATGTGAACATGGCTGAATGTTGGCATGAGAAAACGCCATCCAATACTTTGCAAGAGGAGTCAAATCTGTCCTCCTAATGTTAACCACTGAGCCAGATCGATTCCTTTGGAAGTGTCCTCCAGGTATACACAGTACTCTCTCCACATCCTCATAATCAGCACCTTCCTCCATGCAAAGAGCAAACTGGCACTGCTCACCAGCCCATACAGTGTCTAGGAAGTTATTAGTAGAATCAGGATCATACCTGATAGCATGGCCTCTGACATAGCCCAAATAATTCTCAGCTGGATAATCACCAATCTTTTTAGCATTGGTGTAAAATTCCTTTACCACAGCTATGTTGGCAGGTGCAGGATAAGTGGCTAGCTTTCCCTAGTCATTCCCTAACACTTGCTCTCCAAATTGAGGAGCAAAGTTAGGTATCATTCCAACCTTTCTCTCCATCAGAAGTCTCCTGTCCTGAACCACCCTAAAGTGCTTCTCATGTTTTCTAGAGAGGAATCTGATAGAGTGGGGTTGCTCTGGTTCCTTTTCCTTTCTCTTGGTTGCTATGGTTTTCAATCTTTTTCCTGAAGAGGATGTCATTCCTACATTCAAACACAGATACAAAACCACAGAACATGATGTTAATCATTAGTAATACACAGAACACAACTCCTTTCGAAGCGAAACCACCGCTGAGGGCCAGAATTTCCCCTCAGCGCCACCAGTGCCACATTCCAACACGCAAAAATTCAGAAAAACCAAATCTGGCAGAGTGCCGCTCAGCGACAATTTACCCCTCAGCGGTAACTCTGCAGATTTTTGAAAATCTTGTTCTAAAGCTGTCCTAACTCCACCCAAATGCAATTTTCAGTTTTCTAGTTCATAATGATGCAGTTTAATCGGTTCAAACATCAAATATATCATCAAATCATGCATAGAAATCAAAACCCCTAAATATTCATGCTTTGACAATCACATTCAAAATCAAAAACCCTAGAATGAACAAAATGCATTTTACTTACTTGGGTGGAGATACTAGATGCAATGAGAATGTTTCCACTCTAAGATACTCTCTTCCAACCCCAAACTTGAATGGAACACTAGTGAGCAAGTGAGTGGAAGAGAAATTTTCAAGAGGAAAGAATGAAAAGATGTGGAAAACCTTGGAAAAGGTATGTGGGAGTGTTTGTGCAGAGAAGAGCCTGGATAGAAAACCTAAAACGCAGCTTGGGGTATAAAAATACCCTAATGGGCTCGGGTCCCGCTAAGGGGAAACTAAAGCCCATCTGCGAGAGTACCGCTCAGCGGTAAGTTGCCGCTCAGCAGCACTTTCGTGATGTGCTCTTCTCTTTCTTTTCTTAACCTACGTGCCTCCCATACATGCCCCTCACTGGTTCCCTGCAAGTCAATGTTCAAAATGCTTATGCAAACCCTAACTAAAATAAACAAACAGAAATATTCAATCAACTGGGTTGCCTCCCAGGTAGCGCTTGTTTAACGTCACGAGCCTGACCCAAAATCCACCAACACCCATCAGTAGGTGCAAAATTTTCTTACCAACACCCATCAGTAGGTGTTACAAACATAGTATCCTTCAGTAGATACTTAACCACCTAGCATCCTTCAATAGATGCTATCCCCAACAAAATAATTACAAAAATAATGTTCACAAATTAAAAATCACAAAACCAAATCAAAAGTCTTTAAATCCACTGGGTTGCCTCCCAGCAAGCGCTCTTTTAACGTCATTAGCTTGACCCAATAAAATTCAAGTTCCATCTTCTTTATAGTTGATGTTGTCATTCCACCAACTCCTCAGCTGTTTCCTCTGGACTGTCTTGGTCCTTCTAGAATATGGAGGCTCTATCTCTATCATCTCCTTCTCTTTAAAGCCTTTCACAACCCACAACTTGTTCTTGATTCTTACAGGTGAGCCAAGTTGGAGTCTTCTTTTCTCACAATCACTAGGAATTTCTCCTCCTCTTCCAATATTTTCTTCCTTGGGTACCTGAAACAACAAACAATGGTTACCTGAAACCGTGAGATTTTCAACTTTACGGCTAGTCATGGGTGCATCTTGAAATGCAGCTTTATAACTAGCTTCTTCCTCCCTTTCTTGCATCTCATCTTTGAAGACGTCTACCACCACTCTCTCCTCTCTGTCCTGGAGCACCACTATACCTTCATTTACATCAATAATAGCTCTGGCCGTTTTCATAAACGGTCTTCCAAGTATGATAGGTATCTTTTCTGTCTCCATCTTCATCACCACAAAGTCTGCCAAGAACTGAAGTTTGCCAACACAAACTATAATGTCCTCTACAATCCCACATGGCTCCTTTGAAGATCCATCGGCCATTACTATTTTAACCTTTGCAGGTTTCACTTTAACATTGCCGATTTGCTCCAGTAAAGAATAAGGTATCAAGTTAACACTTGAACCTAAATCAAGGAGAGCTTTCTTTACCTTTTTCTTCCCTATGGTACAAGGAATAGAAAAACTGCCTGGATCTGATGCTTTAGGAGGGAATGACTCTTTTTTAACAGTTATACACTCTTTTGCCTCATCATCTCTACGTCTCTTCTTTGTAGAGATTTCTTCATCAGATTTTGTGTAAAATGTGATTTGCTGTAGAATTTGTTCCCAAGGTGCTTCATTATCCACCATTCTGAATAATTCTGTGAAGTCCATTTGTTTCCCTTGATGGATTGGAAAAGGAAAAGTACTTTTGCTCTCTATGTCTCTTCTCTCTTCTATATCTAACTCAACTTTATCATCATCAACACTCTTTACCACCTTGCACTCTTCTCCGGGGTTAACCTCAGTATTAGCCCCAAAATTTCTATTTGGCCTTTCTTCCAATTGCTTGGCAATCTGACCCATTTGAATCTCCAAGTTCTTTATAGCAGCTTCAATGTTCTTTTGAGAAGATTCAGTTTTCTGTATGAATTGCTGAAGAGTTTCTTCCAACCTTGTTGATCTTTCATTAAGCATAGATAACTACTGCCAAAAGGTTGGTTACTACTGCTGCTTATTATATTGACTAGCTTGCCCAGTTTGACCTTGACCAATGCTTGGGTGTGGTTTCCACCCTTGATTGTAATTCCCTTGACGGTATGGAAATTGATTGGCCATGAAATTAACGTCCTCTACAGCTTCAACTGGAAAGGCACATTGACCATTGATATGGTCACCTCCACATAATTCGCACAACTGGGTTTGTACCTGTGCAGCAGTTTTCAACTCTTTGGGTAATTGTGCAAGCGTTTTAGTCAGAGTTTCCAGCTGTTGAGTTAGAATTTTATTTTGAGCTAGCAAGGCATCATGTGTCTGTAATTGGAGAACCCCTTTTTGTTGCATAGGAGCTCCTCTCTCACTGTGCAGCTCATTATCACTAGTAGCCATGTTTTCTATAATTTCTGTGGCTTCCTTTGGAGTTTTCCATTTAATATTGCCTCCTGTTGAGGCGTCCAGCATCATCTTGGTTTGTGAACCAAGCCCTCCAAGGAAAGTTAAGACTACTTCCTGTTCTTTAAAGCCATGCGTGGGTGTTTTTCTTAGCAGACTTTTGTATCTATCCCATGCATGCCCCAGTGATTCTTCCATGCCCTGCTTAAATGAAGATATCTCTTGCTTGCCTTTTGTCACCTTTGATTGTGGAAAGTACTTGTTTAAAAACTTTGTAACCACTGCTTCCCAATCTGTGAAACTTCCTTCTAGGAAAGAATTTAACTAAAGTTTAGCATTGCCTCCCAATGAGAAAGGAAACAAACTAAGTTTGATCGCTTCATCTGGCACCCCATTAATTTTGACTGTGTTGCAAATCTCATTGAAGGTAGTAAGGTGCTCATATGGGCTTTCATGAGATAACCCATTAAATTGATTGCTTTTCACCAGTTGGATCAGTGCTGGTTTGACCTCCATGTTAGCTGCATTGACTCTAGGTCTAGCTATACTGTTAAAGTGCTGAGGTCCAGCTATATTGGTGTAGTCAGCAAGAGTTCTTCTGATATTATTGTTCTCCATATTTTCTGTGCTATGAACAGAACCTTGTGGTGATGGTTGCAACAGAGTTTCCGGAGGAGGGAAAAGTTCTCTAGATGTTCGGATTCTTCTCCTCCGTCTACTCTCGTCTAGATCTTCAAGAAGAGGTTCTGTTGTTTTCTTGCTCCTAGTTCGAATTGCCTCCTGCATACACAAGAACACAAAACCCTAGAATATTTGGTTAGCACAAAAAGATATAGGAGAAGATAAAAACAGAAAGCAGAAAATAAAATAAAATAAAATAAAATAAAAACCGAAAAATAAAAACAGAAATTCAAAATTAAAGTCAAAGATAATCAATAATCACACAAATTAACCAGTTAAACCACGAGTCCCCGGCAACGGCGCCAAAAACTTGATGGACAAATTTATGAACACCAAAATATGATGTCACAAACTTGTTTTTCAATCGGCAAGTATGACCGAATCGTTCAAGTAATAAACTTGGTAAGACCAAGTATCGTTCTTCCCAAAGGACTCACGGCCTAGTTTAGTTGTGTGGTTTATTGATTAGCTAAGACTTAAAGACGAAATATTTGGATTTTATATGCAAAAGACGAAAATTAAATATGTATGCATGAAGTTTTGATCAATGGCAAAAGCAAAATATAAACACTTTCAATGAAATATATGTATGAATATGTTGTTGGGGGTCAATTTCATCTTATCCACTCTCATATATTTTAGGAATTCAACATTCAAATCATCATTGTTAATGCCACTCTCTAAAGTACCTTTCAAGAAGGCTTCTCCCTAATCACGAGTTCATACAATTCCTAGCATTCCTAATGATTAGTTTATAAGTGCAGGAGCTTAACGACAACCAATATGATATTGGGAGAAATTCCCCGGATCTAGACTTCCCCGTACGCGCCCGTATCGACAAAACCAATAATCATGCATCGAATGAGTTAAACAATGCAAGCATTACGCAAAGAGGAAAAACCCTAACTAATGATGAAAGAAAGCATAGATCTTAAATAAAAGATGTAAAAACAAATTCCATATATGAGAGCTTCAAAAGATTACATTGATTCCCCAACAAACATACAGAGTTTAGTTCACCATATTCATGGTGAACCTAGATGAATAACAATGAGAGAATGAAAGATAAAACCCTAAAAAGGTGAAGAGGAAGCCTCAGCATCCAAGATCCACCTTCAAACGGGTGGAAGAGAGAGTGTTTGCTTCGTTCCAGCCAAAGATACCTAACCCTAGGAAACCCTAAAGCTTATATATTATTCGTAAATTACAGAAAATTAGGTCCAAGCCCATAAAAGTGCCGCTCAGTGGTAAAGTACCGCTCAGCAGTAAGTGCGTGAGACGTTTCTTCCCCTCAGCGGCCATTTTGCCCCTCAGCGGACCTCCCGTGACTTCCTGATTGCCGCTCAGCGGTAAACTGCCGTTGAGCGGTGACTTCGGCTTCTCCTTTTGCACTTTTTGATGTCTTTTCTGATTTCATCTCTCTCCTTCTTCACTTCTTTCACTAAATTCACCTTAAAACCTGCACAAAAACACTGAAATCAAGCATAAACCTGTCCTGCTCTCTTATTTATGAAAATATGAAGAAAAGCATGATTCAAGCTAGTTTCTAAGGGTAAAGGTTGCTTTTAGTGTGAATTTTAATCATAAAAATAATAGTTTTTCAACTGTTATCATTGTGCAATCAGGAATTTGAATGTCAATATTGGACAGGTAATAGCTGATGAGATAAGGGTGTGTGCTAACACAACAAACAACAAAGCACCCTTAGGACATCCGTCCTTAATCACACACCTCTGCAAGATAGCTGGGGTGGATACTTCATCTCCACCCTTTAAAAGGCCAAGGAAAGCAAATGATGAGGCTTATTATAGACAATATTGTGGAGGAGATGAAGTAGCTCAACCAGTTCCACCACGTCGTACTCGCAGAGAAAGAGGGCAAGCACAGAGTAGGGCATCTACTCAGACACATGAAGCAGAACCATTCCAAATGACGGACATGTACATGTCTCTTATAGGTGCACAGTTACAGTCTATCCACAAAGGGCAGGTGGCTACTGCAGAGATGATTGTTGGAATGTATGATACACCTCCAGCACACAGGTGGACTATGGAGGAATTTCATAATGTGGTAGCTTGGCCAGAAGAGCAGGTACAAGGAGGCAGAGTTGAAGTAGCTGAAGCTTCAGCTATGGAGATGGAGGAAGAGGATGAAGCTGATGATGATGATGCATTTGAGGATGCAGAAGATGAGGAAGAAGAGGAGGATACAGATGACAGCTCAAATTGATGAGGAGCTGAGATAGCATTTACTGATGAATGATATCATAATTAGAGCAGGACTTATGCTTTATTTGGTTTTGTGTTCTGAACTTATTTACTTTTGGTTTAGAATAGGGTTTTATGTACTCAATTGGAAACTTTGTCTGGTGTGATGGTTTGCTTATAATTGTGATTGTTTGATAAGTGATGCTTGATAATACTTTGATATGGATTGATGTTGAGATTGCACATTATATGCTCATACAGGTGGTTCACAAGCTTTGTGAACAAATGCATGATATTATGATTGTGATTAGGATATTAAGCAGGATGTTTATGTCCAATATGAATGAGCTTATATGTGAGGTTTTGAGCTTTAGAGTTTTTGTGTTGAATACTTTTACTGTGAAAGCATGAATGACTTTGCCCAGGTTTTCTATGATTGAATTACTTGCTTGTTTGCATCATATGATCAAGGCCATTTGTTGGTAACCCTTATATTAGCCAATTTCATGATTAGCCACTAAAAGAGAACACTATGTGTTCTATCCTTTGAACCTTTAGCCTTGAACATGATTTGGAAACCCTTGTTGAAAAAGCTTTACCTTGAGTTAAGTAGAAAATATTTTGTGGTATTGATAAATGTTCAAGTTTGGGGTTGTTGGAGAATAGAAAGGGAGATTGAAAGCATTGAGCTAAGAGCTAAGAATAAGAATGTGAAAGAATAAAGAAAAGAAAAGAAAAAGCAAAGCTCAATGCAAAAGAAAGTTGGGAATAAATAAGAATGATTGTGTTGGTATGATTCTCTTAACTCAAGGGTTTTGTGATCCAGAAAAACCAATTTTCTTGTTAGCCCAGCCACATTATAAGCCATTGAAAAAGTCCTTCTGATGATGCATGCTTGTGAATTTATTTGATTGTGGTTAAATGAAAGGCAAAGACGATTCATGTGACATTGTGATAGTAGAGTGAATGAGTGATTACCTCTTATACACTTCTGTTTGAGTGAAACACTTTACCTAGTGAGGAAATATTCATTGAGCACATGAACATCCATGTTTAGTTGATTGATCATTCATGAAAAAATAGCATTTGTGGGATATTAAGTGACTTTGTGAACACCAAAGCATGTGTACATCTTGATTGAAATCTTTGTCATAAGTTTGATTGAAGTTTACTTATCTTGAAAAGAGGATTTTTGAATGAGTGAACCATTATAAGGATTGATAGAAGATTGAGTTACATCTTGTTTGCTTGAGGACAAGCAAAGTTCTAAGTTTGGAGTTGTGATAACAGTTGAAAAACTGTTATTTTCATGCTTAAAATTGATACTAAAAGCAACCTTTAACACTTAGAAACTAGCTTGAAATCATGTTTTTGGTCATATTTTTAGAAATAAGAGAGTTGGACAGGTTTATGCTTGATTTCAGTGTTTTTGTGCAGGTTTTAAGGTGAATTTGGTGAAAGAAGTGAAGAAGAATAGAGATGGAATCAGAAAAGACATTAAAAAGTGCAAAAGGAGAGGCCGCAACTGCCGCTCAGCGGCAGTTTACCGCTGAGTGGCACTCAGGCAGTCAGGTTAGATCCGCTGAGGGGTGATTTGGCCGTTGAGGGGTGATTTGGCCGCTGAGGGGTGATTTGGCCGCTGAGGGGAAGAAAACAACTCGCGCACTTACCGCTGAGCGGTAGTTTACCGCTGAGCGGCACTATTTTGGGCTTGGGCCTAATTTTCTGTAATTTTAGAATAGTATATAAGCTTTAGGACGTCCTAGGGTTTGTATCTTTGGCAGAGACGAAGCAAACACTCTCTTTTCCACCCCTTGAAGGAAGATCTTGGATGCTCAGGCTACCTCCTCCTCTTTCTAGGGTTTTATCTTTCATTCTTTCATTCTTTCATTATTGCTCATCTAGTTTCACCATGAATATGGTGAACTAAACCTTGTATTGTTGTTGGGGAATCAATGTAGTCTTGTGAAACTCTCATATATGGAATTTGATTTAATGTCTTATATTAAGATATATGCTTTCTTTCATCTTTAGCTAGGGTTTTTCCTCTTTGCTTATTGCTTGCTTTGTTTAACTCATTCATTGCCATGATTATTGATTTTGTTGATACGGGAACGTACGGGGAAGTCTAGATCCGGGGAATTTCTCCCAATAGCATATTGGTTGTCTTTAAGCTCCTGAACTTTAAGAACTAATTACTAGGAATGCTAGGAATTGTATGAACTCGTAATTAGGGATAGGCCTTCTTGCAAGGTAATTTAGAGAGTGGCATTAGCATTGATGATAAGAATGATGAATTCCTGAAAATATATGAGAGTGGATAAGATGAAATTGATAACCCCAACAACATACTCATCCATATAATTCATTGAAGTGTTTGTTTTGTTCTTTTCCATTGATCAACTTCATGCATATATGTTTAGTTATTGTCTTTTGCATTAAAACCTATAATCAATTTGTTCTTAAGTCTTAAATAATCAACAAATCACATAGCTAAACTAGGCCGTGAGTCCTTTGGGAAAACGATACTTGGTCTTACCTTGTTTTATTACTTGATACGATTCGGTCACACTTGCCGATTGTTAAACAAGTTTGTGGCACCGTTTTTCGGTGTTCATAAATTTGTCATCAGTTAACCTCAGTATTAGCCCCAAAATTTTTGTGAGACCCACTTGCGTCTCCAAGTTCTTAATAGCAGCTTCAGTGCTCTTTTGAGTGGATGCAGTTGCCTGTATGAATTGCTGAAGAGTTTCTTCCATCCTTATTGATCTTTCATTAAGTGTAGCCATTTGTTGCCATAAGGTTGGTTGTTGTTGTTGCTTGTTAAATTGCCCTGATTGTCCAGCTTTCCCACTTTGTCCTTGACCAATACTTGGGTGTGGTTTCCACCCTTGATTAAAATTCCCCTGACCGTATGGAAATTGATTGGCCATGAAGTTAACATTCTCTAAAGCTTCCACTGGAAAGGTGCATTGACCATTGATATAGTCACCACCATATAATTCACACATCTGTGGTTGAACCTGTGCAACAGTCTTTAACTCTTTTGGCAGTTGTGCAAGTGCCTTTGTGAGATTCTCCAATTGTTGAGTTATTATCTTATTCTAAGATAACAAGGCATCATTGGATTGCAACTATAAAACTCCTTTTTGTTGAATAGGAGCTCCTCTTTCACTGTTCAACTCATTATCATTAGTAGCCATGTTTTCAATTATTTTAGTGGCTTCCTCTGAAGTCTTCCATTTGATATTGCCTCCAGCTGAGGCGTCTAGCATCAACTTGGTTTGTGAACCAAGACTTCCAAGGAAGAATAGGACTACTTCTACTTCATCAAATCCATGCGTGGGAGTCTTTCTTAATAGGCTTTTGTACCTGTTCCATGCATGACCTAGTAATTCCTCCATGCCTTAACTGAAAGATGAGATCTCTTGCTTCCCTTTGTTTACCTTGGATTGTGGGAAGTATTTGTTCAAAAATTTTGTCACCACTCCTTCCCACTCTGTAAAGCTTCCTTTTCGAAAAGAGTTCAACCAAAGCTTAACGTTGCCTCCCAATGAGAAAGGAAACAAGCTAAGTTTGATTGCTTCGCCAGGCACCCCATTTATCTTCACTGTATTGCAAATTTCATTAAAAGTTGTGAGGTGCTCATATGGGCTTTCATGAGACAACCCATTAAATTGATTACTCTTAACTAGTTGGATTAATGCCGGTTTCACCTCCATGTTAGCTGCATTGACCCTCGGTCGTGCTATGCTATTGAAATATTGAGGGCCAACTACATTAGTGTAATCTGCAAGAGTTTGTCTAACATTATTATTCTTCATCTCCTGAGTGCTATGGTAAGAACCTTGTGGTGAAGGTTGTAAAATAATTTCCGGACGAGGGAAAAGTTCTCTAGATGTACGGATTCTTCTCCTCCGTCTACTCTCGTCTAATCAAGAAGAGGTTCCGAGGTTTCCTTGCTTCTAGTTCGAATTGCTGCCTGCATACACAAGAAAACAAGTCCCTAGAAAAATTTGATAGGACAAAAAGATATAGAAGATATAAAATAAGAGAAAAGAAGATCAAATAAAAACAAAAAAATAAAAACAGAAAAATAAACACAAAAAATAAAATAAAATAATAAAATAATAACCGAAAAATAAAAAAAGAAAATAAAAACATAAAATAAAAAACATAAAATAAAAACAGAAATTCAAAATTTCAAAATTCAAAATTCAAGTCAAAGATAATCAATAATCACACAAATGAACTAGTTAAATCACGAGTCCTTGGCAACGGCGCCAAAAACTTGATGACAAATTTGTGAACACCGAAAAACGGGGCCAAAAACTTGTTTAACCCTCGGCAAGTTTGACCGAATCGTATCAAGTAATAAACTCGGTAAGACCAAGTATCGTTCTCCCAAAGGACTCACGACCTAGTTAGTTATATGATTTCTTGATTATTTAAGACTTGTGAACAAATTGTTATAAGTTTCAAATGCAAAAGACAAAAAGTAAACATGTATGCATGTGATGATCAATGGTAAAGAAGAACACAAACACTGAACGAATTATATGGATGAGTATGTTGTTGGGGTGATCAATTTCATCTTATCCACTCTTATATATTTTAGGAATTCATCATTCTTTTCATCAATGTTAATGCCACTCTCTAAATTACCTTAAACCCGATGTCTCGGCAAAGAAAGCCTATCCTTAATCATGAGTTCATACAATTCCTAGAATCCCTAATAATTAACTCTGAAGCACAGAAGCTTAAAGGCAACCAACCCTCATATCCCTTTGTCTAGGCAATACTGCTTTTGGGAGAATTTCCCCAGTTCTAGATTTCCCCGTATGTGTCCATACCGACAAAATCAATAATCATGACATCGAATGAGTTAAACAATGCATGCTTTGAGAAAAGAGGAAAAACCCTAACAATTAATGAAAGAAAGCATGTATCATAGATATGATGTTTAAACACATAATTCCATATATGAGAGCTTCAAAAGATTACATTGATTCCCCAACAACAAGAAGAGTTTAATTCACCATATTCATGGTGAAACTAGATGAAATACAATGAAATAGTGAAAGATAGAACCCTAGAAAGTTGAATAGGTAGCCTTAGCATCCAAAATCTTCCTCCAAGGGATGGAAAGGTGTGTGTTTTCTTCGTACTCTACCAAAGATACAAACCGTAGGAAGTCCTAAAGCTTATATATTATTCGAAATATTACAGAAAAGTGGGCCTAAGCCCAAAATAATGGCGCTCAACGGTAAGTGCGTGCGTTGAATTCTTTCCCTCAACTGCACTTTCACCCCTCAGCGGAGCCAACGGGTGTTCATTAGTGCCGCTCAACGGTAAACTGGCGCTGAGCGGTACTTGCGGCATCTCTTCTTTTGCACTTTTTGAGTTCTTTTCTGATTCCATCTCTATCATTCTTCACTTCTTTCATCAAATTCACCTTAAAACCTGCATAAAACACTGAAATCAAGCATAAACCTGTCCAACTCTGTTATTTCCAAAAATATAAACAAAAGCATAATTCAAAGCTAGTTTCTAAGTGTTAAAGGTTGCTTTTAGTATCAATTTTAAGCATGAAAATAACAATTTTTCAACTATTATCAGTAGCCCAAACGAGGGGGGTGGCCGATACGCAATTGATGGGGTATTTCTTTGCTGGGCTACAGGGAGACATACATAGCCAAATCAAGCCACACAATCGAAAAGATCTGCTGGTCACGATGGAGGTGGCGAGAGACATCGAAGAAGTCGTCAAGAACCTAAGATTAAGTAGTAGGTCGAACAACCAAAGCAATGCGGGGTGGAGCCAATACCATGGGGGAATGGGCTCGGTGGCAAGGTCTAAACCCATTAGGGGAGGAGTAAACAAACAAGGTTCGTTTGGGACGCCTAGTGTGAACAAGAACGAGATGGTAGGAGAGGCGGCAGTTTCAAAGGCGGGGAGTAATTTTTCTAACGACGTAAGGGGATGAGGAGTGAGGAACTTACCTTACGCAGAGTACGTTAAGAGAAGAGAGGAAGGGAGATGCTTCCATTGCGAAAGGTCGTATAGCCCAGGCCATCGCTGTCCAGAACGGAGCACAAGGATAACCATTCAGATGCAGGGAGAAGAGGAAGAAGAAAAGGGGGAGAACAGGGCACAAGAGGAGCCCAAGCCCATGGAATTGTCGTTTTTCTCAGCAGGGGGACTCACTCAGCCGCGAACAATGAAGCTTCAGGGTTGGGTGAATGGAAGGAAAGTGTTGGTGCTGATTGACAGTGGGGCCAGTGATAACAGTTGAAAAACTGTTATTTTCATGATTAAAAGTGACACTAAAAGCAACCTTTACACTTAGAAACTAGCTTGAAATCATGCTTTTCTTCATGTTTTTAGAAATAAGAGAGCTGGACAGGTTTATGCTTGATTTCAGTGTTTTTGTGCAGGTTTTAAGGTGAATTTGGTGAAAGAAGTGAAGAAGGAGAGAGATGAAATCAGAAACGACAACAAAAAGTGCAAAAAGGAGAAGCCGAAGTCACCGCTCAGCGGCAGTTTACCGCTGAGCGGCACTCAGGAGCTTGCGGGAGGTCCGCTGAGGGGCAAAATGGCCGCTGAGGGGAGAAAACAAGTCACGCACTTACCGCTGAGCGGTATTTTACCGCTAAGCGGTATTTTACCGCTGAGCGGCACTTTAATGGGCTTGGACTTGACTTTTTGTAATTTACGAATGATATATAAGCTTTAGGGTTTCCTAGGGTTAGGCATCTCTGGCTGGAACGAAGCAAACACTCTCTCTTCCACCCCTTTGAAGGAGGATCTTGGATGCTGAGGCTTCCTCTTCACCTTTTTAGGGTTTATTCTTTCATTCTTTCATTGTAATTCATCTAGGTTCACCATGAATATGGTGAACTAAACTCTGTATGTTTGTTGGGGAATCAATGTAATCTTGTGAAACTCTCATATATGGAATCTGTTTTTACATCTTTTTATTAAGACTTATGCTTTCTTTCATCATTAGTTAGGGTTTTTCCTCTTTGCTTAATGCTTGCATTGTTTAACTCATTCGATGCATGATTATTGGTTTTGTCGATACGGGCACGTACGGGGAAGTCTAGATCCGGGGAATTTCTCCCAATTTTATATTGGTTGTCGTTAAGCTCCTGCACTTATGAACTGATCATTAGGAATGCTAGGAATTGTATGAACTCGTGATTAGGGAGAAGCCTTCTGGAAAGGTACATTAGAGAGTGGCATTAACAATTATGATTTGACTGTTGAATTCCTAAAAATATATGAGAGTGGATAAGATGAAATTGACCCCCAACAACATATTCATACATTAATATCATTGAAAGTGTTTATCTTTTGCTTTTTGCCATTGATCAAAACTTCATGCATACATGTTTATTTTCTGACTTGCATATTAAACTCCAAATATTTCGTCTGTAAGTCTTAGCTAATCAAGAAACCACATAACTAAACTAGGCCGTGAGTCCTTTGGGAAGAACGATACTTGGTCTTACCAAGTTTATTACTTGAACGATTCGGTCATACTTGCCGATTGAAAAACAAGTTTGTGACATCATATTTTGGTGTTCATAAATTTGTCCATCAAGTTTTTGGTGCCGTTGCCGGGGACTCTGGTTTAACTGGTTAATTTGTGTGATTATTGATTATCTTTGACTTATTTTTTTATTTTATTTTTAAATTTCGAATTTATTTTATTTTATTTTATTTTTCTGTTTTCTGTTTTTCTGTTTTCTGTCTTTATTTTCTGAATCTTATATCTTCTTTTATATCTTTTTGTGCTAACCAAATCTTTTCTAGGGTTTTGTGTTCTTGTGTATGCAGGAGGCAATTCGAACTAGGAGCAAGAAAACAACAGAACCTCTGCTTGAAGGATTAGAAGACAGTAGACGGAGGAGAAGAATCAGAACATCTAGAGAACTTTTCCCTCCTCCGGAAACTCTGTTGCAACCATCACCACAAGGTTCTGACAATAGCACAGAAAATATGGAGAATAATAATATCAGAAGAACTCTTGCTGATTACACCAATATAGCTGGACCTCAACACTTTAACAGCATAGCTAGACCTAGAGTCAATGCAGCCAATATGGAGGTCAAACCAGCACTGATCCAACTGGTGAAGAGTAATCAATTTAATGGGTTATCTCATGAAAGCCCATATGAGCACCTTACTACATTTAATGAAATTTGCAACATAGTGAAAATCAATGGGGTGCCAGACGAAGCAATCAAACTTAGTTTGTTTCCTTTCTCATTGGGAGGCAATGCTAAGCTTTGGTTGAACTCTTTTCCAGAAGGAAGTTTCACAGAGTGGGAAGCAGTGGTAGCAAAGTTTTTGAACAAGTACTTTCCACAATCAAAGGTGACAAAAGGCAAGCAAGAGATATCTTCATTTAAGCAGGGCATGGAAGAATCACTGGGGCATGCATGGGATAGATACAAAAGTCTGCTAAGAAAAACACCCACGCATGGCTTTGAAGAACAGGAAGTAGTCTTAACTTTCCTTGGAGGGCTTGGTTCATAAACCAAGATGATGCTTGATGCCTCAGCAGGAGGCAATATTAAATGGAAAACTCCAGAGGAAGCTATAGAAATCATTGACAACATGGCTACTAGTGATAATGAGCTCAACAGTGAAAGAGGAGCTCCTATGCAACAAAAAGGGGTTCTCGAATTACAGACACATGATGCCTTGCTAGCTCAAAATAAAATTCTAACTCAACAGCTGGAGACTCTGACTAAAACTCTTGCACAATTACCTAAAGAGTTGAAAACTGCTGCACAGGTACAAACCCAGTTGTGCGAATTATGTGGAGGTGATTGATGGACAAATTTGTAAGCACCAAAATATGATGTCACAAACTTGTTTCACAATCGGCAAGTATGACCGAATCGTTCAAGTAATAAAACTTGGTAAGACCAAGTATCGTTCTTCCCAAAGGACTCACGGCCTAGTTTAGTTATGTGGTTTCTTGATTAACTAAGACTTACAAACGAAATATTTGAGTTTAAAATGCAAGACAGAAAATAAACATGTATGCATGAATTTTGATCAATGGCAAAGACAAAAGATAAACACTTTCAATGGAATATATGAATGAATATGTTGTTGGGGGTCAATTTCATCTCATCCACTCTCATATATTTTAGGTATTCAACATTCAAATCATCATTGTTAATGCCACTCTCTAATGTACCATTCTAGATGGCTTCTCCCTAATCAAATAGTTCATACAATTCCTAGCATTCCTAATGATTAGTTCATGAGTGCAGGAGCTTAAAGGCAACCAATAGAATATTGTCAGTATAATATTGGGAGAAATTCCCCGGATCTAGACTTCCCCGTACGTGTCCGTATCGACAAAACCAATAATCATGCATTAGAATGAGTTAAACAATGCAAGCATTGAGCAAAGAGGAAAAACCCTAACTAATGATGAAAGAAAGCATATGTCTTAATTCAAAGATGTACTCAACAGATTCCATATATGAGAGCTTCAAGAGATTACATTGATTCCCCAACAAACATACAAGGTTTAGTTCACCATATTCATGGTGAACCTAGATGAATAACAATGAAAGTATGAAAGAATAAACCCAATAAAGTGGAAGAGGTAGCCTGAGCATCCAAGATCCTCCTTCAAAGGGGTGAAAGAGAGAGTGTTTGCCTCGTTTCTGCCAAAGATCCCTAACTAAAGGACGTGCAAGCCCTTATATACTAATCTAGAGTTACAAAAGATTACAAAAGCCCAAGCCCAAAAAGTGCCGCTCAGCGCCATTTACCGCTCAGCGGTGGTTACGCGTCTTCTTTCTTCCCCTCAGCGGCCATTTGCCCCTCAGCGGTTCCAACGCCACCTCTTGAGTGCCGCTCAGCGGTAGTTTGCCGCTGAGCGGTGCCTTCGACTTCTCCTTTTTGCACTCTTTCTTGTCTTTTCTAATGTCCTCTCTCTTATTCTTCACTTCTTTCACCAAATTCACCTCAAAACCTGCACAAAAACACTTAAATCAAGCATAAACCTGTCCAGCTCTCTTATTTCTGAAAATATACACAAAAGGCATGATTTCAAGCTAGTTTCTAAGTCTAAAGGTTGCTTTTAGTATCAACTTTAAGCATGAAAATAACAGTTTTTCAACTGTTATCACAACCCCAAACTTAGAACTTTGCTTGTCCTCAAGCAAATAAAATGTAACTCCATCTCCAACCAATTCATATGATGGTTTACTCATTCAAAATCCTCTTTTCAAGATAAGTAATAACTTCACTCAAACTTAAGACCAAGAGTTCAATCAAGATGTGCACATGCTTTAGTGTTCACAAAGTCATTTAAGTTCCAACAAATGTTATTTTTCATGAATGATCAATCAATTAAGCATGGATGTTCATGTGCTTATGGAATCTTTCCTCACTAGGTAAAGTGTTTCACTCAACACACAAGTGTATAAGAGGTAAAGTGTTTCACTCATTCACTCCACTATCACAATGTCACATGAATCAACTTTGCCTTTCATTTAACCACAATCAAATACATTCACAAGCATGCATCATCACAAGGACTTTTCAATGGCTTATAATGTGGCTGGGCTAACAAGAAAATTGGTTTTTCTGGATCACAAAATCCTTGAGTTAAGAGAATAACAACACAATCTTCTTATTCATTCCCAACTTTCTTTTGCCTTTGCTTTTGCATTTGCATTGAGCTTTGCTTCTTTTTCTTTTCTTTTCTTTGCATATTCTTACTTTTTAGCTCTTAGCTCAATGCTTTTTCCTTTTTCATGTTTCCCCAATAACCCCAAACTTGAACATTTAACAATACCACACAAGATCTCAAGGTAAAGATTTTCAATCAAGGGTGTTCAGTGTATATTTAAGGCTAAGGGTTCAAAGGATAGAACACAACGTGTTCTCTTTTAGAAGGCTAACTTTATGAATTTGGCCAATAAAAAGGGTTTCAAAAACACGGCCTTTGATCATATGATGCAAAACAAGCAATTGATTCAATCATAGAAAACCTGGGCAAAGTCATTCATGCTTTCAAAGTAATAGCATTCAACAATAATAACTCTGGAGCTCAAAACCTCACATATAAGCTCATTCACATTTGACATGCACATCCTGCTTAATTTCACAATCACAATCATGATATTATGCATTTGTTCACAAAGCTTGTGAATCACCTGTATAAGCATTTTAATGTGCACATCATCTCAACATCAATCAATCAATAAGCATCATCAAGCATTACTTATCACACAATCACAGTTAATAGCAAACCATCATAAGGAACCAGGTGTTCAATAGAGTACATCAAACCCTAATCTAAAAACAAAAACAAATAAGTTCAGAAAACTTAAACCACAAAAGCATAATCATATGATAGCATTCATCAGTAAATGCTATCTCAGCTCCTCATCAGTCCGAGCTCTCTGTATCTTCCTCTTCCTCTTCATCATCATCTTCATCAAATGCATCCTCCTCCTCAGCTTCATCTTCATCCATGTCTCGGGCTGAAGCTTCAGCTGCTTCAGCTGCTTCAGCTCCTCCATGCCATGGTTCTTCTGGCCAAGCTACCACATTATGGAATTCATCCATAGTCCACCTGTGTGCTGGAGGGGTATCATACATCCCCACTATCATCTCAACCGTGGCCACCTGCCCTCTGTGGATGGACTGCAACTGAGCACCTATAAGAGACATATACATGTCCCTCATCTGGAATGGTTCTGCCTCATGAGTATCAGCAGAAGTCCTGCTCTGTGCTGGCCTTCTCTCTCTACGAGCCTGGCGTGGTGGCACTGGCTGGGCTGCCTCCTCACCTCCACAGTACTGTCTGTAATAGGCCTCATCTATAGCTTTTCTTGGCCTCTCAAATGGTGGAACAGAAGTGTCCACCCCAGCTAGCTTGCAAAGGTGAGTGATCAAAGAAGGATGTCCCAGTGGTGCTTTGTTGTTTGAGGTGTTAGCACACACACTAATCTCATCAGCTATCACCTGCCCAATATTAATATTCAAGTTTCTGATAGCACAGTAGATGAAGAGTGCCCTGCTGAGAGTAATATCTGACACATGTGAACATGGCTGAATGTTGGCATGAGAAAATGCCATCCAATACTTTGCAAGAGGAGTCAAATCTGTCCTCCTAATATTAACCACTAAGCCAGATCTATTCCTTTGGAAGTGTCCTCCAGGTATGCACAATACTCTCTCAACATCCTCAAAGTCAGCACCTTCCTCCATGCTAAGAGCAAACTGGCATTGCTCACCAGCCCACACAGTATCCAGAAAGTTATTGATGGAGTCAGGATCATACCTGATAGCATGGCCTCTAACATAGCCCAAATAATTCTCAGCTGGATAATCACCAATCTTCTTTGCATTGGTGTAGAATTCTTTCACCACAGCTATGTTGGCAGGTGATGGATAAGTGGCTAGCTTCCCCCAATCATTCCCTAACACTTGCTCTCCAAATTGAGGAGCAAAGTTAGGTATCATTCCAACCTTTCTCTCCATTAGAAGTCTCCTGTCCTGAACCACCCTAAAGTGCTTCTCATGTTTCCTAGAGAGGAACCTGCCATTATGGGGCTGCTCTGGTTCCTTTTCCTTTCTCTTGCTTGCCATGGTTTTCAATCTCTTTCCTGAAGAGGATGTCATTCCTGCATTCAAACATAAATCCAAAACCACAGAACATGATGTTAATCATTAGTAAAACATAGAACATAACTCCTGTCGAAGCTAAACCACCGCTGAGGGCCAGAATTTCCCCTCAGCGCCACCAGTGCCACATTCAAACTCGCAATAAACCAGAAAAAACAAATCTGGCAGAGTGCCGCTCAGCGGTAAATGCCGCTCAGCGGTGATCTGCAGATTTTTGCAAATCTCTTTTTAAAACAGTCCTAACTCCACCCAAATGCAATTTTCAGTTTTCCAGTTCATAATCAAGCAGTTTAATCGGTTCAAACATCAAATATATCATCAAATCATGCATAGAAACTAAAACCCCTAAGTATTCATGCTTTGACAATCACAGTCAATTTCAAGAACCCTAGAATGAACAAAATGCATTTTACTTACTTGGGTGGAGATGCTAGATGATATGAGAATGCTTCCAAACTAGAATGCTCTCTTCCAACCCCAAACTTTGATAGCACACTAGTGTAAAAGTGAGTGGAAGAGAAATTTTCTAAAGAGGGAAGAGTAAAAAGATGTGGAAAACCTAGGAGAAGGTGTGTGGAAGTGTTTGTGCAGAGAGAAGTCTGGAAATAAACCCTAAAACGCAGCTTGGGGTATAAAAATACCCTAATGGGCTCGGGTCCCGCTAAGGGGAACTAAAGCCCAGTCTGCGAGAGTACCGCTCAGCGGTAAAATACCGCTCAGCGGCACTTTCGTGATGTGCTCCTCTCCTTCTTTTCTTGACCTACGTGCCTTCCCTACATGTCCCTCATAGGTTCCCTGCAATTCAATGTTAAAAATGCTTATGCAAACCCTAACTAAAATAAACAAACAAAAACAATCAATCAACTGGGTTGCCTCCCAGGTAGCGCTTGTTTAACGTCACGAGCCTGACCCAAATTCCACCAACACCCATCAGTAGGTGTTTCCAACTTACCAGCACCCATCAGTAGGTGCAAAATTTTCTCACCAACACCCATCAGTAGGTGTTACAAACCTAACATCCTTCAGTAGATGCTGGATCCAACAAAAATATTTACAAAACTAATGTTCACAAATTAAAAATTACAAAACCAAATCAAAAGTTTTTAAATTCACTGGGTTGCCTCCCAGCAAGCGCTCTTTTAATGTCATTAGCTTGACCCAGTAAAGCTCAAGTTCCTTCTTCTTTTTCTTCTTCTTCCTACTGAACTTCTTCAGAAATTTGATCAAACCAGGAACCTGTTGCAGTGTCTCAATCATAGGAACTTTAATCTCCAATTTCTTGAAGATTTCCATGAAGCACTTAAATTTCTTTTCCTTCCTATGATTCTTCTTTAGATGAGGATGTGATTTTTCATGTGATTTCTTCTTCTTTCCTCTCATCTTCTTTTTCTTCCTTTTTCTCTCCCTAAATTTTCTCTTTTTCTCTTCTTTTATTTTTTTCTTCCTTTCTCTTTTTCTCCTCAACTTCTTTATCTTCACACAAATTTTCTTTCTCTCTTCTCTCTCAACCAATTCTTTTTCTTTTTCTTCATCTTTATCTTTCTCACTCAACTCTTCTTTCTCTTTTCTCTCTACCCTTTCCTCATCTCCCTCTAATTTTTCCTCATCAAGAATCTTGTCACTTTCAGTGATAATGACTTGCCCTTCCTCCTTAAGGTTAACATCAGTATTAACATCATCATTTAATATCTGACTAATGTGACGAAGTTGCATCTCCATTCTTTTACATGATTCTTCAATGCTTTTCTGAGTAGAGTCGGAATTTTTCAAAAATCGTTGAAGGGTGTCCTCCAACCTATCCAAACTTCCTGATAGAAAGGGTTGTTGCTGCCATTGTTGTTGTGGTTGGTTCTCAAATTGTCCAGCAGCTTGCCAAAATTGGCTTTGATCCATGCTTGAGTGAGGTTCCCACCATTGGTTGAGATTACTTTGGTAGAATTGAGTGCTCCTATAGTTAAACTCTTGACCAAATTGCATTCTGCAGACATTAGGCACAAAACCCTAAAAACAATTGTTAGCACAAAAAGATATAGAAGAAAATAAAGATTGAAAAGATATAAGAAGATAAAAGATTTAGAAGATAGAATCAAATAAAATAAAATAAAACCTAATCTAAAAAATAAAATCTAATCTAAAAGATAAAATAAAATAAAATCTAACCTAACCTAAAAGATAGAATAAGAATAAAATAAAATCTAACCTAAAAAGATAAAAAAAAATAAAATCTAATAAAATAAAATAAAATCTAACCTAAAAAGATAAAAAAATAAAATCTAAAAAGATAAAAAAATAAAAACAGAAAAAATAAAAACAGAAATTCAAAATTAAAGTCAAAGGTAATCAATAATCACACAAATTAACCAGTTAAACCATGAATCCCCGGCAACGGCGCCAAAAACTTGATGGACAAATTTGTAAGCACCAAAATATGATGTCACAAACTTGTTTCACAATCGGCAAGTATGACCGAATCGTTCAAGTAATAAAACTTGGTAAGACCAAGTATCGTTCTTCCCAAAGGACTCACGGCCTAGTTTAGTTATGTGGTTTCTTGATTAACTAAGACTTACAAACGAAATATTTGAGTTTAAAATGCAAGACAGAAAATAAAGATGTATGCATGAATTTTGATCAATGGCAAAGACAAAAGATAAACACTTTCAATGGAATATATGAATGAATATGTTGTTGGGGGTCAATTTCATCTCATCCACTCTCATATATTTTAGGAATTCAACATTCAAATCATCATTGTTAATGCCACTCTCTAATGTACCATTCTAGATGGCTTCTCCCTAATCAAATAGTTCATACAATTCCTAGCATTCCTAATGATTAGTTCATGAGTGCAGGAGCTTAAAGGCAACCAATAGAATATTGTCAGTATAATATTGGGAGAAATTCCCCGGATCTAGACTTCCCCGTACGTGTCCGTATCGACAAAACCAATAATCATGCATTAGAATGAGTTAAACAATGCAAGCATTGAGCAAAGAGGAAAAACCCTAACTAATGATGAAAGAAAGCATATGTCTTAATTCAAAGATGTACTCAACAGATTCCATATATGAGAGCTTCAAGAGATTACATTGATTCCCCAACAAACATACAAGGTTTAGTTCACCATATTCATGGTGAACCTAGATGAATAACAATGAAAGTATGAAAGAATAAACCCAATAAAGTGGAAGAGGTAGCCTGAGCATCCAAGATCCTCCTTCAAAGGGGTGAAAGAGAGAGTGTTTGCCTCGTTTCTGCCAAAGATCCCTAACTAAAGGACGTGCAAGCCCTTATATACTAATCTAGAGTTACAAAAGATTACAAAAGCCCAAGCCCAAAAAGTGCCGCTCAGCGCCATTTACCGCTCAGCGGTGGTTACGCGTCTTCTTTCTTCCCCTCAGCGGCCATTTGCCCCTCAGCGGTTCCAACGCCACCTCTTGAGTGCCGCTCAGCGGTAGTTTGCCGCTGAGCGGTGCCTTCGACTTCTCCTTTTTGCACTCTTTCTTGTCTTTTCTAATGTCCTCTCTCTTATTTTTCACTTCTTTCACCAAATTCACCTCAAAACCTGCACAAAAACACTTAAATCAAGCATAAACCTGTCCAGCTCTCTTATTTCTGAAAATATACACAAAAGGCATGATTTCAAGCTAGTTTCTAAGTCTAAAGGTTGCTTTTAGTATCAACTTTAAGCATGAAAATAACAGTTTTTCAACTGTTATCAGTGATCATATCAATGGTCAATGTGCTTTTCCAGTGGAAGCCTTGGAGGATGTTAATTTCATGGCTAATCAATTTCCATACCGTCAAGGGAATTACAATCAAGGGTGGAAACCACATCCAAGCATTGGTCAAGGACAAACTGGGCAAGCAAATCAATATAATAAGCAGCAGCAGCAACCAACCTTTTGGCAACAGTTATCTATGCTTAATGAAAAATCAACAAGGTTGGAAGAAACTCTTCAGCAATTCATACAGAAAACCGAATCTTCTCAAAAGAGCACTGAAGCTGCTATAAAGAATTTGGAGATTCAAATGGGTCAGATTACCAAGCAATTGGAAGAAAGGCCAAATAGAAATTTTGGGGCTAATACTGAGGTTAACCCTAGAGAAGAGTGCAAAGTGGTAAAGAGTGTGAATGAAGAGATAATTGAGTTAGAAGAAGGAGAAACAGAAGAAAGAAGAGAAATAGAGAGCAAAAACAATTTTCCTTTTCCAATAAATCAAGAGAAACAAATGGACTTCACATAATTATTCAGAATGGTGGATAATAAAGCACCTTGGGAACAGATTTTACAGAAAATTGCAGTTTACACAAAATCTGATGAAGAATTCTCTACAAAGAAGAGACGTAGAGATGAGGAGGTAAAAAAGTGTATAATTGTTAAAAAAGAGTCATTCCCTCCTAAAGCATCAGATCCAGGCAGTTTTTCTATTCCTTGTACTATAGGGAAGAAAAAGGTAAAGAAAGCTCTTCTTGATTTAGGTTCAAGTGTTAACTTGATACCTTATTCTTTACTGGAGCAAATCGGCAATGTTAAAATGAAACCTGCAAAGATTAAAATAGTAATGGCCGATGGATCTTCAAAGGAGCCATGTGGGATTGTAGAGGACATTATAGTTTGTGTTGGCAAACTTCAGTTCTTGGCAGACTTTGTGGTGATGAAGATGGAGACCGAGAAGATACCTATCATACTTGGAAGACCGTTTATGAAAACGGCCAGGGCTATCATAGATGTAAATGAAGGGATAGTGGTGCTCCAGGATAGAGAGGAGAGAGTGGTGGTAGATGTCTTCAAAGATGAGATGCAAGCAAAGGAGGAAGAAGCTAGTTATAAAGCTGCATTTCGAGATGCACCCATGACTAGCCGTAAAGATGAAAATCTTGAGGTTTCAGGTAACCATTGTTTGTTGTTTCAGGTACCCAAGGAAGAAGAGATTGGAAGAGGAGAAGAAATTCCTAGAGACTGGAAGAAAAGAAGACTCCAACTTGGCACACCTGTTAGAATCAAGAACAAGTTGTGGGTTGTGAAGGGCTTTAAAGAGAAGGAGATGATAGAGATAGAGTCTCCATATTCTAGAAGAACCAAAACAGTTCAAAGGAAACAGCTGAGGAGTTGGTGGAATGAAGACATCAACTACAAAGAAGATGGAACTTGAACTTTATTGGGTCAAGCTAATGACATTAAAAGAGCGTTTGCTGGGAGGCAACCCAGTGAATTTAAAAACTTTTGATTTGGTTTTGTAATTTTTAATTTGTGAACATTATTTTTGTATTTATTTTGTTGGATATAGCATCTACTGAAGGATGCTAGGTGGTTAAGTATCTACTGAAGGATACAATGGCTGTAACACCTACTGATGGGTGTTGGTGGATTTTGGGTCAGACTCGTGACGTTAAACAAGCGCTACCTGGGAGGCAACCCAGTTGATTGAATATTTCTGTTTGTTTGTTTTAGTTAGGGTTTGCATAAGCATTTTGAACATTAAATTGTAGGGAGCCAGTGAGGGGCATGTCTAGGAGGCACGTAGGTTAAGAAAAGAAGGAGAAGAAAACATCACGAAAGTGCCGCTGAGCGGTACTTTACCGCTGAGCGGTACTCTCGCAGAATAGGGTTTTAGTTCCCCTTAGCGGGACCCGAGCCCATTAGGGTATTTTTAAACCCTAAGCTGCGTATTCTTTCACACTTTCAGATTTTTCTCTGCACAAACACTCCCACATACCTTCTCCAAGGTTTTCCACATCTTTTCACTCTTCCCTCTTAAGAAAATTTCTCTTCCACTCACTTTTTCACTAGTGTGCCATCAAAGTTTGGGGTTGGAAGAGAGCATTCTAGCTTGGAAGCATTCTCATTGCATCTAGTATCTCCACCCAAGTAAGTAAAATGCATTTTCTTCATTCTAGGGTTTATTATTTTGAATATGATTGTGAAAGCATGAAGATTTAGGGGTTTTGATTTCTTTGCATGATTTGATGATATATTTGATGTTTGAACCGATTAAACTGCTTGATTATGAACTGGAAAACTGAAAATTTCATTTGGGTGGAGTTAGGACAGCTTTAAAATAGGTTTTTCAAAAATCTGCAGAGTTACCGCTGAGGGGTAAACTGCCGCTGAGCGGCACTCTGCCAGATTTGATTTTTCTGGTTTTGTGTGATCTGGAATGTGGTACTGGTGGCGCTGAGGGGGAATTCTGGCCCTCAGCGGTGGTTTAGCTTCGAAAAGAGTTGTGTTCTGTGTTTTACTAATGATTAACATCATGTTCTGTGGTTTTGGTTGTGTTTTGAATATAGGAATGGCATCCTCATCAGGAAAAAGATTGAAAACCATGGCAACCAAGAGAAAGGAAAAGGAACCAGAGCAACCCCAATCTAGCAGGTTCCTCTCTAGGAAACATGAGAAGCACTTTAAAGTGGTTCAGGACAGGAGACTCCTGATGGAGAGAAAGGTTGGAATGATACCTAACCTTGCTCCTCAATTTGGAGAGCAAGTTTTAGGGAATGACTGGGGAAAGCTAGCCACTTATCCTGCACCTGCCAACATAGCTGTGGTTAAGGAATTTTACACCAATGCAAAGAAGATTGGTGATTATCCAGCTGAGAATTATTTGGGCTATGTTAGAGGCCATGCTATCAGGTATGATCCTGATTCAATTAATAACTTTCTGGATACTGTATGGGCTGGTGAGCAGTGCCAGTTTGCTCTTTGCATGGAGGAAGGTGCTGATTATGAGGATGTGGAGAGAGTACTGTGTATACCTGAAGGACACTTCCAAAGGAATCGATCTGGCTATGTGGTTAACATTAGGAGGACAGATTTGACTCCTCTTGCAAAGTATTGGATGGCGTTTTCTCATGCCAACATTCAGCCATGTTCACATGTGTCAGATATTACTCTCAGCAGGGCATTCTTCATCTACTGTGCTATCAGAAACTTGAATGTTAATATTGGGCAGGTGATAGCTGATGAGATTAGTGTGTGCGCCAATACTTCAAACAACAAAGCACCACTAGGACATCCTTCTTTGATCACGCACCTTTGCAAGATAGCTGGGGTGGACACTTCTGCTCCACCTTTTGAGAGGCCAAGAAAAGCTATTGATGAGGCCTACTATAGACAGTACTGTGGAGGTGATGATGCAGCTCAGCCAGTTCCACCACGCCGTGCTCGTAGAGAGAGAGGGCCAGCACAGAGCCAGACATCTGCTGAGACACATGAAGCAGAGCCATTCCAGATGAGGGACATGTATATGTCTCTTATAGGGGCTCAGTTGCAGTCCATTCACAGAGGGCAGGTGGCCACTGCTGAGATGATTGTGGGGATGTATGATACACCTCCAGCCCACAGGTGGACTATGGATGAATTTCATAATGTGGTAGCATGGCCAGAGGAACCAGTGCATGGAGGAGGAGCTGAAGCAGCTGAAGCTTTAGCTAGAGATATGGAAGAAGATGAAGCTGATGAGGATGATGCATTTGAAGATGATGAAGATGAGGAGGAAGAGGAAGATACAGAGGACAGCTCAGATTGATGAGGAGCTGAGATAGCATTTACTGATGAATGCTATCATGTGCTTATGTTTTGTGGTTTAAGTTTTCTGAACTTATTTGTTTCTGTTTTTAGATTAGGGTTTGATGTACTTTATTTGAAACCTGGTTTGTTATGATGGTTTGCTATTAACTGTGATTTTGTGATAAGTAATTCTGAATGATGCTTATGATTGATTGATGTTGAGATGATGTGCACATTAAAATGCTTATACAGGTGATTCACAAGCTTTGTGAACAAATGCATGATATCATGATTGTGATTGTGAAATTAAGCAGGATGTGTATGTCAAATGTGAATGAGCTTATATGTGAGGTTTTGAGCTCCAGAGTTGTTATTGTTGAATGTTATTACTTTGAAAGCATGAATGGTTTTGCCCAGGTTTTCTATGATTGAATCAATTGTTTGTTTTGCATCACATGATCAAGGCCATTTGTTGAAAACCTTTTTATTGGCCAAATTCATAAAATTAGCCCACTAAAAGAGAACACTGTGTGTTCTATCCTTTGAACCCTTAGCCTTGAAAATACACTGAAAACCCTTGATTGAAAATTTTTACCTTGAGTTAAGTAGAAGATCTTGTGTGATATTGTTAAATGTTCAAGTTTGGGGTTGTTGGGAAAATATGAAAAGCATTGAGCTAAGAGCTAAAAAGTAAGAATATGCAAAGAAAAAGAAAAGAAAAGAAAAAGAAGTAAAGCTCAATGCAAAGGCAAAAAGAAAGTTGGGAATGAATAAGATGATTGTGTTGTTATGATTCTATTAACTCAAGGATTTTGTGATCCAGAAAAACCAATTTTCTTGTTAGCCCAGCCACATTATAAGCCATTAAAAAGTCCTTGTGATGATGCATGCTAGTGAATGTTTTTGATTGTGGTAAAATGAAAGGCAAAGTTAATTCATGTGACATTGTCATAGTAGAGTGAATGAGTGATTATCTCTTATACATTTGTGTGTGAGTGAAACACTTTACTTAGTGAGGAAATATTCCATTAGCACATGAACATCCATACTTAATTGATTGGTTATTCATGAAAAAGAGCATTTGTTGGGTATTAACTGATTTTGTGAAACACTAAAGCATGTGCACATCTTGATTGAAATCTTGATTATAAGTGATTAATGTTTTTACTTATCTTGAAAAGAGGATTTTTGAATGAGTGAACCATCATATGAATTGGTTGAAGATAGAGTTACATCTTGTTTGCTTGAGGACAAGCAAAGTTCTAAGTTTGGGGTTGTGATAACAGTTGAAAAACTGTTATTTTCATGATTAAAATTGACACTAAAAGCAACCTTTACACTTAGAAACTAGCTTGAAATCATGCTTTTCTTCATGTTTTTAGAAATAAGAGAGCTGGACAGGTTTATGCTTGATTTCAGTGTTTTTGTGCAGGTTTTAAGGTGAATTTGGTGAAAGAAGTGAAGAAGGAGAGAGATGAAATCAGAAAAGACAACAAAAAGTGCAAAAAGGAGAAGCCGAAGTCACCGCTCAGCGGCAGTTTACCGCTGAGCGGCACTCAGGAGCTTGCGGGAGGTCCGCTGAGGGGCAAAATGGCCGCTGAGGGGAGAAAACAAGTCACGCACTTACCGCTGAGCGGTATTTTACCGCTGAGCGGCACTTTAATGGGCTTGGACTTGACTTTTAGTAATTTACGAATGATATATAAGCTTTAGGGTTTCCTAGGGTTAGGCATCTCTGGCTGGAACGAAGCAAACACTCTCTCTTCCACCCCTTTGAAGGAGGATCTTGGATGCTGAGGCTTCCTCTTCACCTTTTTAGGGTTTATTCTTTCATTCTTTCATTGTAATTCATCTAGGTTCACCATGAATATGGTGAACTAAACTCTGTATGTTTGTTGGGGAATCAATGTAATCTTGTGAAACTCTCATATATGGAATCTGTTTTTACATCTTTTTATTAAGACTTATGCTTTCTTTCATCATTAGTTAGGGTTTTTCCTCTTTGCTTAATGCTTGCATTGTTTAACTCATTCGATGCATGATTATTGGTTTTGTCGATACGGGCACGTACGGGGAAGTCTAGATCCGGGGAATTTCTCCCAATTTTATATTGGTTGTCGTTAAGCTCCTGCACTTATGAACTGATCATTAGGAATGCTAGGAATTGTATGAACTCGTGATTAGGGAGAAGCCTTCTGGAAAGGTACATTAGAGAGTGGCATTAACAATGATGATTTGACTGTTGAATTCCTAAAAATATATGAGAGTGGATAAGATGAAATTGACCCCCAACAACATATTCATACATTAATATCATTGAAAGTGTTTATCTTTTGCTTTTTGCCATTGATCAAAACTTCATGCATACATGTTTATTTTCTGACTTGCATATTAAACTCCAAATATTTCGTCTGTAAGTCTTAGCTAATCAAGAAACCACATAACTAAACTAGGCCGTGAGTCCTTTGGGAAGAGCGATACTTGGTCTTACCAAGTTTATTACTTGAACGATTCGGTCATACTTGCCGATTGAAAAACAAGTTTGTGACATCATATTTTGGTGTTCATAAATTTGTCCATCAGCCAGCCATAATTTCATAACCAAAAAAACTGTGGAGGAACTCGATTTGCTAATAGAAGAGACCCCTTCCTATAAGGTGTGTCTAGGAGATGGAAGGAGGAAGGAAGCCTAGGGCTGCTGTGAAGGTGTGGTGGTAAGGATGGGAGAGGTAGAGGTGAAAGAGAGATTCTACTTGTTTGAATTAGGGGGACTCGACATAATTTTAGGAGTGGCATGGTTGACTATTTTGGGGGAGGTGACTATTAATTGGGGACTCCGACTATGGGATTCAAACACGAGGGACATAAAGTAACCATACAGGGAGATCCTACCCTAACACGTGGACTAGTATCGGTTGCAGCTCTATTGAAGGTTAGGGAGCTAGAGGCAGTTACCATACGTATGGGATTTGGGCCTAACCGAGTGAGTACAAGCTTGATCGAGTGGGAAGAAGAATCCAGAGGAGGGAAGCAGCTGACTTAGGAGCAAAGGCGTGAACTGGAAGAGGTGTTGGGAGAGTATGGGGAGAATTTCCAGGCAACCTAGGCCTTACCACCAATCAGGCAATGGGATCACAGGATACCCATTAAGGAGGGGGTTGACCCAGTTAATGTGAGGCCATACAGATACCCTTATATGATGAAATCAGAAGTGGAGAGGCAAGTAGCAAAGATGCTGGAGTCAGGGATCATAAGGCCAAGTTATAGCCCTTATCCTAGTCCTGTAATACTAGTGAAGAAAAAGGATGGAAGCTAGAGATTTTGCATAGACTACCGGGCTTTGAATAAGGTGACGAAACTGGATAAATTTCCTATACCCGTAATTGAGGAGCTTCATGATGAACTTAGGGGGGCAAGATTCTTTACTAAGATAGACCTAAAGGCTGGCGACCACCACCAAATACGGATGGAAGAGGAGGTTTTACCCAAGACGGCATTTCGAACACACCAAGGGCACTATGAATATTTGGTCATGCCCTTTGGGCTAACAAACGCGACGACAACGTTTCAATGCGTGATGAATAACCTGCTGTAGAAATATTTGAGGAAGAGTGTTTTAGTGTTTTAGTGTTTTTTGATGATATTTTAATCTATAGTAACACATGGGTAGATCACCTAGAGCATATCCAGGAAGTTATGGGAACTTTGAGGGAACACAAATGGTATGCTAATAGAAAGAAATGTGATTTTGGGAGGAGACAAATTCATTATCTGGGGCATGTGATCACTGAAGAGGGGGTGGAGATGGATAAGGCAAAGGTGGCATCAGTTGTGGATTG